>NC_090339.1:5301934-5601934 GCF_035084215.1 Heptranchias perlo
TGGGAGCGAAGGAGAGGGGAGCGAAGGAGAGGGGAGCGACGGAGAGGGGAGTGACGGAGAGGGGAGCGACGGAGAGGGGAGCGAAGGAGAGGGGAATGACGGAGAGGGGAGCGAAGGAGAGGGGGAGCGACGGAGAGGGGAGTGACGGAGAGGAGAGCGACGGAGAGGGGAGCGAAGGAGAGGGGAACGACGGAGAGGGGAGCGAAGGAGAGGGGAGCGAAGGAGAGGGGAGCGAAGGAGAGGGGAGCGAAGGAGAGGGGAGCGACGGAGAGGGGAGCGAAGGAGAGGGGAGCGAAGGAGAGGGGAGCGAAGGAGAGGGGAGCGAAGGAGAGGGGAATGACGGAGAGGGGAGTGACGGAGAGGGGAGCGAAGGAGAGGGGAGCGAAGGAGAGCGGAGCGACGGAGAGGGGAGCGAAGGAGAGGGGACTGACGGAGAGGGGGACTGACGGAGAGGGGAGCGACGGAGAGGGGAGCGACGGAGAGGGGAGTGACGGAGAGGGGAGCGAAGGAGAGGGGAACGACGGAGAGGGGAGCGAAGGAGAGGGGAGTGACGGAGAGGGGAGCGAAGGAGAGGGGAGCGACGGAGAGGAGAGTGAAGGAGAGGGGAGTGATGGAGAGGGGAGCGACGGAGAGGGGAGCGAAGGAGAGGGGAGTGACGGAGAGGGGAGCGACGGAGAGGGGAGCGACGGAGAGGGGAGCGATGGAGAGGGAGCGAAGGAGAGGGGAGTGACGGAGAGGGGAGCGAAGGAGAGGAGAACGACGGAGAGGGGAGTGAAGGAGAGGGAAGCGACGGAGAGGGGAGCGACGGAGAGGGGAGCGATGGAGAGGGGAGCGAAGGAGAGGGGAGTGACGGAGAGGGGGAGCGAAGGAGAGGAGAACGACGGAGAGGGGAGTGAAGGAGAGGGAAGCGACGGAGAGGGGAGCGACGGAGAGGGGAGCGATGGAGAGGGGAGCGAAGGAGAGGGGAGTGACGGAGAGGGGAGCGAAGGAGAGGAGAACGACGGAGAGGGGAGCGACGGAGAGGGGGAGCGACGGAGAGGGGAGTGAAGGAGAGGGGAGTGATGGAGAGGGGAGCGAAGGAGAGGGGAGTGGACGGAGAGGGGGAGCGACGGAGAGGGGAGCGATGGAGAGGGGGAGCGAAGGAGAGGGGAGTGACGGAGAGGGGAGCGAAGGAGAGGAGAACGACGGAGAGGGGAGCGAAGGAGAGTGGAGCGACGGAGAGGGGAGTGAAGGAGAGGGGAGTGATGGAGTGGGGAGCGAAGGAGAGGGGAGTGACGGAGAGGGGAGGTGAAGGAGAGGGGGAGTGATGGAGAGGGGGAGCGAAGGAGAGGGGAGTGACGGAGAGGGGAGCGACGGAGAGGGGGAGCGATGGAGAGGGGGAGCGAAGGAGAGGGGGAGTGACGGAGAGGGGAGCGAAGGAGAGGAGAACGACGGAGAGGGGAGCGACGGAGAGGGGAGCGAAGGAGAGGGGAATGACGGAGAGGGGAGCGAAGGAGAGGGGAGCGAAGGAGAGGGGAGCGACGGAGAGGGGAATGACGGAGAGGGGAGCGAAGGAGAGGGGAATGACGGAGAGGGGAGTGAAGGAGAGGGGAGCGAAGGAGAGGGGAATGACGGAGAGGGGAGCGAAGGAGAGGGGAGCGAAGGAGAGGGGAATGACGGAGAGGGGAGCGAAGGAGAGGGGGAGCGAAGGAGAGGGGAGCGACGGAGAGGGGAGTGACGGAGAGGGGAGCGACGGAGAGGGGAGCGAAGGAGAGGGGAATGATGGAGAGGGGAGCGAAGGAGAGGGGAGCGACGGAGAGGGGAGTGACGGAGAGGAGAGCGACGGAGAGGGGAGCGAAGGAGAGGGGAGCGACGGAGAGGGGAGCGAAGGAGAGGGGAGCGAAGGAGAGGGGAATGACGGAGAGGGGAGCGAAGGAGAGGGGAGCGAAGGAGAGGGGAATGACGGAGAGGGGAGCGAAGGAGAGGGGAGCGAAGGAGAGGGGAGCGACGGAGAGGGGAGTGACGGAGAGGGGAGCGACGGAGAGGGGAGCGAAGGAGAGGGGGAATGACGGAGAGGGGAGCGAAGGAGAGGGGAGCGAAGGAGAGGGGAATGACGGAGAGGGGAGCGAAGGAGAGGGGAGCGAAGGAGAGGGGAACGACGGAGAGGGGAGCGAAGGAGAGGGGAGCGAAGGAGAGGGGAGCGAAGGAGAGGGGAGCGAAGGAGAGGGGAGCGAAGGAGAGGGGAATGACGGAGAGGGGAGTGACGGAGAGGGGAGCGAAGGAGAGGGGAGCGAAGGAGAGCGGAGCGACGGAGAGGGGAGCGAAGGAGAGGGGGACTGACGGAGAGGGGACTGACGGAGAGGGGAGCGACGGAGAGGGGAGCGACGGAGAGGGGAGTGACGGAGAGGGGAGCGAAGGAGAGGGGAACGACGGAGAGGGGAGCGAAGGAGAGGGGAGTGACGGAGAGGGGAGCGAAGGGAGAGGGGAGCGACGGAGAGGAGAGTGAAGGAGAGGGGAGTGATGGAGAGGGGAGCGACGGAGAGGGGAGCGAAGGAGAGGGGAGTGACGGAGAGGGGAGCGACGGAGAGGGGAGCGACGGAGAGGGGAGCGAAGGAGAGGGGGAGCGAAGGAGAGGGGAGCGACGGAGAGGGGAGCGACGGAGAGGGGAGCGAAGGAGAGGGGAGCGACGGAGAGGAGAGTGAAGGAGAGGGGAGTGATGGAGAGGGGGAGCGACGGAGAGGGGAGCGAAGGAGAGGGGGAGCGACGGCGAGGGGAGCGAAGGAGAGGGGAGCGACGGAGAGGAGAGTGAAGGAGAGGGGAGTGATGGAGAGGGGAGCGAAGGAGAGGGGAGTGAAGGAGAGGGGAGTGATGGAGAGTGGAGCGACGGAGAGGGGGAGTGAAGGAGAGGGGAGTGATGGAGAGGGGAGCGAAGGAGAGGGGAGTGACGGAGAGGGGAGCGACGGAGAGGGGAGTGAAGGAGAGGGGAGTGATGGAGAGGGGAGCGAAGGAGAGGGGAGCGACGGAGAGGGGAGTGAAGGAGAGGGGGAGTGATGGAGAGGGGGAGCGAAGGAGAGGGGAGTGACGGAGAGGGGGAGCGACGGAGAGGGGAGTGAAGGAGAGGGGAGTGATGGAGAGGGGAGCGAAGGAGAGGGGAGCGACGGAGAGGGGAGTGAAGGAGAGGGGAGTGATGGAGAGGGGAGCGAAGGAGAGGGGGAGTGACGGAGAGGGGAGCGACGGAGAGGGGAGCGATGGAGAGGGGAGCGAAGGAGAGGGGGAGTGACGGAGAGGGGAGCGAAGGAGAGGAGAACGACGGAGAGGGGAGCGAAGGAGAGGGGAGCGACGGAGAGGGGAGTGAAGGAGAGGGGAGCGACGGAGAGGGGAGTGAAGGAGAGGGGAGTGATGGAGAGGGGAGCGAAGGAGAGGGGAGTGACGGAGAGGGGGAGCGACGGAGAGGGGAGTGAAGGAGAGGGGAGCGACGGAGAGGAGAGTGAAGGAGAGGGGAGTGATGGAGAGGGGAGCGAAGGAGAGGGGAGTGAAGGAGAGGGGAGTGATGGAGAGTGGAGCGACGGAGAGGGGAGTGAAGGAGAGGGGAGTGATGGAGAGGGGAGCGAAGGAGAGGGGGAGTGACGGAGAGGGGAGCGACGGAGAGGGGAGCGAAGGAGAGGGGAGTGATGGAGAGGGGAGCGAAGGAGAGGGGAGCGAAGGAGAGGGGAATGACGGAGAGGGGAGCGAAGGAGAGGGGAGCGAAGGAGAGGGGAATGACGGAGAGGGGAGCGAAGGAGAGGGGGAGCGAAGGAGAGGGGAGCGACGGAGAGGGGAAGTGACGGAGAGGGGAGCGACGGAGAGGGGAGCGAAGGAGAGGGGAATGACGGAGAGGGGAGCGAAGGAGAGGGGAGCGAAGGAGAGGGGAATGACGGAGAGGGGAGCGAAGGAGAGGGGAGCGAAGGAGAGGGGAACGACGGAGAGGGGAGCGAAGGAGAGGGGAGCGAAGGAGAGGGGAGCGAAGGAGAGGGGAGCGAAGGAGAGGGGAGCGACGGAGAGGGGAGCGAAGGAGAAGGGAGCGAAGGAGAGGGGAGCGAAGGAGAGGGGAGCGAACGAGAGGGGAATGACGGAGAGGGGAGTGACGGAGAGGGGAGCGAAGGAGAGGGGAGCGAAGGAGAGCGGAGCGACGGAGAGGGGAGCGAAGGAGAGGGGACTGACGGAGAGGGGACTGACGGAGAGGGGAGCGACGGAGAGGGGAGCGACGGAGAGGGGAGTGACGGAGAGGGGAGCGAAGGAGAGGGGAACGACGGAGAGGGGAGCGAAGGAGAGGGGAGTGACGGAGAGGGGAGCGAAGGAGAGGGGAGCGACGGAGAGGAGAGTGAAGGAGAGGGGAGTGATGGAGAGGGGAGCGACGGAGAGGGGAGCGAAGGAGAGGGGGAGTGACGGAGAGAGGGGAGCGACGGAGAGGGGAGTAAGGAGAGGGGAGCGACGGAGAGGAGAGTGAAGGAGAGGGGAGTGATGGAGAGGGGAGCGACGGAGAGGGGAGCGAAGGAGAGGGGAGCGACGGAGAGGGGAGCGAAGGAGAGGGGAGCGACGGAGAGGAGAGTGAAGGAGAGGGGAGTGATGGAGAGGGGAGCGAAGGAGAGGGGAAGTGAAGGAGAGGGGGAGTGATGGAGAGTGGAGCGACGGAGAGGGGAGTGAAGGAGAGGGGAGTGATGGAGAGGGGAGCGAAGGAGAGGGGAGTGACGGAGAGGGGAGCGACGGAGAGGGGAGTGAAGGAGAGGGGAGTGATGGAGAGGGGAGCGAAGGAGAGGGTGGGAGCGACGGAGAGGGGAGTGAAGGAGAGGGGAGTGATGGAGAGGGGAGCGAAGGAGAGGGGAGTGACGGAGAGGGGAGCGACGGAGAGGGGAGTGAAGGAGAGGGGAGTGATGGAGAGGGGGAGCGAAGGAGAGGGAGCGACGGAGAGGGGAGTGAAGGAGAGGGGAGTGATGGAGAGGGGAGCGAAGGAGAGGGGAGTGACGGAGAGGGGAGCGACGGAGAGGGGAGCGATGGAGAGGGGAGCGAAGGAGAGGGGAGTGACGAGAGGGGAGCGAAGGAGAGGAGAACGACGGAGAGGGGAGCGAAGGAGAGGGGAGCGACGGAGAGGGGAGTGAAGGAGAGGGGAGCGACGGAGAGGGGAGTGAAGGAGAGGGGAGTGATGGAGAGGGGAGCGAAGGAGAGGGGAGTGACGGAGAGGGGAGCGACGGAGAGGGGAGTGAAGGAGAGGGGAGTGATGGAGAGGGGAGCGAAGGAGAGGGGAGCGACGGAGAGGGGAGTGAAGGAGAGGGGAGTGATGGAGAGGGGAGCGAAGGAGAGGGGAGTGACGGAGAGGGGAGCGACGGAGAGGGGAGTGAAGGAGAGGGGAGTGATGGAGAGGGGAGCGAAGGAGAGGGGAGCGACGGAGAGGGGAGTGAAGGAGAGGGGAGTGATGGAGAGGGGAGGCGAAGGAGAGGGGAGTGACGGAGAGGGGAGCGACGGAGAGGGGAGCGATGAGAGGGGAGCGAAGGAGAGGGGAGTGACGGAGAGGGGAGCGAAGGAGAGGAGAACGACGGAGAGGGGAGTGAAGGAGAGGGGAGCGACGGAGAGGGGAGCGACGGAGAGGGGAGTGAAGGAGAGGGGAGTGATGGAGAGGGGAGCGAAGGAGAGGGAGTGACGGAGAGGGGAGCGAAGGAGAGGGGAGTGACGGAGAGGGGAGGGACGGAGAGGAGAACGACGGAGAGGGGAGTGAAGGAGAGGGGAGTGATGGAGAGGGGAGCGAAGGAGAGGGGGAGTGACGGAGAGGGGAGCGACGGAGAGGAGAACGACGGAGAGGGGAGTGAATGGAGAGGGGAGCGACGGAGAGGGGAGCGACGGAGAGGGGAGTGAAGGAGAGGGGAGCGAGGGAGAGGGGAGTGATGGAGAGGGGAGCGAGGGAGAGGGGAGTGATGGAGAGGGGAGCGAAGGAGAGGGGAGTGACGGAGAGGGGAGCGAAGGAGAGGAGAACGACGGAGAGGGGAGCGACGGAGAGGGGAGGGGACGGAGAGGAGAACGACGGAGAGGGGGAGTGAAGGAGAGGGGAGTGAAGGAGAGGGGAGCGACGGAGAGGGGAGCGACGGAGAGGGGAGCGAGGGAGAGGGGAGTGAAGGAGAGGGGAGTGATGGAGAGGGGAGCGAAGGAGAGGGGAGCGACGGAGAGGGGAGTGAAGGAGAGGGGAGTGATGGAGAGGGGAGCGAAGGAGAGGGGAGTGACGGAGAGGGGAGCGACGGAGAGGGGAGCGATGGAGAGGGGAGCGAAGGAGAGGGGAGTGACGGAGAGGGGAGCGAAGGAGAGGAGAACGACGGAGAGGGGAGTGAAGGAGAGGGGAGCGACGGAGAGGGGAGCGACGGAGAGGGAGTGAAGGAGAGGGGAGTGATGGAGAGGGGAGCGAAGGAGAGGGGAGTGACGGAGAGGGGAGCGAAGGAGAGGGGAGTGACGGAGAGGGGAGGGACGGAGAGGAGAACGACGGAGAGGGGAGTGAAGGAGAGGGGAGTGATGGAGAGGGGAGCGAAGGAGAGGGGAGTGACGGAGAGGGGAGCGACGGAGAGGAGAACGACGGAGAGGGGAGTGAAGGAGAGGGGGAGCGACGGAGAGGGGAGCGACGGAGAGGGGAGTGAAGGAGAGGGGAGCGAGGGAGAGGGGAGTGATGGAGAGGGGAGCGAGGGAGAGGGGAGTGATGGAGAGGGGAGCGAAGGAGAGGGGAGTGACGGAGAGGGGAGCGAAGGAGAGGAGAACGACGGAGAGGGGAGCGACGGAGAGGGGAGGGACGGAGAGGAGAACGACGGAGAGGGGAGTGAAGGAGAGGGGAGTGAAGGAGAGGGGAGCGACGGAGAGGGGAGCGACGGAGAGGGGAGCGAGGGAGAGGGGAGTGAAGGAGAGGGGAGTGATGGAGAGGGGAGCGAAGGAGAGGGGAGTGACGGAGAGGGGAGCGACGGAGAGGGGAGCGATGGAGAGGGGAGCGAAGGAGAGGGGAGTGACGGAGAGGGGAGCGAAGGAGAGGAGAACGACGGAGAGGGGAGCGACGGAGAGGGGAGCGACGGAGAGGGGAGTGAAGGAGAGGGGAGTGATGGAGAGGGGAGCGAAGGAGAGGGGAGTGACGGAGAGGGGAGCGACGGAGAGGGGAGCGATGGAGAGGGGAGCGAAGGAGAGGGGAGTGACGGAGAGGGGAGCGAAGGAGAGGAGAACGACGGAGAGGGGAGCGAAGGAGAGGGGAGTGACGGAGAGGGGAGTGACGGAGAGGGGAGCGACGGAGAGGGGAGCGAAGGAGAGGGGAGTGACGGAGAGGGGAGCGAGGGAGAGGGGAGCGACGGAGAGGGGAGCGAAGGAGAGGGGATCGACGGAGAGGGGAGCGAAGGAGAGGGGAGTGACGGAGAGGGGAGCGACGGAGAGGGGAGCGACGGAGAGGGGAGCGAAGGAGAGGGGAGCGACGGAGAGGGGAGCGAAGGAGAGGGGAGTGACGGAGAGGGGAGCGACGGAGAGGGGAGCGAAGGAGAGGGGAGCGACGGAGAGGGGAGCGAAGGAGAGGGGAGCAACGGAGAGGGGAGCGAAGGAGAGGGGAGCGACGGAGAGGGGAGCGACGGAGAGGGGAGGGAAGGAGAGGGGAGCGACGGAGAGGGGAGCGAAGGAGAGGGGAGCGAAGGAGAGGGGAGCGACGGAGAGGGGAGCGAAGGAGAGGGGAGCGAAGGAGAGGGGAGCGACGGAGAGGGGAGCGACGGAGAGGGGAGTGACGGAGAGGGGAGCGAAGGAGAGGGGAGCGACGGAGAGGGGAGCGAAGGAGAGGGGAGCGACGGAGAGGGGAGCAAAGGAGAGGGGAGCGACGGAGAGGGGAGCGACGGAGAGGGGAGTGACGGAGAGGGGAGCGAAGGAGAGGGGGAGTGACGGAGAGGGGAGCGAAGGAGAGGGGAGCGACGGAGAGGGGAGCGAAGGAGAGGGGAGCGAAGGAGAGGGGAGCGACGGAGAGGGGAGCGAAGGAGAGGGGAGCGACGGAGAGGGGAGCGACGGAGAGGGGAGCGACGGAGAGGGGAGCGAAGGAGAGGGGAGTGACGGAGAGGGGAGCGAAGGAGAGGGGAGCGAAGGAGAGGGGAGCGACGGAGAGGGGAGTGATGGAGAGGGGAGCGACGGAGAGGGGAGCGACGGAGAGGGGAGCGAAGGAGAGGGGAGCGAGGGAGAGGGGAGCGACGGAGAGGGGAGCGACGGAGAGGGGAGCGAAGGAGAGGGGAGCGAAGGAGAGGGGAGCGAAGCAGAGGGGAGCGACGGAGAGGGGAGCGAAGGAGAGGGGAGCGACGGAGAGGGGAGCGAGGGTGAGGGGAGCGAAGGAGAGGGGAGCGAAGGAGAGGGGAGCGAAGGAGAGGGGAGCGACGGAGAGGGGAGCGAAGGAGAGGGGAGCGACGGAGAGGGGAGCGAAGGAGAGGGGAGCGACGGAGAGGGGAGCGAGGGAGAGGGGAGCGAAGGAGAGGGGAGCGAAGGAGAGGGGAGCGAAGGAGAGGGGAGCGAAGGAGAGGGGAGCGACGGAGAGGGGAGCGAAGGAGAGGGGAGCGAAGGAGAGGGGAGCGACGGAGAGGGGAGTGAAGGAGAGGGGAGTGAAGGAGAGGGGAGCGAATGAGAGGGGAGCGAAGGAGAGGGGAGCGAAGGAGAGGGGAGCGACGGAGAGGGGAGCGAAGGAGAGGGGAGTGACGGAGAGGGGTGCGACGGAGAGGGGAGTGACGGAGAGGGGAGCGACGGAGTGGAGAACGACGGAGAGGGGAGCGACGGAGAGGGGAGCGAAGGAGAGGGGAGTGACGGAGAGGGGAGCGAAGGAGAGGGGAGCGATGGAGAGGGGAGCGAAGGAGAGGGGAGTGACGGAGAGGGGAGCGACGGAGCGGGGAGCGATGGAGAGGGGAGCGAAGGAGAGGGGAGTGACGGAGAGGGGAGCGACGGAGAGGGGAGTGACGGAGAGGGGAGCGACGGAGAGGGGAGCGAAGGAGAGGGGAGTGACGGAGAGGGGAGTGACGGAGAGGAGAACGACGGAGAGGGGAGCGACGGAGAGGGGAGCGATGGAGAGGGGAGCGAAGGAGAGGGGAGTGACGGAGAGGAGAACGACAGTGAGGGGAGCGACGGAGAGGGGAGTGACGGAGAGGGGAGCGAAGGAGAGGGGAGTGACGGAGAGGAGAACGACGGAGAGGGGAGTGATGGAGAGGGGAGCGAAGGAGAGGGGAGTGACGGAGAGGGGAGCGCTGGAGAGGGGAGCGAAGGAGAGGGGAGTGACGGAGAGGGGAGCGACGGAGAGGGGAGCGAAGGAGAGGGGAGTGACGGAGAGGAGAACGACGGTGAGGGGAGCGACGGAGAGGGGAGCGATGGAGAGGGGAGCGAAGGAGAGGGGAGTGACGGAGAGGGGAGCGAAGGAGAGGGGAGTGACGGAGAGGAGAACGACGGAGAGGGGAGTGATGGAGAGGGGAGTGACGGAGAGGGGAGCGAAGGAGAGGGGAGTGATGGAGAGGGGAGCGAAGGAGAGGGGAGTGACGGAGAGGGGAGCGACGGAGAGGGGAGTGACGGAGAGGGGAGCGACGGAGAGGGGAGCGAAGGAGAGGGGAGCGACGGAGAGGGGAGTGACGGAGAGGGGAGTGACGGAGAGGGGAGCGATGGAGAGGGGAGTGACGGAGAGGGGAGCGATGGAGAGGGGAGCGAAGGAGAGGGGAGTGACGGAGAGGGGAGCGAAGGAGAGGAGAACGACGGAGAGGGGAGCGAAGGAGAGGGGAGCGACGGAGAGGGGAGTGAAGGAGAGGGGAGTGATGGAGAGGGGAGCGAAGGAGAGGGGAGTGACGGAGAGGGGAGCGAAGGAGAGGGGAGTGATGGAGAGGGGAGCGAAGGAGAGGGGAGTGACGGAGAGGGGAGCGACGGAGAGGGGAGCGATGGAGAGGGGAGCGAAGGAGAGGGGAGCGACGGAGAGGGGAGCGAAGGAGAGGGGAGCGACGGAGAGGGGAGCGAAGGAGAGGGGAGCAACGGAGAGGGGAGCGAAGGAGAGGGGAGCGACGGAGAGGGGAGCGACGGAGAGGGGAGGGAAGGAGAGGGGAGCGACGGAGAGGGGAGCGAAGGAGAGGGGAGCGAAGGAGAGGGGAGCGACGGAGAGGGGAGCGAAGGAGAGGGGAGCGAAGGAGAGGGGAGGGACGGAGAGGGGAGCGACGGAGAGGGGAGTGACGGAGAGGGGAGCGAAGGAGAGGGGAGCGACGGAGAGGGGAGCGAAGGAGAGGGGAGCGACGGAGAGGGGAGCAAAGGAGAGGGGAGCGACGGAGAGGGGAGCGACGGAGAGGGGAGTGACGGAGAGGGGAGCGAAGGAGAGGGGAGTGACGGAGAGGGGAGCGAAGGAGAGGGGAGCGACGGAGAGGGGAGCGAAGGAGAGGGGAGCGAAGGAGAGGGGAGCGACGGAGAGGGGAGCGAAGGAGAGGGGAGCGACGGAGAGGGGAGCGACGGAGAGGGGAGCGACGGAGAGGGGAGCGAAGGAGAGGGGAGTGACGGAGAGGGGAGCGAAGGAGAGGGGAGCGAAGGAGAGGGGAGCGACGGAGAGGGGAGTGATGGAGAGGGGAGCGACGGAGAGGGGAGCGACGGAGAGGGGAGCGAAGGAGAGGGGAGCGAGGGAGAGGGGAGCGACGGAGAGGGGAGCGACGGAGAGGGGAGCGAAGGAGAGGGGAGCGAAGGAGAGGGGAGCGAAGCAGAGGGGAGCGACGGAGAGGGGAGCGAAGGAGAGGGGAGCGACGGAGAGGGGAGCGAGGGAGAGGGGAGCGAAGGAGAGGGGAGCGAAGGAGAGGGGAGCGAAGGAGAGGGGAGCGACGGAGAGGGGAGCGAAGGAGAGGGGAGCGACGGAGAGGGGAGCGAAGGAGAGGGGAGCGACGGAGAGGGGAGCGAGGGAGAGGGGAGCGAAGGAGAGGGGAGCGAAGGAGAGGGGAGCGAAGGAGAGGGGAGCGAAGGAGAGGGGAGCGACGGAGAGGGGAGCGAAGGAGAGGGGAGCGAAGGAGAGGGGAGCGACGGAGAGGGGAGTGAAGGAGAGGGGAGTGAAGGAGAGGGGAGCGAAGGAGAGGGGAGCGAAGGAGAGGGGAGCGAAGGAGAGGGGAGCGACGGAGAGGGGAGCGAAGGAGAGGGGAGTGACGGAGAGGGGTGCGACGGAGAGGGGAGTGACGGAGAGGGGAGCGACGGAGTGGAGAACGACGGAGAGGGGAGCGACGGAGAGGGGAGCGAAGGAGAGGGGAGTGACGGAGAGGGGAGCGAAGGAGAGGGGAGCGATGGAGAGGGGAGCGAAGGAGAGGGGAGTGACGGAGAGGGGAGCGACGGAGCGGGGAGCGATGGAGAGGGGAGCGAAGGAGAGGGGAGTGACGGAGAGGGGAGCGACGGAGAGGGGAGTGACGGAGAGGGGAGCGACGGAGAGGGGAGCGAAGGAGAGGGGAGTGACGGAGAGGGGAGTGACGGAGAGGAGAACGACGGAGAGGGGAGCGACGGAGAGGGGAGCGATGGAGAGGGGAGCGAAGGAGAGGGGAGTGACGGAGAGGAGAACGACGGTGAGGGGAGCGACGGAGAGGGGAGTGACGGAGAGGGGAGCGAAGGAGAGGGGAGTGACGGAGAGGAGAACGACGGAGAGGGGAGTGATGGAGAGGGGAGCGAAGGAGAGGGGAGTGACGGAGAGGGGAGCGCTGGAGAGGGGAGCGAAGGAGAGGGGAGTGACGGAGAGGGGAGCGACGGAGAGGGGAGCGAAGGAGAGGGGAGTGACGGAGAGGAGAACGACGGTGAGGGGAGCGACGGAGAGGGGAGCGATGGAGAGGGGAGCGAAGGAGAGGGGAGTGACGGAGAGGGGAGCGAAGGAGAGGGGAGTGACGGAGAGGAGAACGACGGAGAGGGGAGTGATGGAGAGGGGAGTGACGGAGAGGGGAGCGAAGGAGAGGGGAGTGATGGAGAGGGGAGCGAAGGAGAGGGGAGTGACGGAGAGGGGAGCGACGGAGAGGGGAGTGACGGAGAGGGGAGCGACGGAGAGGGGAGCGAAGGAGAGGGGAGCGACGGAGAGGGGAGTGACGGAGAGGGGAGTGACGGAGAGGGGAGCGATGGAGAGGGGAGTGACGGAGAGGGGAGCGATGGAGAGGGGAGCGAAGGAGAGGGGGAGTGACGGAGAGGGGAGCGAAGGAGAGGAGAACGACGGAGAGGGGAGCGAAGGAGAGGGGAGCGACGGAGAGGGGAGTGAAGGAGAGGGGAGTGATGGAGAGGGGAGCGAAGGAGAGGGGAGTGACGGAGAGGGGAGCGAAGGAGAGGGGAGTGATGGAGAGGGGAGCGAAGGAGAGGGGAGTGACGGAGAGGGGAGCGACGGAGAGGGGAGCGATGGAGAGGGGAGCGAAGGAGAGGGGAGTGACGGAGAGGGGAGCGAAGGAGAGGGGAATGACGGAGAGGGGAGCGAAGGAGAGGGGAGTGAAGGAGAGCGAAGCGAAGGAGAGGGGAATGACGGAGAGGGGAGCGAAGGAGAGGGGAGTGAAGGAGAGGGGAATGACGGAGAGGGGAGCGAAGGAGAGGGGAGCGAAGGAGAGGGGAGCGAAGGAGAGGAGAACGACGGAGAGGGGAGCGAAGGAGAGGGGAGCGACGGAGAGGGGAGTGACGGAGAGGGGAGCGACGGAGAGGGGAGCGAAGGAGAGGGGAGCGACGGAGAGGGGAGTGACGGAGAGGGGAGCGACGGAGAGGGGAGCGAAGGAGAGGGGAATGACGGAGAGGGGAGCGAAGGAGAGGGGAGCGAAGGAGAGGGGAATGACGGAGAGGGGAGCGAAGGAGAGGGGAGCGAAGGAGAGGGGAGCGAAGGAGAGGGGAGCGAAGGAGAGGGGAATGACGGAGAGGGGAGCGACGGAGAGGGGAGCGACGGAGAGGGGAGCGAAGGAGAGGGGAGCGACGGAGAGGGGAGCGACGGAGAGGGGAGCGAAGGAGAGGGGAGCGACGGAGAGGGGAGCGAAGGAGAGGGGAGCGAAGGAGAGGGGAATGACGGAGAGGGGAGCGAAGGAGAGGGGAGCGACGGAGAGGGGAGCGAAGGAGAGGGGAGCAAAGGAGAGCGGAGCGACGGAGAGGGGAGCGAAGGAGAGGGGGAACGACGGAGAGGGGAGTGACGGAGAGGGGAGCGAAGGAGAGGGGAGCGAAGGAGAGGGGAGCGACGGAGAGGGGAGCGACGGAGAGGGGAGTGACGGAGAGGGGAGCGAAGGAGAGGGGAGCGAAGGAGAGGGGAGCGACGGAGAGGGGAGCGACGGAGAGGGGAGCGACGGAGAGGGGAGTGACGGAGAGGGGAGCGACGGAGAGGGGAGCGATGGAGAGGGGAGCGAAGGAGAGGGGAGTGACGGAGAGGGGAGTGACGGAGAGGGGAGCGACGGAGAGGGGAGCGAAGGAGAGGGGAGTGACGGAGAGGGGAGTGACGGAGAGGAGAACGACGGAGAGGGGAGCGACGGAGAGGGGAGCGATGGAGAGGGGAGCGAAGGAGAGGGGAGTGACGGAGAGGAGAACGACGGAGAGGGGAGCGACGGAGAGGGGAGTGACGGAGAGGGGAGCGAAGGAGAGGGGAGTGACGGAGAGGAGAACGACGGAGAGGGGAGTGATGGAGAGGGGAGCGAAGGAGAGGGGAGTGACGGAGAGGGGAGCGATGGAGAGGGGAGCGAAGGAGAGGGGAGTGACGGAGAGGGGAGCGACGGAGAGGGGAGCGAAGGAGAGGGGAGTGACGGAGAGGAGAACGACGGTGAGGGGAGCGATGGAGAGGGGAGCGATGGAGAGGGGAGCGAAGGAGAGGGGAGTGACGGAGAGGGGAGCGAAGGAGAGGGGAGTGACGGAGAGGAGAACGACGGAGAGGGGAGTGATGGAGAGGGGAGTGACGGAGAGGGGAGCGAAGGAGAGGGGAGTGATGGAGAGGGGAGCGAAGGAGAGGGGAGTGACGGAGAGGGGAGCGACGGAGAGGGGAGTGACGGAGAGGGGAGCGACGGAGAGGGGAGCGAAGGAGAGGGGAGCGACGGAGAGGGGAGTGACGGAGAGGGGAGTGACGGAGAGGGGAGCGATGGAGAGGGGAGTGACGGAGAGGGGAGCGATGGAGAGGGGAGCGAAGGAGAGGGGAGTGACGGAGAGGGGAGCGAAGGAGAGGAGAACGACGGAGAGGGGAGCGAAGGAGAGGGGAGCGACGGAGAGGGGAGTGAAGGAGAGGGGAGTGATGGAGAGGGGAGCGAAGGAGAGGGGAGTGACGGAGAGGGGAGTGAAGGAGAGGGGAGTGATGGAGAGGGGAGCGAAGGAGAGGGGAGTGACGGAGAGGGGAGCGACGGAGAGGGGAGCGATGGAGAGGGGAGCGAAGGAGAGGGGAGTGACGGAGAGGGGAGCGAAGGAGAGGGGAATGACGGAGAGGGGAGCGAAGGAGAGGGGAGTGAAGGAGAGGGGTGCGAAGGAGAGGGGAATGACGGAGAGGGGAGCGAAGGAGAGGGGAGTGAAGGAGAGGGGAATGACGGAGAGGGGAGCGAAGGAGAGGGGAGCGAAGGAGAGGGGAGCGAAGGAGAGGAGAACGACGGAGAGGGGAGCGAAGGAGAGGGGAGCGACGGAGAGGGGAGTGACGGAGAGGGGAGCGACGGAGAGGGGAGCGAAGGAGAGGGGAATGACGGAGAGGGGAGCGAAGGAGAGGGGAGCGACGGAGAGGGGAGCGACGGAGAGGGGAGCGAAGGAGAGGGGAGCGACGGAGAGGGGAGTGACGGAGAGGGGAGCGACGGAGAGGGGAGCGAAGGAGAGGGGAATGACGGAGAGGGGAGCGAAGGAGAGGGGAGCGAAGGAGAGGGGAACGACGGAGAGGGGGAGCGAAGGAGAGAGGGGAGCGAAGGAGAGGGGAGCGAAGGAGAGGGGAGCGAAGGAGAGGGGAGCGAAGGAGAGGGGAGCGAAGGAGAGGGGAGCGACGGAGAGGGGAGCGACGGAGAGGGGAGCGAAGGAGAGGGGAGCGACGGAGAGGGGAGCGAAGGAGAGGGGAGCGAAGGAGAGGGGAATGACGGAGAGGGGACTGACGGAGAGGGGACTGACGGAGAGGGGAGCGACGGAGAGGGGAGCGACGGAGAGGGGAGTGACGGAGAGGGGAGCGAAGGAGAGGGGAGCGAAGGAGAGGGGAGCGACGGAGAGGGGAGTGACGGAGAGGGGAGCGACGGAGAGGGGAGCGACGGAGAGGGGAGCGAAGGAGAGGGGAGTGAAGGAGAGGGGAGTGATGGAGAGTGGAGCGACCGAGAGGGGAGTGAAGGAGAGGGGAGTGATGGAGAGGGGAGCGAAGGAGAGGGGAGTGACGGAGAGGGGAGCGACGGAGAGGGGAGTGAAGGAGAGGGGAGTGATGGAGAGGGGAGCGAAGGAGAGGGGAGCGACGGAGAGGGGAGTGAAGGAGAGGGGAGTGATGGAGAGGGGAGCGAAGGAGAGGGGAGTGACGGAGAGGGGAGCGACGGAGAGGGGAGTGAAGGAGAGGGGAGTGATGGAGAGGGGAGCGAAGGAGAGGGGAGCGACGGAGAGGGGAGTGAAGGAGAGGGGAGTGATGGAGAGGGGAGCGAAGGAGAGGGGAGTGACGGAGAGGGGAGCGACGGAGAGGGGAGCGATGGAGAGGGGAGCGAAGGAGAGGGGAGTGACGGAGAGGGGAGCGAAGGAGAGGAGAACGATGGAGAGGGGAGCGAAGGAGAGGGGAGCGACGGAGAGGGGAGTGAAGGAGAGGGGAGTGATGGAGAGGGGAGCGAAGGAGAGGGGAGTGACGGAGAGGGGAGCGACGGAGAGGGGAGTGAAGGAGAGGGGAGTGATGGAGAGGGGAGCGAAGGAGAGGGGAGCGACGGAGAGGGGAGTGAAGGAGAGGGGAGTGATGGAGAGGGGAGCGAAGGAGAGGGGAGTGACGGAGAGGGGAGCGACGGAGAGGGGAGTGAAGGAGAGGGGAGTGATGGAGAGGGGAGCGAAGGAGAGGGGAGCGACGGAGAGGGGAGTGAAGGAGAGGGGAGTGATGGAGAGGGGAGCGAAGGAGAGGGGAGTGACGGAGAGGGGAGTGATGGAGAGGGGAGCGAAGGAGAAGGGAGTGACGGAGAGGGGAGCGACGGAGAGGAGAACGACGGAGAGGGGAGTGAAGGAGAGGGGAGCGACGGAGAGGGGAGCGACGGAGAGGGGAGTGAAGGAGAGGGGAGTGATGGAGAGGGGAGCGAAGGAGAGGGGAGTGACGGAGAGGGGAGCGACGGAGAGGGGAGCGATGGAGAGGGGAGCGAAGGAGAGGGGAGTGACGGAGAGGGGAGCGAAGGAGAGGAGAACGACGGAGAGGGGAGTGAAGGAGAGGGGAGCGACGGAGAGGGGAGTGAAGGAGAGGGGAGTGATGGAGAGGGGAGCGAAGGAGAGGGGAGTGACGGAGAGGGGAGCGACGGAGAGGGGAGCGATGGAGAGGGGAGCGAAGGAGAGGGGAGCGACGGAGAGGGGAGCGACGGAGAGGGGGAGCGACGGAGAGGGGAGCGACGGAGAGGGGAGTGAAGGAGAGGGGAGTGATGGAGAGGGGAGCGAAGGAGAGGGGAGTGACTGAGAGGGGAGCGACGGAGAGGGGAGCGATGGAGAGGGGAGCGAAGGAGAGGGGAGTGACGGAGAGGGGAGCGAAGGAGAGGAGAACGACGGAGAGGGGAGCGACGGAGAGGGGAGCGATGGAGAGGGGAGCGAAGGAGAGGGGAGTGACGGAGAGGGGAGCGAAGGAGAGGAGAACGACGGAGAGGGGAGCGAAGGAGAGGGGAGTGACGGAGAGGGGAGTGACGGAGAGGGGAGCGACGGAGAGGGGAGCGAAGGAGAGGGGAGTGACGGAGAGGGGAGCGAGGGAGAGGGGAGCGACGGAGAGGGGAGCGACGGAGAGGGGAGCGAAGGAGAGGGGAGTGACGGAGAGGGGAGCGACGGAGAGGGGAGCGATGGAGAGGGGAGCGAAGGAGAGGGGAGTGACGGAGAGGGGAGCGAAGGAGAGGAGAACGACGGAGAGGGGAGCGAAGGAGAGGGGAGTGACGGAGAGTGGAGTGACGGAGAGGGGAGCGACGGAGAGGGGAGCGAAGGAGAGGGGAGTGACGGAGAGGGGAGCGAGGGAGAGGGGAGCAACGGAGAGGGGAGCGAAGGAGAGGGGAGCGACGGAGAGGGGAGCGACGGAGAGGGGAGCGACGGAGAGGAGAACGACGGAGAGGGGAGCGAGGGAGAGGGGAGCGAAGGAGAGGGGAGCGAGGGAGAGGGGAGCGAGGGAGAGGGGAGCGAAGGAGAGGGGAGCGACGGAGAGGGGAGCGAAGGAGAGGGGAGCGAAGGAGAGGGGAATGACGGAGAGGGGAGCGAAGGAGAGGAGAACGACGGAGAGGGGAGAAACAGAGAGGGGAGTGACGGAGAGTGGAGCGACGGAGAGGGGAGCGATGGAGAGGGGAGCGAAGGAGAGGAGAGCGAAGGAGAGGGGAGTGACGGAGAGGGGAGTGACGGAGAGGGGAGCGAAGGAGAGGGGAGTGACGGAGAGGGGAGTGACGGAGAGGGGAGCGATGGAGAGGGGAGCGAAGGAGAGGGGAGTGACGGAGAGGGGAGCGACGGAGAGGGGAGCGACGGAGAGGGGAGCGAAGGAGAGGGGAGTGACGGAGAGGGGAGCGAAGGAGAGGGGAGCGATGGAGAGGGGAGCGAAGGAGAGGGGAGTGACTGAGAGGGGAGCGATGGAGAGGGGAGCGACGGAGAGGGGAGCGAAGGAGAGGGGAGTGACGGAGAGGGGAGCGAAGGAGAGGGGAGCGATGGAGAGGGGAGCGAAGGAGAGGGGAGCAACGGAGAGGAGAACGACGGAGAGGGGAGTGACGGAGAGGGGGAGCGACGGAGAGGGGAGTGACGGAGAGGGGAGCGAAGGAGCGGGGAGCAACGGAGAGGAGAACGACGGAGAGGGGAGTGAAGGTGAGAGGGGAGCGAAGGAGAGGGGAGCGAAGGAGAGGGGAGCGAAGGAGAGGGGAGTGATGGAGAGGGGAAGTGACGGAGAGGGGGAGCGAAGGAGAGGGGAGCGATGGAGAGGGGAGCGAAGGAGAGGGGAGCAACGGAGAGGAGAACGACGGAGAAGGGGAGTGACGGAGAGGGGAGCGAAGGAGAGGGGAGCGAAGGAGAGGGGGAGCGAAGGAGAGGGGAGTGACGGAGAGGGGAGCGAAGGAGAGGGGAGCAACGGAGAGGGAGAACGACGGAGAGGGGAGTGACGGAGAGGGGAGCGAAGGAGAGGGGAGCGAAGGAGAGGGGAGCGAGGAAGGAGTGACGGAGAGGGTGAGCGGAAGGGGAGAGGGGAGCGACGGAGAGGGGGAGAGCGAAGGAGAGGGGAGCGAACGGAGAGGGGAGACGACGATGAGAGGGGAGCGAAGGAGAGGGGAGCGACGGAGAGGGGAGCGAAGGAGAGGGGAGCGACGGAGAGGGGAGCGACGGAGAGGGGGAGCGAAGGAGAGGGGAGCGACGGAGAGGGGAGCGACGGAGAGGGGAGCGAAGGAGAGGGGAGCGAAGGAGAGGGGAGCGACGGAGAGGGAGCGAAGGAGAGGGAGCGAGGAGAGGGAGGACGGGAGGGAGAGGGGAGCGACGGAGAGGGGAGTGACGGAGAGGGGAGCGAGGGAGAGGGGAGCGAAGGAGAGGGGAGCGAAGGAGAGGGGAGCGAAGGAGAGGGGAGCGACGGAGAGGGGAGCGACGGAGAGGGGAGCGAAGGAGAGGGGAGCGACGGAGAGGGGAGCGAAGGAGAGGGGAGCGAAGGAGAGTGGAGCAACGGAGAGGAGAACGACGGAGAGGGGAGTGAAGGAGAGGGGAGCGAAGGAGAGGGGAGCAACGGAGAGGAGAACGACGGAGAGGGGAGTGAAGGAGAGGGGAGCGACGGAGAGGGGAGCGAAGGAGTGGGGAGCGAAGGAGAGGGGAGCGAAGGAGAGGGGAGCGGAGGAGAGGGGAGCGGAGGAGAGGGGAGCGACGGAGAGGGGAGCGAAGGAGAGGGGAGCGACGGAGAGGGGAGCGAAGGAGAGGGGAGCGAAGGAGAGGGGTGCGAAGGAGAGGGGAGCGACGGAGAGGGGAGTGACGGAGTGGGGAGCGAGGGAGAGGGGAGCGAAGGAGAGGGGAGCGAAGGAGAGGGGAGCGAAGGAGAGGGGAGCGAAGGAGAGGGGAGCGACGGAGAGGGGAGCGAAGGAGAGGGGAGCGACGGAGAGGGGAGCGAAGGAGAGGGGAGCGAAGGAGTGGGGAGCGAGGGAGAGGGGAGCGACGGAGAGGGGAGTGACGGAGAGGGGAGCGAGGGAGAGGGGAGCGAAGGAGAGGGGAGCGAAGGAGAGGGGAGTGACGGGGAGGAGAACGACGGAGAGGGGAGCGAAGGAGAGGGGAGCGATGGAGAGGGGAGTGACGGAGAGGGGAGCGAAGGAGAGGGGAGCGAAGGAGAGGGGAGCGAAGGAGAGGGGAGCGAAGGAGAGGGGAGTGACGGAGAGGAGAACGACGGAGAGGGGAGTGACGGAGAGGGGAGCGACGGAGAGGGGAGCGAAGGAGAGGGGAGTGACGGAGAGGGGAGCGAAGGAGAGGGGAGCGAAGGAGAGGGGAGCGAAGGAGAGGGGAGCGACGGAGAGGGGAGTGACGGAGAGGGGAGCGAGGGAGAGGGGAGCGGAGGAGAGGGGAGCGAAGGAGAGGGGAGCGAAGGAGAGGGGAGCGAAGGAGAGGGGAGCGACGGAGAGGGGAGCGAAGGAGAGGGGAGCGACGGAGAGGGGAGCGAAGGAGAGGGGAGCGAAGGAGAGGGGAGCAACGGAGAGGAGAACGACGGAGAGGGGAGTGAAGGAGAGGGGAGCGACGGAGAGGGGAGCGAAGGAGAGGGGAGCGAAGGAGAGGGGAGTGACGGAGAGGGGAGCGAAGGAGAGGGGAGCGACGGAGAGGGGAGCGACGGAGAGGGGAGCGAAGGAGAGGGGAGCGAAGGAGAGGGGAGCGAGGGAGAGGGGAGCGACGGAGAGGGGAGTGACGGAGAGGGGAGCGAGGGAGAGGGGAGCGAAGGAGAGGGGAGCGAAGGAGAGGGGAGGGACGGGGAGGAGAACGACGGAGAGGGGGAGCGAAGGAGAGGGGAGTGATGGAGAGGGGAGTGACGGAGAGGGGAGCGAAGGAGAGGGGAGCGAAGGAGAGGGGAGCGAAGGAGAGGGGAGCGAAGGAGAGGGGAGCGAAGGAGAGGGGAGTGACGGAGAGGAGAACGACGGAGAGGGGAGTGACGGAGAGGGGAGCGACGGAGAGGGGAGCGAAGGAGAGGGGAGTGACGGAGAGGGGAGCGAAGGAGAGTGGAGCGAAGGAGAGGGGAGCGAAGGAGAGGGGAGTGACGGAGAGGGGAGCGAAGGAGAGGGGAGCGAAGGAGAGGGGAGTGACGGAGAGGAGAACGACGGAGAGGGGAGCGAATGAGAGGGGAGTGACGGAGAGGGGAGCGACGGAGAGGGGAGTGAAGGAGAGGGGAGCGACGGAGAGTGGAGCGAAGGAGAGGGGAGCGACGGAGAGGGGAGCGACGGAGAGGGGAGCGATGGAGAGGGGAGTGACGGAGAGGGGAGCGAAGGAGAGGGGAGCGACGGAGAGGAGAGCGAAGGAGAGGGGAGCGAATGAGAGGGGAGTGACGGAGAGGAGAGCGAAGGAGAGGGGAGCGAATGAGAGGGGAGCGACGGAGAGGGGAGCGAAGGAGAGGGGAGTGACGGAGAGGGGAGTGACGGAGAGGGGAGCGAAAGAGAGGGGAGTGACGGAGAGGGGAGTGACGGAGAGGGGAGCGAAGGAGAGGGGAGTGACGGAGAGGGGAGCGACGGAGAGGGGAGCGAAAGAGAGGGGAGTGACGGAGAGGGGATTGACGGAGAGGGGAGTGACGGAGAGGGGAGTGACGGAGAGGGGAGCGACGGAGAGGGGAGCGAAAGAGAGGGGAGTGACGGAGAGGGGAGTGACGGAGAGGGGAGTGACGGAGAGGGGAGCGAAAGAGAGGGGAGTGACGGAGAGGGGAGCGACGGAGAGGGGAGCGAAAGAGAGGGGAGTGACGGAGAGGGGAGTGACGGAGAGGGGAGCGACGGAGAGGGGAGCGAAGGAGAGGGGAGCGAAGGAGAGGGGAGCGAAGGAGAGGGGAGCGACGGAGAGGAGAGCGAAGGAGAGGGGAGCGAAGGAGAGGGGAGCGAAGGAGAGGGGAGTGACGGTGAGGGGAGCGACGGAGAGGGGAGCGACGGAGAGGAGAACGACGGAGAGGACAGCGACGGAGAGGGGAGCGAAAGAGAGGGGAGTGACGGAGAGGGGAGTGACGGAGAGGGGAGCGAAGGAGAGGGGAGCGACGGAGAGGGGAGCGACGGAGAGGGGAGCGAAAGAGAGGGGAGTGACGGAGAGGGGAGTGACGGAGAGGGGAGCGACGGAGAGGGGAGCGAAGGAGAGGGGAGCGAAGGAGAGGGGAGCGACGGAGAGGGGAGCGAAAGAGAGGGGAGTGACGGAGAGGGGAGTGACGGAGAGGGGAGCGACGGAGAGGGGAGCGAAGGAGAGGGGAGCGAAGGAGAGGGGAGCGACGGAGAGGAGAGCGAAGGAGAGGGGAGCGACGGAGAGGGGAGCGACGGAGAGGGGAGCGAAGGAGAGGGGAGCGAAGGAGAGGGGAGTGACGGTGGGGGGAGCGACGGAGAGGGGAGCGACGGAGAGGAGAACGACGGAGAGGACAGCGACGGAGAGGGGAGCGAAAGAGAGGGGAGTGACGGAGAGGGGAGTGACGGAGAGGGGAGCGAAGGAGAGGGGAGCGACGGAGAGGAGAGCGACGGAGAGGGGAGCGAAGGAGAGTGGAGTGACGGAGAGGGGAGCGAAGGAGAGGGGAGTGACGGAGAGGTGAGCGAAGGAGAGGGGAGCGAGGGAGAGGGGAGCGACGGAGAGGGGAGCGACCGAGAGGGGAGCGAAGGAGAGGGGAGTGACGGAGAGGGGAGCGAGGGAGAGGGGAGCGAAGGAGAGGGGAGTGACGGAGAGGGGAGTGACGGAGAGGGGAGCGAAGGAGAGGGGAGTGACGGAGAGGGGAGTGACGGAGAGGGGAGCGAGGGAGAGGGGAGCGACGGAGAGGGGAGCGGAAGGAGAGGGGAGTGACGGAGAGGGGAGCGAGGGAGAGGGGAGCGAAGGAGAGGGGAGTGACGGAGAGGGGAGCGAGGGAGAGGGGAGCGAAGGAGAGGGGAGTGACGGAGAGGGGAGCGAGGGAGAGGGGAGCGAGGGAGAGGGGAGCGAAGGAGAGGGGAGCGAAGGAGAGGGGAGCGACGGAGAGGGGAGCGAAGGAGAGGGGAGCGAAGGAGAGGGGAGCGACGGAGAGGGGAGCGAAGGAGAGGGGAGTGACGGAGAGGGGAGCGAGGGAGAGGGGAGCGACGGAGAGGGGAACGACGGAGAGGAGAACGACGGAGAGGGGAGCGAAGGAGAGGGGAGTGACGGAGAGGGGAACGACTGAGAGGAGAACGACGGAGAGGGGAGTGACGGAGAGTGGAGTGACGGAGAGGGGAGCGAGGGAGAGGGGAGCGACGGAGAGGGGAACGACGGAGAGGAGAACGACGGAGAGGGGAGCGAAGGAGAGGGGAGTGACGGAGAGGGGAGTGACGGAGAGGGGAGCGAGGGAGAGGGGAGCGACGGAGAGGGGAGCGACGGAGAGGGGAGGGACGGAGAGGGGAGTGACGGAGAGGGGAGCGAGGGAGAGGGGAGCGACGGAGAGGGGAGCGACGGAGAGGGGAGCGAAGGAGAGGGGAGAGACGGAGAGGGGAGGGACGGAGAGGGGAGCGACGGAGAGGGGAGCGACGGAGAGGGGAGTGAAGGAGAGGGGAGTGATGGAGAGGGGAGCGAAGGAGAGGGGAGTGACGGAGAGGGGAGCGACGGAGAGGGGAGTGAAGGAGAGGGGAGTGATGGAGAGGGGAGCGAAGGAGAGGGGAGCGACGGAGAGGGGAGTGAAGGAGAGGGGAGTGATGGAGAGGGGAGCGAAGGAGAGGGGAGTGACGGAGAGGGGAGCGACGGAGAGGGGAGCGATGGAGAGGGGAGCGAAGGAGAGGGGAGTGACGGAGAGGGGAGCGAAGGAGAGGAGAACGACGGAGAGGGGAGCGAAGGAGAGGGGAGCGACGGAGAGGGGAGTGAAGGAGAGGGGAGTGATGGAGAGGGGAGCGAAGGAGAGGGGAGTGACGGAGAGGGGAGCGACGGAGAGGGGAGTGAAGGAGAGGGGAGTGATGGAGAGGGGAGCGAAGGAGAGGGGAGCGACGGAGAGGGGAGTGAAGGAGAGGGGAGTGATGGAGAGGGGAGCGAAGGAGAGGGGAGTGACGGAGAGGGGAGCGACGGAGAGGGGAGTGAAGGAGAGGGGAGTGATGGAGAGGGGAGCGAAGGAGAGGGGAGCGACGGAGAGGGGAGTGAAGGAGAGGGGAGTGATGGAGAGGGGAGCGAAGGAGAGGGGAGTGACGGAGAGGGGAGTGATGGAGAGGGGAGCGAAGGAGAAGGGAGTGACGGAGAGGGGAGCGACGGAGAGGAGAACGACGGAGAGGGGAGTGAAGGAGAGGGGAGCGACGGAGAGGGGAGCGACGGAGAGGGGAGTGAAGGAGAGGGGAGTGATGGAGAGGGGAGCGAGAGGAGAGGGGAGCGACGGAGAGGGGAGCGACGGAGAGGGGAGCGATGGAGAGGGGAGCGAAGGAGAGGGGAGTGACGGAGAGGGGAGCGAAGGAGAGGAGAACGACGGAGAGGGGAGTGAAGGAGAGGGGAGCGACGGAGAGGGGAGTGAAGGAGAGGGGAGTGATGGAGAGGGGAGCGAAGGAGAGGGGAGTGACGGAGAGGGGAGCGACGGAGAGGGGAGCGATGGAGAGGGGAGCGAAGGAGAGGGGAGCGACGGAGAGGGGAGCGACGGAGAGGGGAGCGACGGAGAGGGGAGCGACGGAGAGGGGAGTGAAGGAGAGGGGAGTGATGGAGAGGGGAGCGAAGGAGAGGGGAGTGACTGAGAGGGGAGCGACGGAGAGGGGAGCGATGGAGAGGGGAGCGAAGGAGAGGGGAGTGACGGAGAGGGGAGCGAAGGAGAGGAGAACGACGGAGAGGGGAGCGAAGGAGAGGGGAGTGACGGAGAGGGGAGTGACGGAGAGGGGAGCGACGGAGAGGGGAGCGAAGGAGAGGGGAGTGACGGAGAGGGGAGCGAGGGAGAGGGGAGCGACGGAGAGGGGAGCGACGGAGAGGGGAGCGAAGGAGAGGGGAGTGACGGAGCGGGGAGCGACGGAGAGGGGAGCGATGGAGAGGGGAGCGAAGGAGAGGGGAGTGACGGAGAGGGGAGCGAAGGAGAGGAGAACGACGGAGAGGGGAGCGAAGGAGAGGGGAGTGACGGAGAGTGGAGTGACGGAGAGGGGAGCGACGGAGAGGGGAGCGAAGGAGAGGGGAGTGACGGAGAGGGGAGCGAGGGAGAGGGGAGCGACGGAGAGGGGAGCGACGGAGAGGGGAGCGAAGGAGAGGGGAGCGACGGAGAGGGGAGCGACGGAGAGGGGAGCGACGGAGAGGAGAACGACGGAGAGGGGAGCGAGGGAGAGGGGAGCGAAGGAGAGGGGAGCGAGAGAGAGGGGAGCGAGGGAGAGGGGAGCGAAGGAGAGGGGAGCGACGGAGAGGGGAGCGAAGGAGAGGGGAGCGAAGGAGAGGGGAATGACGGAGAGGGGAGCGAAGGAGAGGAGAACGACGGAGAGGAGAGAAACAGAGAGGGGAGTGACGGAGAGTGGAGCGACGGAGAGGGGAGCGATGGAGAGGGGAGCGAAGGAGAGGAGAGCGAAGGAGAGGGGAGTGACGGAGAGGGGAGTGACGGAGAGGGGAGCGAAGGAGAGGGGAGTGACGGAGAGGGGAGTGACGGAGAGGGGAGCGATGGAGAGGGGAGCGAAGGAGAGGGGAGTGACGGAGAGGGGAGCGACGGAGAGGGGAGCGACGGAGAGGGGAGCGAAGGAGAGGGGAGTGACGGAGAGGGGAGCGAAGGAGAGGGGAGCGATGGAGAGGGGAGTGACTGAGAGGGGAGCGATGGAGAGGGGAGCGACGGAGAGGGGAGCGAAGGAGAGGGGAGTGAGAGACGGAGAGGGGAGCGAAGGAGAGGGGAGCGATGGAGAGGGGAGCGAAGGAGAGGGGAGCAACGGAGAGGAGAACGACGGAGAGGGGAGTGACGGAGAGGGGAGCGACGGAGAGGGGAGTGACGGAGAGGGGAGCGAAGGAGCGGGGAGCAACGGAGAGGAGAACGACGGAGAGGGGAGTGAAGGAGAGGGGAGCGAAGGAGAGGGGAGCGAAGGAGAGGGGAGCGAAGGAGAGGGGAGCGAAGGAGAGGGGAGCGAAGGAGAGGGGAGCGAAGGAGAGGGGAGCGAAGGAGAGGGGAGCGAAGGAGAGGGGAGTGATGGAGAGGGGAGTGACGGAGAGGGGAGCGAAGGAGAGGGGAGCGATGGAGAGGGGAGCGAAGGAGAGGGGAGCAACGGAGAGGAGAACGACGGAGAGGGGAGTGACGGAGAGGGGAGCGAAGGAGAGGGGAGCGAAGGAGAGGGGAGCGAAGGAGAGGGGAGTGACGGAGAGGGGAGCGAAGGAGAGGGGAGCAACGGAGAGGAGAACGACGGAGAGGGGAGTGACGGAGAGGGGAGCGAAGGAGAGGGGAGCGAAGGAGAGGGGAGTGACGGAGAGGGGAGCGAAGGAGAGGGGAGCGATGGAGAGGGGAGCGAAGGAGAGGGGAGCAACGGAGAGGAGAACGACGGAGAGGGGAGCGAAGGAGAGGGGAGCGACGGAGAGGGGAGCGAAGGAGAGGGGAGCGACGGAGAGGGGAGCGACGGAGAGGGGAGCGAAGGAGAGGGGAGCGAAGGAGAGGGGAGCGACGGAGAGGGGAGCGAGGGAGAGGGGAGCGAAGGAGAGGGGAGCGACGGAGAGGGGAGCGAAGGAGAGGGGAGCGAGGGAGAGGGGAGCGACGGAGAGGGGAGTGACGGAGAGGGGAGCGAGGGAGAGGGGAGCGAAGGAGAGGGGAGCGAAGGAGAGGGGAGCGAAGGAGAGGGGAGCGACGGAGAGGGGAGCGAAGGAGAGGGGAGCGACGGAGAGGGGAGCGACGGAGAGGGGAGCGAAGGAGAGGGGAGCGACGGAGAGGGGAGCGAAGGAGAGGGGAGCGAAGGAGAGTGGAGCAACGGAGAGGAGAACGACGGAGAGGGGAGTGAAGGAGAGGGGAGCGAAGGAGAGGGGAGCAACGGAGAGGAGAACGACGGAGAGGGGAGTGAAGGAGAGGGGAGCGACGGAGAGGGGAGCGAAGGAGTGGGGAGCGAAGGAGAGGGGAGCGAAGGAGAGGGGAGCGGAGGAGAGGGGAGCGGAGGAGAGGGGAGCGACGGAGAGGGGAGCGAAGGAGAGGGGAGCGACGGAGAGGGGAGCGAAGGAGAGGGGAGCGAAGGAGAGGGGAGCGAAGGAGAGGGGAGCGACGGAGAGGGGAGTGACGGAGAGGGGAGCGAGGGAGAGGGGAGCGAAGGAGAGGGGAGCGAAGGAGAGGGGAGCGAAGGAGAGGGGAGCGAAGGAGAGGGGAGCGACGGAGAGGGGAGCGAAGGAGAGGGGAGCGACGGAGAGGGGAGCGAAGGAGAGGGGAGCGAAGGAGAGGGGAGCGAGGGAGAGGGGAGCGACGGAGAGGGGAGTGACGGAGAGGGGAGCGAGGGAGAGGGGAGCGAAGGAGAGGGGAGCGAAGGAGAGGGGAGTGACGGGGAGGAGAACGACGGAGAGGGGAGCGAAGGAGAGGGGAGCGATGGAGAGGGGAGTGACGGAGAGGGGAGCGAAGGAGAGGGGAGCGAAGGAGAGGGGAGCGAAGGAGAGGGGAGCGAAGGAGAGGGGAGCGAAGGAGAGGGGAGTGACGGAGAGGAGAACGACGGAGAGGGGAGTGACGGAGAGGGGAGCGACGGAGAGGGGAGCGAAGGAGAGGGGAGTGACGGAGAGGGGAGCGAAGGAGAGGGGAGCGAAGGAGAGGGGAGCGAAGGAGAGGGGAGCGACGGAGAGGGGAGTGACGGAGAGGGGAGCGAGGGAGAGGGGAGCGGAGGAGAGGGGAGCGAAGGAGAGGGGAGCGAAGGAGAGGGGAGCGAAGGAGAGGGGAGCGACGGAGAGGGGAGCGAAGGAGAGGGGAGCGACGGAGAGGGGAGCGAAGGAGAGGGGAGCGAAGGAGAGGGGAGCAACGGAGAGGAGAACGACGGAGAGGGGAGTGAAGGAGAGGGGAGCGACGGAGAGGGGAGCGAAGGAGAGGGGAGCGAAGGAGAGGGGAGCGAAGGAGAGGGGAGCGACGGAGAGGGGAGCGAAGGAGAGGGGAGCGACGGAGAGGGGAGCGACGGAGAGGGGAGCGAAGGAGAGGGGAGCGAAGGAGAGGGGAGCGAGGGAGAGGGGAGCGACGGAGAGGGTAGTGACGGAGAGGGGAGCGAGGGAGAGGGGAGCGAAGGAGAGGGGAGCGAAGGAGAGGGGAGGGACGGGGAGGAGAACGACGGAGAGGGGAGCGAAGGAGAGGGGAGTGATGGAGAGGGGAGTGACGGAGAGGGGAGCGAAGGAGAGGGGAGCGAAGGAGAGGGGAGCGAAGGAGAGGGGAGCGAAGGAGAGGGGAGCGAAGGAGAGGGGAGTGACGGAGAGGAGAACGACGGAGAGGGGAGTGACGGAGAGGGGAGCGACGGAGAGGGGAGCGAAGGAGAGGGGAGTGACGGAGAGGGGAGCGAAGGAGAGTGGAGCGAAGGAGAGGGGAGCGAAGGAGAGGGGAGTGACGGAGAGGGGAGCGAAGGAGAGGGGAGCGAAGGAGAGGGGAGTGACGGAGAGGAGAACGACGGAGAGGGGAGCGAATGAGAGGGGAGTGACGGAGAGGGGAGCGACGGAGAGGGGAGTGAAGGAGAGGGGAGCGACGGAGAGGGGAGCGAAGGAGAGGGGAGCGACGGAGAGGGGAGCGACGGAGAGGGGAGCGATGGAGAGGGGAGTGACGGAGAGGGGAGCGAAGGAGAGGGGAGCGACGGAGAGGAGAGCGAAGGAGAGGGGAGCGAATGAGAGGGGAGTGACGGAGAGGAGAGCGAAGGAGAGGGGAGCGAATGAGAGGGGAGCGACGGAGAGGGGAGCGAAGGAGAGGGGAGTGACGGAGAGGGGAGTGACGGAGAGGGGAGCGAAAGAGAGGGGAGTGACGGAGAGGGGAGTGACGGAGAGGGGAGCGAAGGAGAGGGGAGTGACGGAGAGGGGAGCGACGGAGAGGGGAGCGAAAGAGAGGGGAGTGACGGAGAGGGGATTGACGGAGAGGGGAGTGACGGAGAGGGGAGTGACGGAGAGGGGAGCGACGGAGAGGGGAGCGAAAGAGAGGGGAGTGACGGAGAGGGGAGTGACGGAGAGGGGAGTGACGGAGAGGGGAGCGAAAGAGAGGGGAGTGACGGAGAGGGGAGCGACGGAGAGGGGAGCGAAAGAGAGGGGAGTGACGGAGAGGGGAGTGACGGAGAGGGGAGCGACGGAGAGGGGAGCGAAGGAGAGGGGAGCGAAGGAGAGGGGAGCGAAGGAGAGGGGAGCGACGGAGAGGAGAGCGAAGGAGAGGGGAGCGAAGGAGAGGGGAGCGAAGGAGAGGGGAGTGACGGTGAGGGGAGCGACGGAGAGGGGAGCGACGGAGAGGAGAACGACGGAGAGGACAGCGACGGAGAGGGGAGCGAAAGAGAGGGGAGTGACGGAGAGGGGAGTGACGGAGAGGGGAGCGAAGGAGAGGGGAGCGACGGAGAGGGGAGCGACGGAGAGGGGAGCGAAAGAGAGGGGAGTGACGGAGAGGGGAGTGACGGAGAGGGGAGCGACGGAGAGGGGAGCGAAGGAGAGGGGAGCGAAGGAGAGGGGAGCGACGGAGAGGGGAGCGAAAGAGAGGGGAGTGACGGAGAGGGGAGTGACGGAGAGGGGAGCGACGGAGAGGGGAGCGAAGGAGAGGGGAGCGAAGGAGAGGGGAGCGAAGGAGAGGGGAGCGACGGAGAGGAGAGCGAAGGAGAGGGGAGCGACGGAGAGGGGAGCGACGGAGAGGGGAGCGAAGGAGAGGGGAGCGAAGGAGAGGGGAGTGACGGTGAGGGGAGCGACGGAGAGGGGAGCGACGGAGAGGAGAACGACGGAGAGGACAGCGACGGAGAGGGGAGCGAAAGAGAGGGGAGTGACGGAGAGGGGAGTGACGGAGAGGGGAGCGAAGGAGAGGGGAGCGACGGAGAGGAGAGCGACGGAGAGGGGAGCGAAGGAGAGTGGAGTGACGGAGAGGGGAGCGAAGGAGAGGGGAGTGACGGAGAGGTGAGCGAAGGAGAGGGGAGCGAGGGAGAGGGGAGCGACGGAGAGGGGAGCGACCGAGAGGGGAGCGAAGGAGAGGGGAGTGACGGAGAGGGGAGCGAGGGAGAGGGGAGCGAAGGAGAGGGGAGTGACGGAGAGGGGAGTGACGGAGAGGGGAGCGAAGGAGAGGGGAGTGACGGAGAGGGGAGTGACGGAGAGGGGAGCGAGGGAGAGGGGAGCGACGGAGAGGGGAGCGACGGAGAGGGGAGCGAAGGAGAGGGGAGTGACGGAGAGGGGAGCGAGGGAGAGGGGAGCGAAGGAGAGGGGAGTGACGGAGAGGGGAGCGAGGGAGAGGGGAGCGAAGGAGAGGGGAGTGACGGAGAGGGGAGCGAGGGAGAGGGGAGCGAGGGAGAGGGGAGCGAAGGAGAGGGGAGCGAAGGAGAGGGGAGCGACGGAGAGGGGAGCGAAGGAGAGGGGAGCGAAGGAGAGGGGAGCGACGGAGAGGGGAGCGAAGGAGAGGGGAGTGACGGAGAGGGGAGCGAGGGAGAGGGGAGCGACGGAGAGGGGAACGACGGAGAGGAGAACGACGGAGAGGGGAGCGAAGGAGAGGGGAGTGACGGAGAGGGGAACGACTGAGAGGAGAACGACGGAGAGGGGAGTGACGGAGAGTGGAGTGACGGAGAGGGGAGCGAGGGAGAGGGGAGCGACGGAGAGGGGAACGACGGAGAGGAGAACGACGGAGAGGGGAGCGAAGGAGAGGGGAGTGACGGAGAGGGGAGTGACGGAGAGGGGAGCGAGGGAGAGGGGAGCGACGGAGAGGGGAGCGACGGAGAGGGGAGGGACGGAGAGGGGAGTGACGGAGAGGGGAGCGAGGGAGAGGGGAGCGACGGAGAGGGGAGCGACGGAGAGGGGAGCGAAGGAGAGGGGAGAGACGGAGAGGGGAGGGACGGAGAGGGGAGCGACGGAGAGGGGAGCGACGGAGAGGGGAGTGAAGGAGAGGGGAGCGACGGAGAGGGGAGCGACGGAGAGGGGAGAGAAGGAGAGGGGAGCGACGGAGAGGGGAGCGACGGAGAGGGGAGTGAAGGAGAGGAGAACGACACAGAGGGGAGTGACGGAGAGGGGAGCGACGGAGAGGAGAACGACACAGAGGGGAGTGACGGAGAGGGGAGCGAAGGAGAGGGGAGCGACGGAGAGGGGAGCGACGGAGAGGGGAGCGACGGAGAGGGGAGTGACGGAGAGGAGAGCGACGGAGAGGGGAGCGACGGAGAGGGGAGCGACGGAGAGGGGAGTGACGGAGAGGGGAGCGAAGGAGAGGGGAGCGACGGAGAGGGGAGTGACGGAGAGGAGAACGACGGAGAGGGGAGCGACACAGAGGGGAGTGACGGAGAGGGGAGTGACGGATAGGAGAACGACGGAGAGGGGAGTGACGGAGAGGGGAGCGACACAGAGGGGAGTGACGGAGAGGGGAGTGACGGAGAGGAGAACGACGGAGAGGGGAGTGACGGAGAGGAGAGCGACGGAGAGGGGAGCGACGGAGAGGGGAGCGACGGAGAGGGGAGTGACGGAGAGGGGAGCGAAGGAGAGGGGAGCGAAGGAGAGGGGAGCGACGGAGAGGGGAGCGAAGGAGAGGGGAGCGACACAGAGGGGAGTGACGGAGAGGGGAGTGACGGAGAGGGGAGCGACACAGAGGGGAGCGACGGAGAGGGGAGTGACGGAGAGGGGAGCGAAGGAGAGGGGAGCGAAGGAGAGGGGAGCGACGGAGAGGGGAGCGAAGGAGAGGGGAGCGACGGAGAGGGGAGCGAAGGAGAGGAGAACGACGGAGAGGGGAGCGACGGAGAGGGGAGCGAAGGAGAGGGGAGCGACGGAGAGGGGAGCGAAGGAGAGGGGAGCGAAGGAGAGGGGAGCGAAGGAGAGGGGAGCGACACAGAGGGGAGTGACGGAGAGGGGAGCAATGTAGATGGGAGCGACGGAGAGGAGAACGACACAGAGGGGAGCGACGGAGAGGCAGCGACGGAGAGGCCGAGTTTGCGGGAGGCACTACCCGTCTAACAAGGTGCACAGACAGAGGCTCAGCTTTCTTGATTTCTCTGAGGACATGTTGCAGACATCTGCAGCCTTCTAGAAGAAGACCAGCTGCTGCTCGACCTGGTGGCCCCACATTGCCAGCCGCTGTGAAAGTCACCACTGCCCTCAATTTCTTTGCTTCTGGTTCCTTCCAGGGCTTAACGGAGAGATATCGTTTATTGCAAATAAATGCATAAGGGAGTTGATGGATGGGTTGTTTGCCAGGTCTGGGAGGGATATAAACTTCCCCTGCAACGAAAAGAGTCAGTATGAGCGTGCACTGGGATTCGTGACTCCGCCTGGCTTCCCACAGGTACAGGGTGCCACTGATTGCACACACGTGGCAATCTGAGCACCCCCTGATCAACCAGGAGTATTCGTCAACCACAAGGGATTTCATTCCATCAGTGTTCAGCTGGTGTGCAACCACAAGGAATGGTTCATGCAGGTCAGCACTGGATTCCCTGGGAGCTGCAATGATACTTTCATCCGGTGGAAGTCCAACATCCCCAATCTGTTCGTAACTGGGACTAGCCTTAAGGGGTAGCTGCTCGGAGACAATGGATACCCCTTCAAACCTGGCTGATAACACCTCTGAGGAACCCCACCAATGCACCCCAAGAGCGCTACAATAACAGCCGTATGACAACCAGATGTGTCATCAAACAAGCCATCGATGTGCTCAAGATGGGCTTCAGGTGCCTGGACAGTTCTGGAGGCTCCCTTCAGTACTCGCCAGCGAGGGTATCTAGAATTATCATGGTGTGCTGAGTTCAGCACAATATTGTGCAGCAGTGAGGATTAGCAGTGGAGGAGGAACAAGCCGCTCATTACTCATCATCTGATGATGATTCTAATGTAGAAGAGGAGGAGGACGAGGAAGAGGAGGAAGATGGGGCACCCATCAACTGACCATCCGATCACATAGCTGCTCGGGATGCCAGGGATGCCCTAGTAGCTCGAATTGAAGCCCATGGAATAAAAGGGGCAGTGGCAGCATTAATACAAAATTGGCTAAGTGACAGGAAACAGAGAGTAGTGGTGGATGGTTGCTTTTCGGACTGGAGGGTGGTGTACAGTGGTGTTCCCCAGGGTCGGTACTAGGAACACTGCTTTTCTTGATATGTATTGACTTGGACTTGGGTGTACAGGGCACAATTTCAAAATTTGCTGATATCACAAAACTTGGAAGTGTAGTGAACAGTGAGGAGGATAATGATAGACTTCAAGAGGATATAGACAGGCTGGTGGAATGGATGGACACGTGGTGGATGAAATTTAACGCAGAGAAGTGCAAAGTGATACATTTTGGCAGGAAGAATGAGGAGAGGCAATATAAACTAAATGGGTACAATTCTAAAGGGAGTGCAGGAATAGAGAGATAGAAACATAAAAAATTACGGCACAGGAGGCCATTTGGCCCATCGTGTCCGTGCCAGTCGATAAAGAGCTCCCCAGCCTCATCCCACTTTCCAGCACTTGGTCCGTAGCATTGTAGGTTACGGCACTTCAAGTGTGTATCCAAGTACTTTTTAAATGAGTTGAGGGTTTCTGCCTCTACCACCCTCTCAGGCAGTGAGTTCCAGACCCCCACCACCCTCTGGGTGAAAAATTTTTTCCTTAGCTCCCCTCTAATCCTTCTACCAATTACTTTAAATCTATGCCCCCTGGTTATTAGCCCCTCTGCTAAGAGAAATAGGTTTTCCCTATCCACTCTATCTAGGCCCCTCATAATTTTATTTACCTCAATTAAATCTCCCCTCAGCCTCCTCTGTTACAAAGAAAACAACCTCAGCCTATCCAATCTTTTCTCATAGCTAAAATTCTCCAGTCCTGGCAACATCCTCATAAATCTTCTCAGTACCCTCTCTACTACAAACATGTCTTTTCTGTAATGTGGTGACCAGAACTGTACACAGTACGCAAGCTGTGGCCTAACTAGTGTTTTATACAGTTCTAGCATAACATCCCTGCTCTTGTATCTTAGATGATACAAGAGTTCTTATGTTCTTGTATCATCTGCACATATATCCCCAGAAGACATCTGGGGATATATGTACACAAATCTTTGAAGGCGGCAGGACAGGTTGAGAAAGCGGTTAAAAAAGCATACAGGATCCTGGGCTTTAAAAATAGAGGCGCAGAGTACAAAAGCAAAGAAGTTATATTGAACCAGTACAAAACACTGGTTCGGCCACAACTTTTTTTTTTATTCGTTCATGGGATGTGGGCGTCGCTAGTGAGGCCGGCATTTATTGCCCATCCCTAATTGCCCTTGAGAAGGTGGTGGTGAGCCGCCTTCTTGAACCGCTGCAGTCCGTGTGGTGAAGTTTCTCCCACACTGCTGTTAGGAAGGGAGTTCCAGGATTTTGACCCAGCGACGATGCACGAACGGCGATATATTTCCAAGTCGGGATGGTGTGTGACTTGGAGGGGAACGTGCAGGTGGTGTTGTTCCCATGTGCCTGCCGCTCTTGTCCTTTTAGGTGGTAGAGGTCGCGGGTTTGGGATATCGTGTCCAATTCTGGGCACCGCACATTAGGAAGGATGTGAAGGCCTTAAAGAGGATGCAGAGAAGATTTACTCGAATGATTCCAGGGATGAGGGGCTTTGGTTACATGGGTAGACCGAGAAGTTAAGCTTGTTCTCTTGAGAACAGAGAAGTTTGAGAGGAGATTTGATAGAGGTGTTCAAAATCATGAAGGGTTTAGATAAAGTAAATAAAGAGAAACTGTTCCCATTGGTGGAAGGGTTGAGAACCAGAGGACATAGATTTAAGGTAATTGGCAAAAGAACCAAAGGTGACATGAGGAAAAACTTTTTTACGCAGCGAGTGGTTATGATCTGGAATGTGCTGTCTGAAAGGGTGGTGGAGGCAGATTCAATTGTGGCTTTCAAAAAGGAATTGGATAAATACTTGAAGGGAAAAAAATTGCAGGGCCACGGGGAGAGAGCGGGTGAATGGGACGAACTGGATTGCTGTTATAAAGAGCTGGCATGGGCTCGATGGGCCACATGGCCTCCTTCTGTGCTGTAACCATTCTATGATTCTAGGTTCAGTTAGTCACTCACACTGAACCAAAGTAACTATCACCTCTCCTGGCTCCTCCCAACCCCCCACTAACACAAAACAGTCCCCTAACCAACCTTCACCCATTATACATCCCCCATTTGGTCCCATCAATTCATGTATTCACATTCATCACCAAGCAACTGGAAAGACGAGATGCCTCCCAGCAGGCAAGAATGGGCAACACGGGGAAGTGGTACAAATTAATATATTTTATGTGCGGTAATAACAAAAGGAGACTTAATAACACATTTGCACAAACATCCATTTGCATACCGTTGGTGAATTAAAAATTATTTCTCTTAAGTTTGCCTACTGCTCCTACATGCTGCAATCCCTGTGGCTTCCACAGAGGTAGTGGCAGGCTGCTCAGATCCCTGCCCTGACTGCTCAGATGCTCTTGGCCGATGACATCTGGGTTTTGGAGCCCGTGAGTGCCCTGCAGGGTGCCCCATGAGTGCAGGGGTAGACTCAGCCATTGGGAGAGGACGCAGCATGTTGGGTACTGGCTGAGAGGGAGGTGCAACGGGTGAGACGTGGGAGCGCTTTGAGTGGAGTCCCCACCTCCATGTCCTTTTTCGCCATCATCCCTCTCCCGGGCCAACGGCATATCACTCCTACCTCGCTACTGGGGAGCAGCTTGGTGCAGATTGGTGATACCTTGTAAGGCCATGGATAAGGTATCTGTCATCCTGTTTAAGGCAGCAGACATGCTGGCTTCCAAAGTCTGCAAGGCCGTGGTCAGGGCTTGTATAGACTCATTTCAGAGCCATACTTGAAGCTCCATGGAGGCGGCCAATCTCTCGCAATTACCTGTGACACCAATCCACTAATGTCGGGGTTGGACTCCTCCATCCTCTGCTATTGTGGAGAGTGTTCACGGCACGGCTGCCAGTATCTCACAAATTTGCTGCTGACCCTCCGTGATTCTCCTTTTCATCGATGGCCCCCGGAGTTCAGCTTCTGTGTCCAACTGAGCAGAGGTTCCAGAGGAGTGTGCCCTCCGACACAGACTCTCCACAGCTGCCCCTGCCACCAGTCTCTGCTCATGCTCACATGAGAACTGTGATTCACCAGGGGACAATCCAACTAGCTGTCTAACTGGACCCACCGAAGTGCGAGTATCTGCATTGGTGCCTGGTAATATGTCCTGTGACAGTGCACCCTCAGAGGGAATCAGGTCCTCTGAGGAATCGTTGTCAGGAAAGTCGACGGATTGCTGTTCCATGCATGAAGGCCCTGGAGGAGAGGAGAAACGGATATGGATTAGTACTGGTAATGTAAAAATGTTGCCATTCAACATAATTACCCTTATCATATTTCACTCACTGCTGAAATCAAGTCAACATGACTGAGTCCTGTATGAGATGAGGGTAAGAGATATTTTTAATTCTGTCATCAGCCAGCTGCCAAGTCCCAGTCTCTCCATCTCCGATGGTCAGGGAATCAGAGATGCCACTGATCTCCATGGTCTCTTCCTCAGATGATGTCGGCTGCACTATCTGTGGTGGGCCACCTCCTCCGGTCCTCTCCCTCTCCCTTGTGTTTTGTGCTTTCTTCTCCTGCAACGGGGGAACAGCAGACCTATGAGTGTCTGTAAGGCATGTGTTCACCCAATAGATCCAGTGCATTCGGTGAGGGTGACCATCAGGCAGACGCATCACATTGCATAAGGATTGGGGTGAGTGGATAAATGGGGAGGTGAGGAAGTGCACAGAAAGTGAACGATGAGTGCTTTTCAAACCTAAGTGGGCGTGAGGAGTGATGTGATGGAGTGCACTTGACAAGACAGGTTGAGATGGGCGGGGGTGGGTGGGGGGTTGTTGGAAACCACAGGATGTAGGTGAATCTGCAAATGTACTCACCTTTCCTGGCCTGGTGAGGCCATTAAAGCACTTCCTGCACTGGTTGGGCCACAGTGCACCTGCTGCTGATCTCCTCAGCCATCTCCAACCATACCTTCTTCATCCCAGGACTTGGAAAGATTATTTCCTTCCTGCTCCTCACTGCATCCAGCATTACATGAAGTGACATGTCGTTAAAGTGGGGCGCAGCCTTTGAGCATCCTGAATCCACATTGAAACTTCTCCCTCTCTTTGTATAAACTCCCAACTCCTCCAAATTCCATTTTTGGATTGGCCCTTTAAATAGTCGAGTTGAGATCGCGTCATGCAGGATCGCATCACGCCCGCTGTCGCACGTTACGGGATGCGAAACCAGGAAATAAAATTATAATTAGGCAGCCATGTTGAAATCGGACATTCCGACGCGCGAAATCTTTTCCCGGGTTTCGTGCCCGCAATCACACCCCCAGCAACCCCCCCCCCACAAGCTCAGAACCCGCCTCTGCGTTATTATCGGGCCCGCAGTGTTCCAGTATTTCACAGTACAAACTATCAGGAACAGGGATGCAGGATTCTAGGAACAAGTATTGCAAAAATTTGACAAAAGAACAAATGGAACAATTTTTAACTTTGGGTCACATATAAAATCGGTTTTCACTCAGAGGCTTTTTATTTGGATAAAGTGATTTAATTGAAAACACCGATTATAAAAAGCTGGAATTAACAACACCTTTTAAAGAACACGTCCTTTGCAGGTTTTGAAGCATGGGACTAGGAGGTGTGAGCTGGAGTGAGCTTCTGTAATTTTTGGATGCTGAAATCATACGATTGGGCCATTTATTCACTTTCAGCATTGCCCTGTGGTGAATGACTTGTCACTCTTCTGTTTTCTCTCGCAGACAGTGGCTTCAGTCATTTCACAGTATTCATTGCACCAACGTTGCATGGAATGTAAACGATGCTTGTCAGCTCCCAGCACTCCACACCTCTGCTGTGGCTTCAGGGGGAGGCTCTGACTGGGAGGAACTCCCTTGAGAGATCTTGGAAGGGAGGTCACTTGGGACTGGCCTGACACACTTCTGATCACATGACTGAGAATCAGAACTCAACAGCAGTGTCGAAACACAAGAACATTGTTTCATTTAAAATAGGACAAGATAAAAAAGCACATCCTTAATCAAACAGAAGAGATTAGTGTTGTCTCTTATTTCAAGTTATTAATAATGCCGATCATTTTGTCGTAGAATAGGATCATGGGTGGGCAAGTAAAATCGGACACTGCGTGTAAAACAGGCGGCCATCCAATCAGTTTCCTGCCAGGTGCGTTAGGTTAAAATTACCCATAGAATTTACAGCATAGAAGTAAGCCACTCAGCCCTTTGCACCTACGCTGATGCTAGCTCTTGAACTGCAGCAGTCTATTCTAATCCCCATTTCACTCCCCCTTATATACTATTTCTTCCTTTTCAAATACTTACCCAATTCCTTTTTAAATGATATTGTGGCCTCAACTACTTGTGGTAATGCCTTCAAAATGCTAATGACCTTCTGAGCGGATAAAACACCTCCTAATATCTCCCATCTATTTTCTTGTGCTAATTCGGAACCTATACTCCCTTGTTACCAACCAGTGAAAGCAACCTTTCACTAGCTAACCTCTCAAAACCTTTCCTTATTTTGAAAACCTCTGTAACATCCCTTCTTAACCTCCTCTGTTCCAGTGAAAATGGTCCCAATTTTACGAGTTCCTGTTCCTGACTATAATCTCTCATTCCTGGGTTCAGTACAGTGAATCACAAGCACTAAGCAGTGTCTTGTGTTATGCCTCAGGCTTCCTTTATTCATTTGCTGAAATCTGAAGGTCCCCTGTTACAGTGTTTACAGGAACACAGTGTGTTGACAGTACTTCCGTCTTTCGAATGAGACGTTAAACCGAGGCCCTGTCTACCCTCTCTGGTGGATGTAAAAGATCCCATGGCAGTATTCGAAGAAGAGCCGGGGAATTCTCCCTAGTGCGCTGGCCAATATTTACCCCATAACCAATATCTAAAACAGATGATCTGGTCATTACCACATTTGCTGTTTTTTGCACCTTGCTGTGCGCAAATTGGCTGCCACATTTCCTACATTACAACAGTCAAAAAGTACTTCGTCGGCTATGAAGCATGTTATGTCAATCTGAGGTTGTGAAAGACACTATATAAATGCAAATAAATGCAATGCAAATCTTTCTTTGTATAATGGTGCATCTCTTTACTGAATGCAATACATGCACTAACACCATATTGTTTTTTCTGCACTGCTAACGTAGTATAAAGAGAAGTTGTTTGTGGAGCTGGATCAGCAGGGAAGGAAGTCATTAGTTCGAGAGGGGGTTCAGGGATCATGCTGGGGCTGTTGCTGTTCATGGTGTACACGTATAAATGACTTGGAAGTGGGGACCTAAACCAAACTCTGCAAACTCGCAGATTGTATCAAACTGGGCGGGACTGCAGATGCCAGGGAACAGACTGATCAAACACAAAGCCCTGGATAGACTGGGGAGCTGGGCTGACAAGTGGCAGATGTAATTTAATGTGGATGAGTGCAAGGTCATGAAATAGGGAAAGGCCAATAAACAGGGACAATATAAGCAAAATGATATCATTGTACAAAGCACAACACAGGGGAGGATCTGGGGGTAGGAGAGGATGGATGATTGAAGCCATCTGCACAGTGTGTGGCAGTAGCAGCGAGAACAAACAGGATCTTGGACTGTATATGGCCAATCATCTCAGCCCCAGGACATTGCTGCAGGAGTTCCTCAGGGCAGTGTCCGAGGCCCAACCATCTTCAGCTGCTTCATCAATGACCTTCCCTCCATCATAAGGTCAGAAATGGGGATGTTCGCTGATGATTGCACAGTGTTCAGTTCCATTCGCAACCCCTGAGATAATGAAGCAGTCCGAGCCCGCATGCAGCAAGACCTGGACAACATCCAGGCTTGGGCTGATAAGTAGCAAGTAACATTTGCGCCAGACAAGTGCCAGGCAATGACCATCTCCAACAAGAGAGAGTCTAACCACCTCCCCTTGACATTCAACGGCATTACCATCGCCGAATCCCCCACCATCAACATCCTGGGGGTCACCATTGACCAGAAACTTAACTGGACCAGCCACATATATACTGTAAGCTACAAGAGCAGGTAAGAGGCTGGGTATTCTGTGGCGAGTGATTCACCTCCTGACTCCACAAAGCCTTTCCACCATCTACAAGGCACAAGTCAGGAGTGTGATGGAATACTCTCCACTTGTCTGGATGAGTGCAGCTCCAACAACACTCAAGAAGCTCGACACCATCCAGGACAAAGCAGCCCACTTGATTGGCACCCCATCCACCACCCTAAACATTCACTCCCTTCACCACCGGCGCACTGTGGCTGCAGTGTGTACCATCCACAGGATACACTGCAGCAACTCGCCAAGGCTTATTCGACAGCACCTCCCAAACCCACGACCTCTACCACCTAGAAGGACAAGGGCAACAGGCACATGGGAACAACACCACCTGCACGTTCACCTCCAAGTCACACACCATCCCGACTTGGAAATATATCTCCGTTCCTTCATCGTCGCTGGGTCAAAATCCTGGAACTCCCTTCCTAACAGCACTGTGGGAGAACCTTCAACACACGGACTGCAGCGGTTCAAGAAGGCGGCTCACCACCACCTTCTCAAGGGCAATTAGGGATGGGCAATAAATGCTGGCCTCGTCAGCGACGCCCACATCCCATGAATGAATAATTAAAAAAATAACCAGAGGAACAGAGCACAAATCAGATAGGATACAGTGGCATAGTGATTATGTTATTAGACTGGTAATCCAGAGAACATGAGTTCAAATCCCACTGTAGCAGTTTGAGAATTTGAATTTGTTTTAAAAACAAATCTGGTCTCAGTAAAAGTGACCGTGAAGCTGTCGGATTGTCATAAAAACCCAGTTGGTTCACTAATCTCCTTTAGAGAAGGAAACCTGCCATCCTTACGGTCTGGCCTACATGTGACTCCAATCCCACACCAATGTGGTTGACTCTTAACTGCTCTCTGAAGTGGCCGAGAAAGACACTCAGTTAAATTAAACTATTAGAAGGCCCACCACCACCTTCTCAGGGCAACTAGGGATAGACAATAAATGTTGGCCTTGCCAGCGGCGCCCACATCCCGTGAATGAAAAAAAATCTCAGAAAGTGATTCCAAGTTTGTCCAGTCCCACTTGGAGTGTTAGCTACATTTCTGGTCACTGTACAAGGAGAAAGACATCCAAGCATCGGAGAGGGTGCAGTGAAGAGCAACTGAGTTGATAGGTGTAAACAATTTTACAACACCAAGTTATAGTCCAACAAATTTATTTTAAATTCCACAAGCTTTCGGAGGCTTCCTCCTTCCTCAGGTGAACGGTATTTCCAAACCATTCACCTGAGGAAGGAGGAAGCCTCCGAAAGCTTGTGGAATTTAAAATAAAATTGTTGGACTATAACTTGGTGTTGTAAAATTGTTTACAATTGTCAACCCCAGTCCATCACCGGCATCTCCACATCACGAGTTGATAGGTGGTATTAGGGATCTGAGTTAATGAGGAAATGTTTACATTGGAGAAGAGAAGGCTCAGGGTAGGCCTTGAGGATGGATTCAATTTCCAAAGGGTATAGACAAAATAAACATCAATGTGTTTAACATAGTCTCAGAGATGGAAATTGGAACTCACTGCGCCCATTTTACAGGCATAAAACAAGCGCAATAAAGGCCAATTTTGGGGACTAATGTTCTGCGCCCCAAGGACGTCTGAAAGATGTTCGACCTGATATTGGGTCACACCATTTTTCAAGGTCCCTGGCGGCCGCATAAAACAGGCATTACATCGAGTCTACACCACAGAAACAGGACATTCGGCCCAACTGCTCTATGCTGGCATTTATGCTCCACATGAGCCTCCTCCCTCCCCTCTTCATCTAACCCTATCAGCATATCCTTCTATTCCTTTCTCCCTCATGTGCTTATTTAGCTTCCTCTTAAATGCATCTATGCTATTTGCCTCAATTACTCCTTGTGGTAGCAAGTTCCACATTCTTACCACTCGTTGGGTAAAGAGTTTCTCCTGAATTCCCTATTGGATTTATTAGTGTCTATCTTTTATTTATGACCTCTAATTTTGCTCTCCCCACAAGTGGAAACATTTTCTCTATGTCTACCCTGTCAAACCCTTTCATTATCTTAAAGATCTCTAGTAGGTCACCTCTCAGCCTTCTCTTTTCTAAAGAAAAGAGCCCCAGCCTGTTCAGCCTTTCCTCATAAGTACATCCTCTCAGTTCTGGTATCATCCTTGTGAATCTTTTTTGAACCTTTTCCAATGCCTCTATATCCTTTCTATAATATAGAAACCAGAACTGTGCACAGTACTTCAAGTGTGGGCTAACCAAGGTTCTATACAAGTTTAACATAACTTCTCTGCTTTTCAATTCTAGAAATGAACCCCAGTGCATGATTTACCTTTTTTATGGCCTTATTAACCTGCGTCGCTACTTTCAGTGATTTGTGCATCTATACCCCGAGATCCCTTTGCTCCTCTACCCCATTTATGTCAGCAAATTTAAGGCTGGGGGGGGCTCGATAAGTACCTGGAGGAAAGTTTGATAGAAGGGTGTGAGAGGTAAGGAGATATATGATCACCGATTGACCACTGTAGCTTCGGCGGAGGAATATCCCGCTTACACATCGATCTGGACAGCACCTCCCAAACCCGTGACCTCTACCACCTAGAAGGACAAGGGCAGCAGGTACAGGGGAACATCATCACCTCCAAATTCCCCTCCAAGTCACACACCATCCCGACTTGGAAATATATCGCCGTTCCTTCATCGTCGCTGGGTCAAAATCCTGGAACTCCCTTCCTAACAGCACTGTGGGAGAACCTTCACCACACGGACTGCAGCGGTTCAAGGAGGCGGCTCACCACCACCTTCTCAAGGGCAATTAAGGATAGGCAATAAATGCTGGCCTTGCCAGCGACACATCCCGAGAATGAATTAAAAAAACTAGGGCTTCCACTGAAGTTCTGGCAGCAGATGGGGAGAAATTCTTGGTGGATATTTCTAAGATGTTAAGACTGGCCAGGTGAACCACAGGGGTCCTTCCCAGTCCTGCACATTCTGATCCTCCTAAGGTATATAATATATAAAGAGTTCATGCGCTTGTAGTACACAGGAACACATGGGCGCATCACAGCTACCACATGCAGAGAATGTATAGGTACATTGCTACCAATTTGGAAATCATGTTCCGGTCAGGCTTTCAGGCTCCATGCTAGGGCTTGGCTCTGCGCTGGGGCTTGGCTCCGCGGGGCCCCAGCGCAGCCCTTTAGTAGTTTACCCAATGACTATTTTTGATGTGCAAACCTTGGCAGTAATTGGGGGGGAAATCACAGTCAAGCCTCATCTTGTCCTCGGCCGACATCCTCACATCTACATTTTCCAGCAGCAGTCACTGGACTGTGATTGACAGTCAAAATTTCTCGCTGAATTTCACTTCCCTAACCCAGACCAACTTTCACGCCGCATTATCAGCTTTTCTTAAATCAGCTGAGCAGAGACTGGAGATTAAACCCAGGATCTTCCTGCTGTGTTTAGCTCAATGCTGCACTGGGACAGCACATCTCATTACTGAGCTATCACAGATCTTCAGAGAGAAATTTAATGAACTTCTGACACAGCAAAAAAAATACACAGGCACACATAGACACACACACACACACTCACAGACACACGTACAGGCGCGCAGACTCACACGTACACACTTGCTCATGCATGCGCACATACAGTCACACACACACACACGTGCACATAGTCACACACACACACGCACGCGTGCACAGTCACACACACACACACATACAGCCACACACACACACGCACATACAGTCACACACACACATGCGCACATACAGTCACACACACACACACACACACACACACACACATGTACACACTCACACACATACGTACATATAAACATAAGAAATTGGAGCAGGAGTAGGCCATACGGCCCCTCGAGCCTGCTCCGCCATTCAATCAGCCTCAACTCCATTTTCCCGCCCGATCCCCATATCCCTTGATTCCCCTGGAGTCCAAGAATTTATCTATCTCAGCCTTGAATATACTCAACGACTCAGCATCCACAGCCCCCTCTGGGGTAGAGAATTTCAAAGATTCACAACCCTCTGAGTGAAGAAATTCCTCCTCATCTCAGTCTTAAATGTCCGACCCCTTATCCTGAGACTATGCCCCCTAGTTCTAGACTCTCCAACCAGGGGAAACAACCTCTCAGCATCTAACACTCACTCACACAGTCACTCACTGAGTGTGCACACACACACACTCAGTCACACACACGCACTCACTCACACACATGCAGTAACACACTCACTCACACACCCGCACACACACTCACTCACACACATGCAGTAACACACTCACTCACACACCTGCACACACACTCACTCACACACCTGCACACACACTCACTCACACACATGCAGTCACACACTCACTCACACACGTGCAGTCACACACTCACTCACACATTCACTCGCACACCCACACACTCACTCACACACCCGCACACACACTCACTCACACACGTGCAGTCACACACTCACACACACTCACTCACACACCCGCACACACACTCACTCACACACGTGCAGTCACACACTCACTCACACATTCACTCGCACACCCACACACTCACTCACACACCCGCACACACACTCACTCACACACGTGCAGTCACACACTCACACACACTCACTCACACACCCGCACACACACTCACTCACACACGTGCAGTCACACACTCACACACACATTCACTCACACACCTGCACACACACTCACTCACACACACTTTCTTTTTATATATTGTTGACACTTTAAACTGCGACTCCTGAAAAGTGATGCACGCTCTCAAAGCTTCTATATGTAAACACTGAGCAGATCTCCTGTGCCCTGGCTTGTATGTAGCCTGGAGCACATGTGTGATGTTTAGCTTGTAGAACGGAGCTGTGCTTGATGTGCCCTGTCCCTTTAGGGCCACTGCTCCAACAGTCTCTGTGGGGAAGTGATCTCCTTCGGCAAGTCCAGGTAATTGCAGCTCATTACCTGCTGAGGTTAATTAGAGGCCAGTTGTAGCTGCTTGTAACTCTCTAGCTCAGGGTGCAAGAACCCATATATGAAGTGGATGGCTTCCTTTCCCTACTTTTAAATAACAATGAATATATTTTATCTACATTTACAAACTAGCCCGTTTTCATTAACTAGGCCCTGGCTAAGGGCTGGTGAAACATACTCCAAAGACCACATAACTTTTGAAAGTTCTCCATAGTGGGAAAACAGAAAACAAATCCAACTAAGGGCAAGGTGTGAAATTGAATTCAATAAATCTGATAATCTGTGGGCTGGTATCAGAAAAAATGAACATAAAGCTGCTGGATTGTTCTAAATGCCCAACTGGTTCAATAATGTCCTTCAGGGAAAGGAACCTGGTCTGGACCTACACGTGACTCCAGGAGCACACTATATGGTTGACTCTTAATGTCTTCAGGGTGACTAGGATGGGCAATGAATACCATTGACACCCACATCCCGAGAATAAATTTAAAATGATAAACAATCCGCAGCCCACAAGTCAAAGTAGATACAATAGTGAAGTGTGAAGAAGTCATTACTCCAAGGAATTTCAGTCAGGCCCTCTACTTTTTACACCGATTAACACAGTAAATCTACAGCCAAACATTTAATGGTAAATACAAATTTAAAATATTATTCGTCAGGCCAGACTACAATTCAATATGAAAAGTCTGCCCCCGATTCATAGTCTAAACAGACCTCAGGAAGGTATTGGTGTTCAATGGCCATCAATACCTCCAGACTAACATTAAACGAGATATAATCTTGCTCCACTTTTTAATCGATTCCCCTGCCAGTTCACCAACCCTGTTGGCACATGAAGTTTAAATGTGGTAGGGTTTGGACTAATGCGAGGAGAACCGTGGGAATTTCCCTCCTGACAAATAAACAAATTACCATTTTCCAAACCTAGTTCTTGTAAACTTAGTCTAAATAATTTGATTCATTTTCTAAATATTACACACGGAGCCACTGGCTTACCTGGAATTAGATCAGTCACATTCTGCAGTTTTTATTTCCTGGATTCTCCAGATTTCTATTCAGTATCTTGGAGATCTCATTCTGCAATTCCATTTTTGTATTTTTAGAGCCACTGGTTTCTGTTGACTGATTATGTCAAATTCTATTTTCACTACACACGACTTGTAGAATCACATTCTGCAATTCCATCCATTGATATCAGCAGATCGGTGGCCTTAGGAACATTAGGGACAGGAGGAGGCCATTCAGCCCGTCAGGCCTGCTCCACCATTCAATTCGATCATGGCTGATCTGTACCTCAAATCCATTTTCCCTCTTTTGCTCCATATCCCTTGATACCCTTACCCAACAAAAATCTAATCGATTTCAGTGTTAAAAGCTCCAATTGACCCCCAGCATCCACAGCATTCTGGGGAGAGTTCCATATTCCCACTGCCCTTTGTGTGAAAAAGTGCTTCCTGATTTCCCTCATAAATGGCCTAGCTCTAATTTTAAGATTATGCCCCCTTATTCTTGATTCCCCCACCAGAGGACATAGTTTCTCTGTATCCACCCTTTGGAATCCTTTTAACATTTTAAACAACTTGATTAGATCACCCCTCATTCTTCTAAACTCAGGGAATACAAGCCTAGTCTATGCAACCTGTCCTCATAATTTAACCCTTTTAGCCCCGGTATCATTCTGGTGAATCTGCACTGCACCCCCTCCAAGGCCAATCTATCCTCCCTGAGGTGCGGTGCCCAGATGGGGTCTGACAGTGTAAGTAGCTTCACATCATTAGTAAGTGTTTACGAGCTTGGATATCCCTCACCAATTGAGCAGTTTATTTGGTTTCAATACCGGTATAAAATAATGGAGTCGTTTTAATATTGGACATGACGATGAGGCCCATGTCATCAATTAAAAACACTAGGTACTGTCTGACGTGCGAGAAATGCTGGCTAGACAGACAGAACAAGAAATGACGCGAGCGGGCTGGAGAAGCAGGAAATACCGAGCTGCCTCTCGACATAGGAAAGCGGAATGTCAGACCACAGGACACATCGGCTATCACATAACAGGTTCTTCGCCTTGGGGGAGAAAACAAAGGGCAGCCTTAAACCACATCTCACGGAGCTGACGGGGCCACCATTACATGCGAATACCTGACCAAATGTAATGTTGGAAGCTTCCTCAGTCACAGTGCGTCAGTGGAACTGGTTGGACGAAGTTCCACCAGGATGATCAACAGCAAGTGTAAATGGATTAGCCGCACCCACCAAGATGCCACCAACCATATCTACAGGCTCTGTCACACCTACCTGGCAATGACCATGAGTCAGCAGAGAATCAGATGCAGAGAGCTCTGTCACCTGCTGCGAGGACACCTGCAACTACCATGCTGCTTCGGGCTGACACAACCAGTGAAAGTGACAGTCAGCTGTGGCCTGAAGCACTGCTTCTCCTTCTTGCAGGTATGCTGCAGTGTTGAACCTATGAGGATGGTGCTGGGGAGTGACACAGAGGCTCACCTTCCTCACAACCATCTCAAGCAGCACCACCTTGTCTTCAGAAGCAAGCAACAGGGGATTGGGGGACTGTCATATGGCTACACACTCAGTACATAGGCTTCTTTCAGAAAATAACATTTTGGGATACAATATAAGGGTAATTTGAGACATGACACATGGGAAGTGTAACATTCTTGGGAGAAACAGGTGACTTTGGACCTCTGGTTCCCAAAGCTCTCCACCACTGGGGTTTTCCTCATCTCATGACTGGGTCTGTTGTAGACTAACTGATAGAGATTGATTGCCATGATTAGTCAACAACTCCATTATCGTTGTATCATGAGACTACCAGGATGGTAAAAGCCAAACCAGATAGACCTTGGTCTTTTTGTGTCTAGCAATTCCTATGTTCATTCAGGTACCTTGGGTTTCCTTTCCCTTCATTGTTCCCGTTGCTTCTTAATCTCCTCCTCCTCTCACCTCCCCTGCAGCCTTGGCAATGGTTAGTAATAAGTTGGGCAGCCTTCTGAACTTTTGCAAAGGTTTTCAGAATTTTTGTCTCCCTATTCTGACACTCCCCTTTAAGTGTTCCCCTGCCTAAATCACTTTTACAAGCAGTTTTTCACTGCCACCACCAGTGCGTTACCTCTACCTGTCCAAATCTGTACCTGAAGCTATCCTAATGCACTGACCATCAGCATGGCCACAGGTGGGCCTGGTTAAGCCAGGACCCACCCGATTGGCATCCAGGCCCATCCAAATCTGAGCCCATGTCAATGCCAAGTTTAAGCAACTTTATTATTTTTTTTCCCAACCATGTACCCTGAAGTCGGGAGCTGAGGTATCGGAAAAATTGGCCATTTTTAAAATGTGTAGCAGGTTTTGGCCGATCCAAAATAAACTTCACTGTGACGCTGTGTTCAGATGGGATCTTCCTCTCACACAACGAACCAAGAGCGAGCAGCATTTGATTGACAGGTTGTGAGGTGAATAAGTTGGAACTCCCAATCATTTCCATATTCTAACTTTATTTAAAATGCACAGTGTTGGAAAGTGACGCGTAGACAAGAAGACACGAGCAAGGCAACATAAGTAATTTAATGACTTTCATTTAATTTGCTAATTGGTTAAGATTTAAAATGACTATCTTCTTGCTGGTTTGGTGACACTGCTTACTTGGCTTCTTTAAGTACATTTACTGCAGATTTATGTAGACTATTTTTCATCTACTTAAAACATGTTGGACAGACGTACAGAGGCAATATATAATGTATTCGAGATTTTAATCGTTTGAAATCATTTGCACTATTAATGAGCTACAACAACATGCAAGAAGCTCGACACCATCCAGGACAAAGCAGTCCACTTGATTGGCACCCTATCCACTGGCTTAAACATTCACTCCCTCCACCACCGGCGCACCATGGCTGCATTGCAGCAACTCGCCAAGGCTTCTTCGACAGCACCTCCCAACTCCACAATCTCCACCACCTGGAAGGACAAGGGCAGCAAGTGCATGGGAACACCATCACCTCCAAGTTCCCCTCCAAGACACACACCATCCAACTTGGACATATATCGCCGTTCCTTCATCGTCGCAGGTCAAAATCCTGGGACAACCTCCCTAACAGCACTGTGGGAGCACCTTCACCACACAGACTGCAGTGGTTCAAGAAGGAGGCTCACCGCCACATCCCAAGAATTCAACATTTTAAAAAAAATTTGCTGTGACGTTAGATTTTTGACATTCGCCCGTCCTCTGCAAGTTGTCTCCATCCAAATTTCCATTCCAAGCTTCGCCGAGCTACATTGCACTGACCAAGGAAAATTAGGCACAAACAGCCCACTTCCATTCGAGCCCATCTTAAATTCTCCACTAGCCATTCCGGTCTTAACTCTGTCCCTAGTGGAAAAGCTGGGCTTGCTTTGCAATCCCATCATTTAGTTTTCAGTCAATAATTTGAACCCAGGTCCTCCACAGCAATAGGTATGAGAGAAAGAGCCATAAAAACCCACAATATGTTTAGACCAAAACAATCACCTACCTGTTAACACTGGGATCCTTTAAGACAATTTATTAGCAATCTCTTAACTATGTCAATATATAGAATTCAAACTATCGTTGGATCCACTACACAAACATTCGTACACTAAGCAGATGGAGCTCACCCGGTAGAACATAGTCCATTAAAAGAATTGTCTCATTCATTAATTTTACAGATATAAAGCGGGCACACTCCAGCTAGCGACAACAACAACAACTTGCATTTATATAGCCCCTTTAACATAGTAAAATATCCAAGTCGTTTCACAGGAGTGTTATCAGTCAAAAAAAACTTTACACCAAGCCAAAGAAGGCGACATTAAGACAGGTGACCAAAAGCATGGTCAAGAGGTAGGTTTTAAGGAGCATCTTAAAGGAGAGAGAGAGAGAGGTAGAGAGGTTTAGGGAGGGAGTTCCAGTGCTTAGGGCTAGACAGTTGATGGCACAGCTGCCAATGGTGGGGTGAAGAAAATCGGGGATGTGCAAGAGGCCAGGACTGGAGGAACGCAGAGTGCTCGGAGGATTGTAGGGCTGGAGGAGGTTACAGAGATAGTGAAGGGCGAGACCATGGAGGGATTTGAAACAAGGGTGAGAATTTTAAAATCAAGGCGTTCCCGGACCGGGAGCCAATGTAGGTCAGCGAGCACAGGAGCGATGGTAGAATGGGACTTTGTGCGAGTTAGGAAACGGGCAGCAGAGTTTTGGATGAGCTCAAGTTTATGGAGGGTGGAAGGTGGGAGGCCGGCCAGGAGAGCATTGGAATAGTCAAGTCTAGAGGTAACAAAAGAATGGATGAAGGTTCCAGCAGCAGATGAGCTGAGGCAGGGACGGAGACGGGCGATATTATGGAGGTGAAAGTAGGTGGTCTTGGTGATGGAGAGGATATGGGGTTGGAAGCTCATCTCAGGGTCAAATAGAACACCAAGGTTGTGAACAGTCTGGTTCTGCCTCAGACAATGGCCAGGGTGGGGAATGGAATCGGTAGCTAGGGAACGGAGTTAATGGCGGGGACCGAAGGCAATGGCTTTGGTTTTCCCAATGTTTAATTGGAAGAGATTTCTGCTAGATGTCAGGCACACAGAGGCAGTGAAGGGGTTGGGAGAGGTGGTGGTGAGATAGAGCTGGGTGCCGTCAGTGTACATGTGGAATCTGATGTGTTTTTGGATGATGTCGCCAAGGAGCAGCATGTAGATGAGAAATAAGAGAAGGCCAAGTGTAGATCCTTGGGGGACTCTAGAGGTAGTGAGAAGTGAAGCCATTGCAGGTGATTCTCTGGCTATGACTGGATAGATAAGAATGGAACCAGGTGAGTGCAGTCCCTCCCAGCTGGACGACGGAGGAGAGGCATTGGAGGAGGATGGTGTGGTCAACCGTGTCAAAGGCTGCAGGAAGGTCGAGAAGGATGCAGAGAGATAATGCACCACAGTCACAGTCACATAGGATGTCATTCGTGACTTTAATAAGGGCCATTTCAGAACAGTGGCAGGGGGGAAACCTGATTAGAGAGATTCAAAGTCGGAGTTGCGGGAAAGATGGGCACAGATTTGGGATGCAGCCACACAGTGTGATTACAAAAGATTAAACGGGAAATACTGGCCTTAAAGAAAAAGGAAAAGGCAAGGTGAAAAGATCTGAGGAACTAAAACCAGACTGTCCGATGTCACAGTTATTAATGGGGAAAGAGGAAAATCTTAAATAAAACAAGCTTGAAGCTTTCAAAGTGAAGACTTTTGGTCTTTATGCTCCACTTCAATGCAAGCAGCGTTTAATTCCCTGTTGCCTTAATCCAACATGACAGTATAACATTCCTCAAACTTAACACATTTTCTAATGTGGCATCTATCTGTAATGTCCCTGAAAAAAAGTCTGGTCTTATACAATGTTAAAGGGGTGTTGTCTTCAGGAGAAGTCTGTGCTAAATCTTTTACTGGGCCTAAAGATAAATGCTCTTCAGTTTGAGGACATCACATGAGGGGGATAGGAAGATGTGAGCTGTGTCCCTTGAGCTATTTGTGATTATAAACAAATAAAAAGATTCATAAACACTTTTAAGTGAAACTGTCCTGGTTGCTGTGGTACAACTGGGCCGAGTGCAGTACCAAGGAGAGGAAGGAGGTTCATCCCTAGTGTCAGAGGGAAGGGATTTGACGAGTGACTTGACTCTTTAACCTCAAAAAGAGACAGTGCAGAAGGGACTTTCTGGAGGTATTCAAAATACTTAACGGGACAGAGAAAGTAAACCTGAAATAATAGGAAGGGAGTCCATTCAATCCCTCGAGCCTGTTCCACCATTCTATTAGACAATGGCTGATCTGTATCTCAACTCCATTTACCCGCCTTTGCTCCATATCCCTCGATACCCCTACCCTCAACCCTAAATATTTATTCCTCAATCAACATTACTAAAAAACAGATTATCAATTTTTTACTACCCATCAGATTTCTACTACCCTTTGGGTGAAAAAATGCTTCCTGATTTCACTCCTGAATGACCTAGTTCTAATTTTAAGATTGTGCCCCCTTGTTCTTGATTCCCCCACCAGAGGAAATAGTTTCTCTGTATCTACCCTATCGAATCCTTTTATCATTTTAAAGGCCTCAATTAGATCACCCCGCAACCGTCTAATCTCAAGGGAATGCAAATCAAGTTTATGCAACCTGCCCTCATAATTTGACCCTTTTTAGCCCTGGTATAATTCTGGTGAATCTGCAGTGCACCCCCTCCAAGGCCAATATATCCTTGCTGAGGTACGGTGCCCAGAACTGAATGCATTACTCCAGAGGGGTTTGATCAAGGCTCTGTATAGCTGTAACATCACTTCCTCCCCTTTGTATTCCAACCCCATTGAGATAAAGGCCAACATTCCAATGCAAATCTGACACACCAAATCGGCAATACAAAGGAGGGTACAGATTCAGGGTTGTAAAGGGCAAATGTAGGATATTCGTCTTCACAGAGAGGGCAATTAAGAGCTGAAATAGGTTGCCAGAAAGGGTAGTTGAGGTCAGGACAACCCACGGGCTGTAATGGGAGGGTTGGTGTTTGGAAGAATGAGATTCAATGGGCTTTCTTCCTGTGACCTCATCCTGTGAACTTGTGAAGACAGAGCCCCTTTAAGGTTGGTCCTGTGATTTCTTCTAAGGCGTTTAGCTCAGCTAATGACCTCAATTGATGCAAAAACTGCAACATTTGTAAATACAACCACTCAGACAAAGGCATCTTAAGAACTTGCTCCGATTGTTTTTTTTAAACGCTTACTGATTCAAACCCTGTTTTGCATTTAAATGGCGTTGAGGATGAGGGCAGGAAAGTAGCACATTGTGACACACTTAAACAGAAATCAGCTTTAGCAACACTTCTAAAAAAAAAAGAAAAATTCAAGAAGGCATCAGAATCTACGAGCAGGGCGTCTTTAATAAAAATGAAATGAATGAATTATTAAAAATATAGATAATTAAGTCCTTACCTTCAATGAATCAAAGCAGGCAATGACACGACCGTTTTCAACATGGCAACTTCGTGAAGGATGGGCAAACTTGCATTCCGCATCGGACCGAGAACAAGTCCCTCTCTGGTATTCTCTGCACACTTCCAATGTCAGCCATTTTGTGTCACGGATCATTGAAACATTCACAGCCATATTAGGAAACTGAAAGGATATGTGGGTAACGGAATTCCCCCCCCCCCCTTTATCTTTTCCCCTCCGAGAACAGTACCAGTTTTAGAAAAAAGTGTATAAAAGTAAGTTAAAATTATAACTTAACAAATAAACTCGTTCCTTTGGTTAAAAAATATATTTCTTTTTTCTTCTCAGCACTTAGGTTTTCATTTAGTCAGATCGCTGTGCAGAAACATGACATCGGTCGAAGAGCCAATCTTAAATTAAAAAGAATTCATCACACAAACGGGCGGGCATCGATTAACGGGTTAGCCCCTTTAGATGTGCGTTGGCAGAAAAATATATCGCCTTTTGTGCCAAGTGACGAAGTTACTGGAAGGTAACAGCAGCCTGTCAGTGGAATTCCGAGCTCTTCAGTCACTGGTTTTGATTAATTCTCTGGGAGCATATGTTGCTGTCGGTGCTTCACTTTACAGTTAAGCTTCGCTTCTCTTGTGGTTGGGGGGGTAGGGGGGGGTGAAGATCTCTCTCTTCTATTCCCAAGATCACGCATTAACTGATCACGAGACAGTCGAAGATGAAGACGAAGTGAAGAAGAAGAGAAAAAGAAGAGGAGGGAATACTTGCTGTTGAACGTGAAAAAGGCTGGAAGATAAAGAAAACTGGGTGTTCGGCAAATAAAAAGGATGGGTGATTTGTCGTCTCCAAGAGCTGCTTTAAGCAAAGCCAAAAGGGATAAAAAAAAAGCCCGAGATAGAAATCCAAGCAGCAGATTCTTCAGAAAAGGCACTTTTCAGCAACCTGTGGGGAAAGAAAGAAGATGTCAGGGAAAACAGGCTGAAAACATCCAAGCTCCTTCATAACCTTGATTTTCATACGACAGTCCTACCGACATGCCATAAAACGTTCAGACACTAACAGTGCAGCATTTTGCAGTCAGCCATTGGAGATTAAAAAAAAGGGCCATTTCCCTTCATAAAGCTGCACATGGTAAGGAGGAGAACCAATTGAGACTGGCGTTGCAGTGAGATCCTGGGCGGCCGGCCAATGAGAAGGGCCGTCTCATATTGATCCGTTCTGGCAGGCGTTCATTGCTATGCCCACTGCACAGAAAAATGCCTCAGCCTAACGTGCTTGCCTCTGCTGCACTAGCGATACGTACAGTAGGAGGTTTTAAAAGCAACGCTCCCTGGCTTCATGCTCTGTTGTGTGTTTGTGTATTCAGCTGGGTGGCATTGGTCACTTCAAGCCTCCGGTTAGGTGGCTTATGTCCTTATGAAAATGCGAGATCGCAAAATTTTTTAAAACGCCATACCAGCTGCAGCAGTGAGAGAGGCAGCCCGGCATAGCTCAGTGAAATGCCTGTAATGGTTTATGGCTGCGTGCCACATCAGACTGCAGCCAGACACAGTCTTGAGATGCAAAAAGGAAAAAAAAATCTAGCTGGGTGTGGTGATCAAACAATGCAGTCCCCACTGCAAGGAGAGAGAGAAATAAAGCCTCGATTCATCGTCACCATCCTTCGACTCGTAATTAAAAAATAAAGCTGTATTAAATTCACAGGCTTACGTGCCGATCTCTCTGTGATGATGCACTCCATGCAGGCAAATACATAACATTCAGCCAGCAGCGGCTAGGCCGGCGAGATAAAGGGAGCCCACCGCAGCAACTCAGCTTCATAATCAAGGACATGAAGTCCTGGGGTACGAGAAAGATTTATTTCAACTGATGCTTAACAAAAAAATACAAGGGGACATTTCAGTGCACTGCTAATAGAGCTCGACTATGTGGAAGAACAGGGCACAAGAGGGGCAAATGCTGTATCTAGGATGATTCCTCCTCTGTATAATGAAAGCAAATGAACTAAAATGGAGCAACAGTCATACAGAAAGCACACGACAAATAATAGTGTCGGCCATGGCTCAGTGGGTAGTGCTCTCGCCTCGGAGTCATGAAGGTTGTAGGTTCATAATCCCACTCCAGAGACTTGAACACAAAATCTAGGCTGTCAATCCAATGCAGCACTGAGGGAGGGCTGCACTGTCATTCAGACGAGACATTAAACCAAGGCCCTCTCCACCCTCTCAAGTGGATGTAAAATATCCCATGACACAAATTTTAAAGAAGAGCAGGGGAATTCCCCACCCCCCCCCCCTCCCACCACCAGTGTCCTGGCCAATATTTATCCCTCATCCAACACCTCAAAAACAGATTATCTGGTCATTATCACATTGCTGTTTGTAGGACCTTGCTGTGCGCAAATTGGCTGCTGCATTTCCTACATTACGACAGTGACTATACTTTATAGAATCGTTACAGTACAGGAGGAGGCCATTCAGCCCATCGAGCCTGTTCTGGATCTTTGTAAGAGCAATCAGTTAGTCCCATTCCCCCACTCTTTCCCCGTAGCCCTGCAAATCTTTCAGGCAGTGCATTCCAGATCATAACCACTCGCTGTGTAAAAAAGTTTTTCCTCATGTCACCTTTGGTTCTTTCACCAATCTCCTTCAATCTATGTCCTCTGGTTCTCGACCCTTCCGCCAATGGGAACAGTTTCTCTTTATCTACTTTATCGGAACCCTTCATGATTTTGTACACCTCTATCAAATCTCCTCTCAAACTTCTCTGGAGAACAACCCCAGCTTCTCCAGTCTACCCACATAACTGAAGTCCCTCATCCCTGGAACCATTCTAGTAAATCTTTTCTGCACCCTCTCTATGGCCTTCACATCCTTCCTAAAGTGCGGTGCCCAGAATTGGACACAATACTCCAGTTGTGGCTAAACCAATGTTTTATAAAGGTTCAACATAACTTCCTTGCTTTTGTACTCTATGCCTCTATTTATAAAGCCCAGGATCCTGTATGCTTTTTTAACCGCTTTCTCAACCTGTCCTGCCACCTTCAAAGATTTATACACACATACCCCCAGGTCTCTCTGTTCCTGCACCCACTTTAGAATTGAACCATTTAGTTTATATTGCCTCTCCTCGTTCTTCCTGCCAAAATGTAACACTTTGCACTTCTCTGCATTAAATTTAATCTGCCACATGTCCACCCATTCCACCAGCCATTATATGTCCTCCTGAAGTCTGTCACTATCCTTCAAACTATCCTTCATTACTATACTTCAAAAGTACTTCATTGGCTGTTAAGCAGTTGGGATGCCCCAAGGAAATGAAAGGCACTAAATAAATGCAAGTGTTTCTTCTGGAGGATGTCCAGGTTATTAACAAGTGAGTTATGAAGATCTCTCTAATGCTATTTCTCAGTTGCTCACTCTGTGTACTTTTCTAAAATATTTCACTGAAAAATAAAATATTAATGGCCCACATTTGATCTCTGGCATGTGTTGAGTTAGCTAGAATAAGCCAGAGCAGGGTTTGGGGCACTCAAATGGGGCTTTGTGTTCCTGGATTAGGGAGTGCGAGGACAAAAAAGAATCCAGCATTCATCCTCCTGATTGCTGACACGTGATTCCTGCAAGGGAGCTCAGGTGTGTAGATGTCGGGAGAGGACAGGACTGTGCTGGGCTTTGATCACCCCATGGTCGAATAACAACTGTCACCAACTTTTACTGTTCAGGTGGGCAGAACAGCTACTTGAGTAAGATAACAAAGGGCACAGGTTGCAGAATAGGCCCCAAGTATAAGCCAATGTACAGGACACAGTCTGTGGAACAGTCCCCCAATGTAAATAATTGTACAGGACACAGTCTGTGGAACAGTCCCCCAATGTAAATAATTGTACAGGACACAGTCTGTGGAACAGTCCCCCAATATAAATCAATGTACAGGACACAGTCTGTGGAACAGTCCCCCAATGTAAATAATTGTACAGGACACAGTCTGTGGAACAGTCCCCCAATATAAATCAATGTACAGGACACAGTCTGTGGAAAAGTCCCCCAATGTAAATAATTGTACAGGACACAGTCTGTGGAACAGTCCCCCAGTATAAACCAATGTACCGACACAGTCTGTGGAACAGTCCCCCAGTATAAACCAATGTACCGACACAGTCTGTGGAACAGTCCCCCAATATAAATCAATGTACAGGACACAGTCTGTGCAAAAAAATAGGGTGGTAATAGTAGGGGACTTTAACTTTCCCAACATTGACTGGGACAGCCATAGCATTAGGGGCTTGGATGGAGAGAAATTTGTTGAGTGTATTCAGGAGGAATTTCTCATTCAGTATGTGGATGGCCCGACTAGAGAGGGGGCAAAACCTGACCTCCTCTTGGGAAATAAGGAAGGGCAGGTGACAGAAGTGTTAGTGAGGGATCACTTTGGGACCAGTGATCATAATTCCATTAGTTTTAAGATAGCTATGGAGAATGATAGGTCTGGCCCAAAAGTTAAAATTCTAAATTGGGGAAAGGCCAATTTTGATGGTATTAGACAGGAACTTTCAGAAGTTGATTGGGAGAGTCTGTTGGCAGGCAAAGGGACGTCTGGTAAGTGGGAGGCTTTCAAAAGTGTGTTAACCAGGGTTCAGGGTAAGCACATTCCTTATAAAGTGAAGGGCAAGGCTGGTAGAAGTAGGGAACCTTGGATGACTCGGGAGATTGAGGCCCTAGTCAAAAAGAAGAAGGAGGCATATGACATGCATAGGCAGCTGGGATCAAGTGGATCCCTTGAAGAGTATAGAGATTGCCGGAGTAGAGTTAAGAGAGAAATCAGGAGGGCAAAAAGGGGACATGAGATTGCTTTGGCAGATAAGGCAAAGGAGAATCCAAAGAGCTTCTACAAATACATAAAGGGCAAAAGAGTAACTAGGGAGAGAGTAGGGCCTCTTAAGGATCAACAAGGTCATCTATGTGCAGAACCACAAGAGATGGGTGAGATCCTGAATGAATATTTCACATCGGTATTTACGGTTGAGAAAGGCATGGATGTTAGGGAACTTGGGGAAATAAATAGTGATGTCTTGAGGAGTGTACATATTACAGAGAGGGAGGTGCTGGAAGTCTTAACGCGCATCAAGATAAATCTCCAGGACCTGATGAAATGTATCCTGGGAGGTTAGGGAGGAAATTGCGGGTCCCCTAGCAGAGATATTTGAATCATCCACCGCTACAGGTGAGGTGCCTGAAGATTGGAGGGTAGCAAATGTTGTGCCTTTGTTTAAGAAGGGCGGCAGGGAAAAGCCTGGGAACTACAGACCGGTGAGCCTGACATCTGTAGTGGGTAAGTTGTTAGAGGGTATTCTGAGGGACAGGATCTACAGGCATTTGGAGAGGCAGGGACTAATTAGGAACAGTCAGCATGGTTTTGTGAGAGGAAAATCATGTCTCACGAATTTGATTGAGTTTTTTGAAGGGGTAACCAAGAAGATAGATGAGGGCTGTGCAGTCGACGTGGTCTACATGGACTTCAGCAAAGCCTTTGACAAGGTACTGCATGGTAGGTTGTTACATAAGGTTAAATCTCATGGGATCCAAGGTGAGGTAGCCAATTGGATACAAAATTGGATTGACGACAGAAGACAGAGGGTGGTTGTAGAGGGTTGTTTTTCAAACTGGATGCCTGTGTCCAGCGGTGTGCCTCAGGGATCGGTGCTGGGTCCGCTGTTATTTGTTATTTATATTAATGATTTGGATGAGAATTTAGGAGGCATGGTTAGTAAGTTTGCAGATGACACCAAGATTGGTGGCATTGTGGACAGTGAAGAAGGTTATCTAGGATTGCAACGGGATCTTGATAAATTGGGCCAGTGGGCCGATGAATGGCAGATGGAGTTTAATTTAGATAAATGTGAGGTGATGCATTTTGGTAGATCGAATCGGGCCAGGACCTACTCCGTTAATGGTAGGGCGTTGGGGAGAGTTATAGAACAAAGAGATCTAGGAGTACAGGTTCATAGCTCCTTGAAAGTGGAGTCACAGGTGGATAGGGTGGTGAAGAAGGCATTCGGCATGCTTGGTTTCATTGGTCAGAACATTGAATGCAGGAGTTGGGATGTCTTGTTGAAGTTGTACAGGGCATTGGTGAGGCCACACTTGGAGTACTGTGTACAGTTCTGGTCACCCTATTATAGAAAGGATATTATTAAACTAGAAAGAGTGCAGAAAAGATTTACTAGGATGCTACCGGGACTTGATGGTTTGACTTATAGGGAGAGGTTAGACAGACTGGGACTTTTTTCCCTGGAGAGTAGGAGGTTAAGGGGTGATCTTATAGAAGTCTATAAAATAATGAGGGGCATAGATAAGGTAGATAGTCAAAATCTTTTCCCAAAGGTAGGGGACTCTATAACGAGGGGGCATAGATTTAAGGTGAGAGGGGAGAGATAAAAAAGGGTCCAGAGGGGCAATTTTTTCACTCAAAGGGTGGTGAGTGTCTGGAACGAGCTGCCAGAGGCAGTAGTAGAGGCGGGTACAATTTTGTCTTTTAAAAAGCATTTGGACAGTTACATGGGTAAGATGGGTAGAGAGGGATATGGGCCAAGTGCAGGCAATTGGGACTAGCTTAGTGGTATAAACTGGGCGACATGGACATGTTGGGCCGAAGGGCCTGTTTCCATGTTGTAAACTTCTATGATTCTATGATTCTATGAACAGTCCCCCAATGTAAATAATTGTACAGGACACAGTCTGTGGAACAGTCCACCAATATAAACCAATGTACAGGACACAGTCTGTGAAACAATTCTCCAGTATAAACCAATGTACAGGACACAGTCTGTGAAACAATCACCCAGTATAAACCAATGTACAGGACACAGTCTGTGAAACAATTCTCCAGTATAAACCAATGTACAGGACACAGTCTGTGAAACAATCACCCAGTATAAACCAATGTATAGGACACAGTCTGTGGAACAGTCACCCAGTATAAACTAATGTATAGGACACAGTCTGTGAAACAGTCACCCAGTATAAACTAATGTATAGGACACAGTCTGTGAAACAATTCTCCAGTATAAACCAATGTACCGACACAGTCTGTGGAACAGTCCCCCAATGCAAATAAATGTACAGGACACAGTCTGTGGAACACTCACCCAGTATAAACTAATGTATAGGACACAGTCTGTGAAACAATTCTCCAGTATGAACCAATGTACCGACACAGTCTGTGGAACAGTCTACCAATAAAAAACTAATATACATGACAGAGTCTGTGGAACAGTCACGCAGTGTAATATACAGGACACAGCCTGTGAAACAATTCTCTAGCATAAACCAATGTACAGGACACAGTCTGTGAAACAATCACCCAGTATAAACCAATGTACAGGACACAGTCTGTGAAACAATCACCCAGTATAAACCAATGTACAGGACACAGTCTGTGAAACAATCACCCAGTATAAACCAATGTATAGGACACAGTCTGTGAAACAATCACCCAGTATAAACCAATGTACAGGACACAGTCTGTGAAACAATCACCCAGTATAAACCAATGTATAGGACACAGTCTGTGAAACAATCACCCAGTATAAACCAATGTATAGGACACAGTCTGTGAAACAATTCTCCCAGTATAAACCAATGTATAGGACAGAGTCTGTGAAACAATTCCCCAGTATAAACCAATGTATAGGACACAGTCTGTGAAACAATTCTCCAGTATAAACCAATGTATAGGACACAGTCTGTGAAACAATTCTCCCAGTATAAACCAATGTATAGGACACAGTCTGTGAAACAATTCTCCAGTATAAACCAATGTATAGGACACAGTCTGTGGAACAGTCCCCAGTATAAACCAATGTATAGGACACAGTCTGTGAAACAATCACCCAGTATAAACCAATGTACAGGACACAGTCTGTGGAACAGTCCCCAGTATTGTCCCAGTCGCCACTGCAAATGACCAAGGTTGGGAACTAAATATTCCAGGGTACATGACATTTAGAAAAGACAGATAGATAGCTTTTTGGCAATCAAAGGTATTAAGGGATATGGGCCAAAGGCAGGTATATGGAGTTAGATCACAGATCAGCCATGATCTTATCAAATGGCGGAGCAGGCACGAGGGGCTGAATGACCTACTCCTGTTCCTATGTTCCTATAATAAAGGATGACATAAGGACAGTAGTCAGAAAGGATCTTGGCTTGGAGGATCAGGAAGTAGAATCAATATAGGTGGAAATTAGAAATAACAAGGGGCAGAAAACACTGGTGGGAGTAGCTTATAGGTCCTCTAATGGTAGCTATACCATTGGACAGAGTATTAATCATGAAACAATAGGAGCTTGTAACAAAGGTAATGCAATAATCGTGGGGGACTTTAATCTTCATATAAACTGGGCAAATCAAATTGGCAAAGGTAGTTTGGAAGACGAGTTCATGGAATGTATTCAAGACAGTTTCCTAGAGCAATACATCATGGAGCCAACCAGGGAACAGGCTATTTTAGATCTTGTATTGTGTAATGAGATAGGGTTAATTAGTAATCTCACAGTAAAACAACCTCTGGGGAAGAGCGATCATAATATGATAGAATTTCACATTGAGTTTGAAAGTAATGTACTTAAGTCAGAAACTAGAATCTTAAACTTAAATAAAGCCAATTACATAGGTATGAAGGGCGAGTTGTCAAAGGTAGATTGGGAAATTAAAAGGTTTGACAGTTGAAAAGCAATGGCAAACATAAATATTTCAATATACAACAAATATACAATCCATTGAGCAATAAAAACTCCACGGGAAGAGTGATCCACCCGTGGCTAACTAAAGAAGTTAAGGAGAGTATTACATTGAAAGAAGAGGCCTATAATGTTGCCAAGAAGAGTAATAAGCCTGGGGATTGGGAGAGTTTTAGAAACCAACAAAGGATGACCAAAAAATTGATAAAAAGGGAGAAAATAGAATATGAAAATAAACTAGCTAGAAATACAAAAAAGGATTGTAAGAGCTTCTACAAGTATGTAAAAAGCCTTAGAGGCTGAGACAGGAGAAATTATAATGGGGAATCAGGAAATGGCATTCAACAAATATTTTGTATCTGTCTTCACTGTCGACGACACAAAAAGCATACCAAAAATAGTGGGGAACCAAGGGGTAAATGAGAGTGAGGAACTTAAAACAATTAATATCACTAGAGAAAAAGTACTGGACAAATTAATGGGACTAAAGCCAACAAATCCCCTGGACCTGATGCCTACATTCGAAGGTTCCAAAAGAGGTGGCTGCGGAGATGGTGGATGCATTGGTTATGATCTTCCAAAATGGTCCCAATGATTCTGGAATGGTCCTAGTGGATTGGAAGGTAGCAAATGTGACCCCGCTATTCAAGGAGGGAAAGAGAGAGAAAACAGGGAACTACAGGCCTGTTTAGCCTGACATTGGTCGTCAGGAAAATGCTGGAATCCATTATTAAGCAAATGATAACAGGACACTTAGAAAATCATAATATGATTAGGCAGAGTCACATGGTTTTATGAAAGGAAAATCGTGTTTGACAAATTTATTAGAGCTTTTTGAGGATGTAACTAACAAGGTAGATAAAGGAGAACAAGTGGATGTAATATATTTGGATTTTCAAAAGACATTCGATAAGGTGCCACATAAAAAGTCATTACACAAGGCAGGGGTTAAAGGGTTAGGAATAATATATTAGCATGGATAGAGGATTGGCTAACGGACAGAAAACAGAGAGTAGGGATAAATGAATCATTTTCAGGTTGGCAGGCTGTAACTAGTGGGGTGCCGCAAGGATCAGTGCTGGGGCCTCAGCTATTTACAATCTATATTAATGGCTTAGATGAAGGGACTGAGTGTAATGTATCCAGGTTTGCAAATGATACAAAGCTAGGTGGGAAAGTAAGCGCTGAGGAGGACACAAAGAGTCTGCAAAGGGATATAGACAGATTAAGTGAGTGGGCAAGAAGGTGGCAGATGGAGTATAAAGTGGGGAAATGTGAGGTTATTCAATGTAGTAGGAAGAATAGAAAACAGAATATTTTTTAAATGTTGAGAAACTATTAAATGTTGGTGTTCAGAGAGACTTGGGTGTCCTCGTACAAGAAACACAAAAAGTTAGCATACAGGTACAGCAAACAATTAGGAAGGCGAATGGAATGTTGGCCTTTATTGCAAGGTAGTTGGAGGACAAGAATAAGGAAGTCTTATTACAGTTGTACAGGGCTTTGGTGAGACCTCACCTGGAGTACTGTGTACAGTTTTGATCTCGTTATGTAAGGAAGGATATGCTTGCCATAGAGGCGGTGCAACAAAGGTTCACTAGATTAATTCCTGGGATGAGAGGGTTGTCCTATCAAGAGAGGTTAACTAGAAAGGGCCTATACTCTCTGGAGTTTAGAAGAATGAGTGGTGATTTCATTGAAACATATAAAATTATGAGGGGGCTTGACAGGGTAGATGCTGAGAGGTTGTTTTCATGGCTAGAGAGCTTAGAACTAGGGGGCATAATCACAGGATTCGGGGTCGGCCATTCAAGACTGAGATGAGGAGAAATTTCTTCACTCAGAGGGTTATGAATCTTTGGAATTCTCAACCCCAGGGGGCTGTGGATGCTGCGTCATTGAATATATACAAGGCTGAGATGGATAGATTTTTGGATTCCAGGGGAATCAAGGGATATAGGATCGGGCGGGAAATTGGAGTTGAGGTCGAAGATCAGCCATGATCTCATTGAACAGTGGAGCAGGCTCGAGGAGCCATGTGGCCTACTCCTGCTCCTATTCCTTTTGTTCTTATGTATAAACCAATGTACAGAACACAGTCTGTGGAACAGTCCCCAAATATATATCAATGTACAGGACACAGTCAGTGAAACAATTCTCCTGTATAAACCAATGCACAGGACAAAGTCTGTGAAACAAATCTCCAGTATAAACCAATGTACAGAATAGTCTGTGGAACAGTCCCCCAGTATAAGCCAATATACAGGACACAGTCTGTGAAACAATTCTCCAGTATAAACCAATGTACAGAATAGTCTGTGGAACAGTCCCCCAGTATAAGCCAATATACAGGACACAGTCTGTGAAACAATTCTCCAGTATAAACCAATGTATAGGACACAGTCTGTGAAACAATTCTCCCAGTATAAACCAATGTACACGACACAGTCTATGGAACAGTCCCACAATATATACCAAGGTACAGGACAGTGTCTGTGGAACAGTCCCGCAGTAGAAATCAACGTATAGGGCACAGTCTAAGAAACAGATCCATACACTAAAACAATATACATGACAATAACCAATGTACACGATATAAGCTTATGTACAGGACTTGTCTGTAAAAGAATTACCCACTGTAAACCAATGTACAGTACAAAGTCTGTGGAACAGCCCCCAGTATAAACCAATGAACAGGACACAGTCTGTGGAACAATTTCCCAGTATAAACCAATGTACAGGACAGTGTCTGTAGAACACTACACCAATATAAACCAACATACTGGACACAGTCTGTGAAACAGTCCCAAAGTATAAATAAACGTACAGGACACAGTCTATGGAGCAGTTCACGAATAAAAGAAACTAATGTACATGACAGATTCTGTGGAACATTCCCGCAGTATAAACCAATATACATGGCACAGTCTGTGAAACAGACCCACACTCTAAACCAATATACACGGCACAGTCTGTGAAACAGACCCACACTCCAAACCAATATACATGGCACAGTCTGTGAAACAGACCCACACTCCAAACCAATATACACGGCAGTCTGTGAAACAGACCCACACTATAAACCAATATATAGGACAGTGTCTGTGGATTAGACCCACACTATAAACTAATATATAGGATAGTGTCTGTGGATTAGACCCACACTATAAACTAATATATAGGACAGTGTCTGTGGATTAGACCCACACTATAAACTAATATATAGCATAGTGTCTGTGGATTAGACCCACACTATAAACTAATATATAGGACAGTGTCTGTGGATTAGACCCACACAATAAACCAATATATAGGGACACAGTCTGTGGATTAGACCCACACTATAAACCAATGTACAGGATACAGTCTGTGGAACAGTCCTCCAGTATAAATCAAGGTACAGGGCAGAGTCTGTGGAATATCGCCCAATATCGACGAATGTACAGGACAGTGTCTGTGGAATAGTCCGCCAGTATAGACCAATGTACAGGGCACAGTATATGTGACAGACCCGCATTATAGACAAATGTACAGAACAGTGTCTTAGGAAAGGTCCCCAGTAAAAACCAATGTACAGGACACTGTCCGTAGAAGAGTTCTCCAGTAAAAACCAATGTACAGGACAGTGTCTGTGGAACAGTCCTCCAGTTCAAAACAAGATACAGGGCACAGTATGTGAAACAGACCCACTGTATAAACCAATGTATCGGACACAGTCTGTGAAACAGACCCACTGTATAAACCAATGGACCGGACACAGTCTGTGAAACAGACCCACTGTATAAACCAATGTATAGGACACAGACTGAGGAACAGTCCACCGTTAAAAAAACAATGTACACGACACAGACTGTGGAATAGACCCACACTATAAACCAATGTACAGGACACAGTCTGTGAAACAGTCCCCCAGTATAAACCAACATACAGGACACAGTCTGTGAAACAGTCCCAAAGTATAAATAAACGTACAGGACACAGTTTATGGAGCAGTCCACCAATAAAAAAAACTAATGTACATGACAGATTCGGTGGAACATTCCCGCAGTATAAACCACTACACAGGACACAGCCTGTGGAGTAGTCTCTCAGTTAAAAAAAACAAGGTCAATAAAACGGTCAGTGTAACAGTCTCCCAGTATAAACCAATGTATAGGACACAGTCTGTGAAACAATTCCCCAGTATAAACCAATGTATAGGACACAGTCTGTGAAACAATTCCCCAGTATAAACCAATGTATAGGACACAATCTGTGAAACAATTCTCCAGTATAAACTAATGTATAGGACACTGTCTGTGGAATAGTCCATCAGTATAAACTAATGTACAGGACAGCGTCTGATGAACAGTCCTCCTGTATAAGCCAATGTACAGGACACAATCTGTGGAACATTCCCCCAGACAAAACCAATGGAGAGGACAGCATTAATGGAACTGTCCTCCAGTATAAACCAATGTACCGGATGCAGTCAGTGAAACAGTCCCCCAATACAAACCAATGTACTGGACAGTGTCTGTGGAGCAGTCCCTCAGCATAAACTAATGTGGAGAGCATATTCTGTGGAACAGTCCACCAGTAAAAAACCAATATACACGACACAGTCTGTGGAACAGTCCCACACTCTAAACCAATATACACGACACAGTCTGTGGAACAGTCCCACAATATATACCAAGGTACAGGACAGTGTCTGTGGGACAGTCACGCAGTAGAAATCAACGTAGAGAGCACAGTCTAAGAAACAGACCCACACATTAAACAATATACACGGCACAGTCTGTGAAACAGACCCACACTATAAACCAATATATAGGACAGTGTCTGTGGATTAGACCCACACTATAAACCAATATATAGGACAGTGTCTGTGGATTAGACCCACACTATAAACCAATATATAGGACAGTGTCTGTGGATTAGACCCACACAATAAACCAATATATAGTGACACAGTCTGTGGATTAGACCCACACTATAAACCAATGTACAGGATACAGTCTGTGGAACAGTCCTCCAGTATAAATCAAGGTACAGGGCAGAGTCTGTGGAATATCGCCCAATATCGACGAATGTACAGGACAGTGACTGTGGAATAGTCCGCCAGTATAGACCAATGTACAGGGCACAGTATATGAGACAGACCCTCATTATAGACAAATGTACAGAACAGTGTCTTAGGAAAGGTCCCCAGTAAAAACCAATGTACAGGACACTGTCCGTAGAAGAATTCTCCAGTAAAAACCAATGTACAGGACAGTGTCTGTGGAACAGTCCTCCAGTTCAAAACAAGATACAGGGCACAGTATGTGAAACACACCCACTGTATAAACCAATGTATCGGACACAGTCTGTGAAACAGACCCACTGTATAAACCAATGTATTGGACACAGTATGTGAAACAGACCCACTGTATAAACCAATGGACCGGACACAGTATGTGAAACAGACCCAATGTATAAACCAATGTATCGGACACAGTCTGTGAAACAGACCCACTGTATAAACCAATGGACCGGACACAGTATGTGAAACAGACCCACTGTATAAACCAATGTATTGGACACAGTATGTGAAACAGACCCACTGTATAAACCAATGTATCGGACACAGACTGAGGAACAGTCCACCGTTAAAAAAACAATGTACACGACACAGACTGTGGAATAGACCCTCACTATAAACCAATGTACAGGACACAGTCTGTGAAACAGTCCCCCAGTATAAACTAACATACAGGACACAGTCTGTGAAACAGTCCCAAAGTATAAATAAACATACAGGACACAGTTTATGGAGCAGTCCACCAATAAAAAAAACTAATGTACATGACAGATTCGGTGGAACATTCCCGCAGTATAAACGACTACACAGGACACAGCCTGTGGAGTAGTCTCTCAGTTAAAAAAAACAAGGTCAATAAAACGGTCAGTGTAACAGTCTCCCAGTATAAACCAATGTATAGGACACAGTCTGTGAAACAATTCCCCAGTATAAACCAATGTATAGGACACAGTCTGTGAAACAATTCCCCAGTATAAACCAATGTATAGGACACAGTCTGAGAAACAATTCTCCCAGTATAACCAAATGTACAGGGCACAGTCTGTCAAACAGTTCCCCATTATAGACCAATACACAGGATAGTGTATGAGGAACTGTCCCCCAGTATAAACCAATATACAGGACACAGTCTGTCGAACTGTCCCACAGAAGAAATAAACGTACAGGAGACTGTCTGAGGAACAGTCCCCCAGTATAAACCATTGAACATGACAGGGTCTGTGGAACATTGCTCAAATATAAACCAATGTACAGGGCACAATCTGTGAAACAGTCCACCAGTATAAACTAATATACAGGACACTGTCTGTGGAATACTCCATCAGTATAAACTAATGTACAGGACACTGTCTGTGGAATAGTCCATCAGTATAAACTAATGTACAGGACAGCGTCTGATGAACAGTCCTCCTGTATAAGCCAATGTACAGGACACTGTCTGTGGAATAGTCCATCAGTATAAACTAATGTACAGGACAGCGTCTGATGAACAGTCCTCCTGTATAGGCCAATGTACAGGACACAATCTGTGGAACATTCCCCCAGACTAAACCAATGGAGAGGACAGCATTAATGGAACTGTCCTCCAGTATAAACCAATGTACCGGATGCAGTCAGTGAAACAGTCCCCCAATACAAACCAATGTACTGGACAGTGTCTGTGGAGCAGTCCCTCAGCATAAACTAATGTGGAGAGCATATTCTGTGGAACAGTCCACCAGTAAAAAACCAATATACACGACACAGTCTGTGGAACAGACCCACACTCTAAACCAATATACACGACACAGTCTGTGGAACAGTCCCACAATATATACCAAGGTACAGGACAGTGTCTGTGGGACAGTCCCGCAGTAGAAATCAACGTATAGGGCACAGTCTAAGAAACAGACCCATACACTAAACCAATATACACGGCACAGTCTGTGAAACAGACCCACACGACAATCCAATATACACAGCACAGTCTGTGAAACAGACCCACACTTTAAACCAATATATAGGATAGTGTCTGTGCATTAGACCCACACTATAAACCAATATATAGGACAGTGTCTGTGGATTAGACCCACACTATAAACTAATATATAGGACAGTGTCTGTGGATTAGACCCACACTATAAATCAATATATAGCATAGTGTCTGTGGACTAGACCCACACTATAAACTAATATATAGGACAGTGTCTGTGGATTAGACCCACACTATAAACCAATATATAGGACAAAGTCTGTGGATTAGACCCACACTATAAACCAATGTACAGGACACAGTCTGTGAAACAGTCCCAAAGTATAAATAAACGTACAGGACACAGTCTATGGAGCAGTCCACCAATAAAAAAAACTAATGTACATGACAGATTCGGTGGAACATTCCCGCAGTATAAACCACTACACAGGACACAGCCTGTGGAGTAGTCTCTCAGTTAAAAAAAACAAGGTCAATAAAACGGTCAGTGTAACAGTCCCCCAGTATAAACCAATGTATAGGACACAGTCTGTGAAACAATTCCCCAGTATAAACCAATGTATAGGACACAGTCTGTGAAACAATTCTCCCAGTATAAACCAATGTATAGGACACAGTCTGTGAAACAATTCCCCAGTATAAACCAATGTATAGGACACGGTCTGTGAAACAATTCTCCAGTATAAACTAATGTATAGGATACAGTCTGAGAAACAATTCTCCCAGTATAAACCAAATGTACAGGGCACAGTCGGTCAAACAGTTCCCCATTATAGACCAATACACAGGACAGTGTATGAGGAACTGTCCCCCAGTATAAACCAATATACAGGACACAGTCTGTCGAACTGTCCCACAGAAGAAATAAACGTACAGGAGATTGTCTGAGGAACAGTCCCCCAGTATAAACCATTGAACATGACAGGTTCTGTGGAACAGTGCTCAAATATAAACCAATGTACAGGGCACAATCTGTGAAACAGTCCACCAGTATAAACCAATATACAGGGCACTGTCTGTGGAATAGTCCATCAGTATAAACTAATGTACAGGACAGCGTCTGATGAACAGTCCTCCTGTATAAGCCAATGTACAGGACACAATCTGTGGAACATTCCCCCAGACTAAACCAATGGAGAGGACAGCATTAATGGAACTGTCCTCCAGTATAAACCAATGTACCGGATGCAGTCAGTGAAACAGTCCCCCAATACAAACCAATGTACTGGACAGTGTCTGTGGAGCAGTCCCTCAGCATAAACTAATGTGGAGAGCATATTCTGTGGAACAGTCCACCAGTAAAAAACCAATATACACGACACAGTCTGTGGAACAGTCCCACACTCTAAACCAATATACACGACACAGTCTGTGGAACAGTCCCACACTCTAAACCAATATACACGACACAGTCTGTGGAACAGACCCACACTCTAAACCAATATACACGACACAGTCTGTGGAACAGTCCCACACTCTAAACCAATATACACGACACAGTCTGTGGAACAGTCCCACACTCTAAACCAATATACACGACACAGTCTGTGGAACAGACCCACACTCTAAACCAATATACACGACACAGTCTGTGGAACAGTCCCACACTCTAAAGCAATATACACGACATAGTCTGTGGAACAGTCCCACAATATATACCAAGGTACAGGACAGTGTCTGTGGGTCAGTCCCGCAGTAGAAATCAACGTATAGGGCACAGTCTAAGAAACAGACCCATACACTAAACCAATATACACGTCACAGTCTGTGAAACAGACCCACACGACAATCCAATATACACAGCACAGTCTGTGAAACAGACCCACACTATAAACCAATATATAGGACAGTGTCTGTGGATTAGACCAACACTATAAACTAATATATAGGACACAGTCTGTGGATTAGACCCACACTATAAACCAATGTACAGGATACAGTCTGTGGAACAGTCCTCCAGTATAAATCAAGGTACAGGGCAGAGTCTGTGGAATATCGCCCAATATCGACGAATGTACAGGACAGTGTCTGTGGAATAGTCCGCCAGTATAGACCAATGTACAGGGCACAGTATATGAGACAGACCCCCATTATAGACAAATGTACAGAACAGTGTCTTAGGAAAGGTCCCCAGTAAAAACCAATGTACAGGACACTGTCCGTAGAAGAATTCTCCAGTAAAAACCAATGTACAGGACTGTGTCTGTGGAACAGTCCTCCAGTTCAAAACAAGATACAGGGCACAGTATGTGAAACAGACCCACTGTATAAACCAATGTATTGGACACAGTATGTGAAACAGACCCACTGTATAAACCAATGTATAGGACACAGACTGAGGAACAGTCCACCGTTAAAAAAACAATGTACACGACACAGACTGTGGAATAGACCCTCACTATAAACCAATGTACAGGACACAGTCTGTGAAACAGTCCCCCAGTATGAACTAACATACAGGACACAGTCTGTGAAACAGTCCCAAAGTATAAATAAACGTACAGGACACAGTTTATGGAGCAGTCCACCAATAAAAAAAACTAATGTACATGACAGATTCGGTGGAACATTCCCGCAGTATAAACCACTACACAGGACACAGCCTGTGGAGTAGTCTCTCAGTTAAAAAAAACAAGGTCAATAAAACGGTCAGTGTAACAGTCCCCCAGTATAAACCAATGTATAGGACACAGTCTGTGAAACAATTCCCCAGTATAAACCAATGTATAGGACACAGTCTGTGAAACAATTCTCCCAGTATAAACCAATGTATAGGACACAGTCTAAGAAACAATTCTCCCAGTATAAACCAATGTATAGGACACAGTCTAAGAAACAATTCTCCCAGTATAAACCAAATGTACAGGGCACAGTCAGTCAAACAGTTCCCCATTATAGACCAATACACAGGACGTTGTATGAGGAACTGTCCCCCAGTATAAACCAATATACAGGACACAGTCTGTCGAACCGTCCCACAGAAGAAATCAACGTACAGGAGACTGTCTGAGGAACAGTCCCCCAGTATAAACCATTGAACATGACAGGGTCTGTGGAACAGTGCTCAAATATAAACCAATGTACAGGGCACAATCTGTGAAACAGTCCACCAGTATAAACCAATATACAGGGCACTGTCTGTGGAATAGTCCATCAGTATAAACTAATGTACAGGACAGCGTCTGATGAACAGTCCTCCTCTATAAGCCAATGTACAGGACACAATCTGTGGAACATTCCCCCAGACTAAACCAATGGAGAGGACAGCATTAATGGAACTGTCCTCCAGTATAAAACAATGTACCGGATGCAGTCAGTGAAACAGTCCCCCAATACAAACCAATGTACTGGACAGTGTCTGTGGAGCAGTCCCTCAGCATAAACTAATGTGGAGAGCATATTCTGTGGAACAGTCCACCAGTAAAAAACCAATATACACGACACAGTCTGTGGAACAGACCCACACTCTAAACCAATATACACGACACAGTCTGTGGAACAGTCCCACAATATATACCAAGGTACAGGACAGTGTCTGTGGAACAGTCCCGCAGTAGAAATCAACGTATAGGGCACAGTCTAAGAAACAGACCCATACACTAAACCAATATACACGGCACAGTCTGTGAAACAGACCCACACGAAAACGATATACACGTCACAGTCTGTGAAACAGACCCACACGACAATCCAATATATAGGACAGTGTCTGTGGATTAGACCCACACTATAAACCAATATATAGGACAGTGTCTGTGGATTAGACCCACACTATAAACCAATATATAGGACAGTGTCTGTGGATTAGACCCACACTATAAACCAATATATAGGACAGTGTCTGTGGATTAGACCCACACTATAAACCAATATATCGGATAGTGTCTGTGGATTAGACCCACACTTTAAACCAATATATAGGACAGTGTCTGTGGATTAGACCCACACTATAAACCAATATATAGGATAGTGTCTGTGGATTAGACCCACACTATAAACCAATATATAGGACACAGTCTGTGGATTAGACCCACACTATAAACCAATGTACAGGATACAGTCTGTGGAACAGTCCTCCAGTATAAATCAAGGTACAGGGCAGAGTCTGTGGAATATCGCCCAATATCGACGAATGTACAGGACAGTGTCTGTGGAATAGTCCGCCAGTATAGACCAATGTACAGGGCACAGTATATGAGACAGACCCTCATTATAGACAAATGTACAGAACAGTGTCTTAGGAAAGGTCCCCAGTAAAAACCAATGTACAGGACACTGTCCGTAGAAGAATTCTCCAGTAAAAACCAATGTACAGGGCAGTGTCTGTGGAACAGTCCTCCAGTTCAAAACAAGATACAGGGCACAGTATGTGAAACAGACCCACTGTATAAACCAATGTATCGGACACAGTATGTGAAACAGACCCACTGTATAAACCAATGTATAGGACACAGACTGAGCAACAGTCCACCGTTAAAAAAACAATGTACACGACACAGACTGTGGAATAGACCCACACTATAAACCAATGTACAGGACACAGTCTGTGAAACAGTCCCCCAGTATAAACCAACATACAGGACACAGTCTGTGAAACAGTCCCAAAGTATAAATAAACGTACAGGACACAGTTTATGGAGCAGTCCACCAATAAAAAAAACTAATGTACATGACAGATTCGGTGGAACATTCCCGCAGTATAAACCATTACACAGGACACAGCCTGTGGAGTAGTCTCTCAGTTAAAAAAAACAAGTTCAATAAAATGGTCAGTGTAACAGTCTCCCAGTATAAACCAATGTATAGGACACAGTCTGTGAAACAGTCCCCCAGTATAAACCAATGTATAGGACACAGTCTGTGAAATAATTCTCCAGTATAAACCAATGTATAGGACACAGATAATTGAACAGTCCCCAGTATAAACTAATGTATAGGATACAGTCTGAGAAACAATTCTCCCAGTATAAACCAAATGTACAGGGCACAGTCGGTCAAACAGTTCCCCATTATAGACCAATACACAGGACAGTGTATGAGGAACTGTCCCCCAGTATAAACCAATATACAGGACACAGTCTGTCGAACTGTCCCACAGAAGAAATAAACGTACAGGAGATTGTCTGAGGAACAGTCCCCCAGTATAAACCATTGAACATGACAGGTTCTGTGGAACAGTGCTCAAATATAAACCAATGTACAGGGCACAATCTGTGAAACAGTCCACCAGTATAAACCAATATACAGGGCACTGTCTGTGGAATAGTCCATCAGTATAAACTAATGTATAGGACACTGTCTGTGGAATAGTCCATCAGTATAAACTAATGTACAGGACAGCGTCTGATGAACAGTCCTCCTGTATAAGCCAATGTACAGGACACAATCTGTGGAACATTCCCCCAGACTAAACCAATGGAGAAGACAGCATTAATGGAACTGTCCTCTAGTATAAACCAATGTACCGGATGCAGTCAGTGAAACAGTCCCCCAATACAAACCAATGTACTGGACAGTGTCTGTGGAGCAGTCCCTCAGCATAAACTAATGTGGAGAGCATATTCTGTGGAACAGTCCACCAGTAAAAAACCAATATACACGACACAGTCTGTGGAACAGTCCCACAATATATACCAAGGTACAGGACAGTGTCTGTGGGACAGTCCCGCAGTAGAAATCAACGTATAGGGCACAGTCTAAGAAACAGACCCATACACTAAACCAATATACACGGCACAGTCTGTGAAACAGACCCATACACTAAACCAATATATAGGACAGTATCTGTGGATTAGACCCACACTATAAACCAATATATAGGACAGTGTCTGTGGATTAGACCCACACTATAAACCAATACATAGGACACAGTCTGTGGATTAGACCCACACTATAAACCAATGTACAGGACACAGTCTGTGGAACAGTCCTCCAGTATAAATCAAGGTACAGGGCAGAGTCTGTGGAATATCGCCCAATATCGACGAATGTACAGGACAGTGTCTGTGGAATAGTCCGCCAGTATAGACCAATGTACAGGGCACAGTATATGAGACAGACCCTCATTATAGACAAATGTACAGAACAGTGTCTTAGGAAAGGTCCCCAGTAAAAACCAATGTACAGGACACTGTCCGTAGAAGAATTCTCCAGTAAAAACCAATGTACAGGACTGTGTCTGTGGAACAGTCCTCCAGTTCAAAACAAGATACAGGGCACAGTATGTGAAACAGACCCACTGTATAAACCAATGGACCGGACACAGTATGTGAAACAGACCCACTGTATAAACCAATGTATCGGACACAGTCTGTGAAACAGACCCACTGTATAAACCAATGTATCGGACACAGTATGTGAAACAGACCCACTGTATAAACCAATGGACCGGACACAGTCTGTGAAACAGACCCACTGTATAAACCAATGTATCGGACACAGACTGAGGAACAGTCCACCGTTAAAAAAACAATGTACACGACACAGTCTGTGGAATAGACCCTCACTATAAACCAACATACAGGGCACAGTCTGTGAAACAGTCCCCCAGTATAAACCAACATACTGGGCACAGTCTGTGAAACAGTCCCCAGAATAAATTAATATCCCAGCCAGTGGAATTGACCTCAGAATAAATCAATATGTGAACCTGCGAAACAGATCCCTGAATAAACCAATATATGTGCCTGGGGAATAGTCCTCTCTATAAACCAATGTATGAGACTGTGGATCTGACCCCAGCATAAACCAATATACAAGCCTTTGGAACAGGCCCCAGCATAAACCAATATACGAGCCAGTGGAATAGTCCCCTGTACCAACCAATATATGAGCCTGTGCAACAGTCCCCAGCATTAACCAATATACGAGCCTGTGGAACAGAGCCCAGGATGAAATAATTTGCGAGCCTATGGAACAGAACCCAACATAAACCAATGTACAAGTCTGTGGATTCGGTTTCTATCCTTTTGATGGTTATGTCCTTTTTTCTACTCCCATTATGTTATCTCTATTTGATACAGCTACTCCACCCGTACCCCACCCTTTCCTTCCCTATCCTTTCTCCTTATGTTATAACCTGCAATATTTAGTTGCCAGTCCTGTTCGTTATGTAGCCATGTTTCAGTTATTCCCACTACATCTGGTTCCTCATTACGGATTATTGCCTCCAGTTCCCCCATCTTATTTTGGACACCGTGTACATTGCTGTACAGGCAGTTTAATTCATCTTTAATAGTTGTTCCTTTTACTTTATTTATAACAGTCCTTTTATACTTCTGTTTTATAACTGTATTTGCTCCTTGATCATTTATGTTATCTTTATTCCTTACCCTGGTCTGACCTTTACACTCATCTCCTGTTTCTTTTATCTTTAGGATTTTGTTATTGCTACCACATCCCTGGTATAAACCAATATATGAGATTGTGAAACAGACCCCAACATAAACCAAAATACGACCCTGTGGAACAGACCTCAGAATAAACAATATACGAGGCTGTGGACCTATCCCAACACAAAACAATACACCAGCCCATGAAACAGACTCCAGAATAAACAATATACGAGCCTGTGGACCTATCCCAACAAAAAACAATATACGAGCCTGTAGAACAGACCCCAACATAAAGCAATACCTATCCCCAGAATAAACCAATATACCAGCCCATGAAACAGACTCCAGAATAAACAATGTACGAGCCTGTAGAACAGACTCCAGCATAAACCAATATACGAGCCTGTAGAACAGACTCCAGCATAAACTAATATACGAGCCTGTAGAACAGACTCCAGCATAAACCAATATACGAGCCTGTAGAACAGACTCCAGCATAAACCAATATACGAGCCTGTAGAACAGACTCCAGAATAAACCAATATACGAGCCTGTGGATCTGTCCCCAGAATAAACCAATATACGAGCCTGTGGATCTGTCCCCAGAATAAACCAATATACGAGCCTGTGGAACAGACCCCAACATAAACCAATATACGAGCCTGTGGAACAGACCCCAACATAAACCAATATACGAGCCTGTGGATCTGTCCCCAGAATAAACCAATATACGAGCCTGTGGAACAGACCCCAACATAAACCAATATACGAGCCTGTGGAACAGACCCCAATATAAACCAATATACGAGCCTGTGGAACAGACCCCAACATAAACCAATATACGAGCCTGTGGAACAGACCCCAATATAAACCAATATACGAGCCTGTGGAACAGACCCCAATATAAACCAATATACGAGCCTGTGGAACAGACCCCAACATAAACCAATATACGAGCCTGTGGAACAGACCCCAACATAAACCAATATACGAGCCTGTGGAACAGACCCCAATATAAACCAATATACGAGCCTGTGGAACAGACCCCAATATAAACCAATATACGAGCCTGTGGAACAGACCCCAACATAAACCAATATACGAGCCTGTGGAACAGACCCCAACATAAACCAATATACGAGCCTGTGGAACAGACCCCAATATAAACCAATATACGAGCCTGTGGAACAGACCCCAACATAAACCAATATACGAGCCTGTGGAACAGACCCCAATATAAACCAATATACGAGCCTGTGGATCTGACCCCAACATAAACCAATATATGAGCCTGTGGAACAGACCCCAATATAAACCAATATACGAGGCTGTGGATTCTGTTTCTATCATTCTGTTAGTGATGTCCCTTTTTTCTACTCCCATTATGTTATCTCTAATTAGTACAGCTACTCCACCACCCCCCTTCCTTCCCTATCCTTTCTGATTATGTTATATCCTGCAATATTTAGTTGCCAGTCCTGTTCTTTATGTAGCCATGTTTCAGTTATTCCTAATACACCTGGTTCCTCACTATGGATTATTGCCTCCAGTTCCCCCATCTTATTTTGGACACTGTTTATATTGCTCTACAGGCAGTTTAATTCATCTTTAATAGTTGAGCTTTTAACTTTATTTATAACAGTCCTTTTATACTTCTGTTTTATATCAGTATTTGTTCATTGACCGTTTATGTTATCTTTATTCCTTACCCTGGTCTGACCTTTACACTCATCTCCTGTTTCTTTTATCTTTAGGCTTTTGTTATTGCTACCACATCCCTGGTATAAACCAAGATATGAGCCTGTGCAACAGTCCACTGGTATAAACCAATATACAAGCTTTAGGAACAGACCCAGTATAAATGAATATAAGAACCTGTGGAACTGTCCCCAGCATAAACCAATACAGGAGCCTGTACAACAGGCACAAGCATAAACCATTATATGAGCCTGTGGATCTGTCCCTAGATTCAACCAATGAACTAATATACGAGACACTGGAACAGACCCCAGAATAAACCAATATACCAGCCTATGGATTAGTCCCCTGTATAAACCAATATACCAGCCTGTGGAACAGTCCCCAGCATAAACCGATATACCAGCCTGTGGAACAGTCCCCAGCATAAACCAATATACGAGCCTGTGGAACAGACTGCAGCAGAAAGCCATATACAAGCCTGTGGAACAGATGCCAGAATAAACTAATATATGAGCCTGTGGAACAGTCCCCAGCATAAATCAATATACAAGCCTGCGAAACAGATCCCTAAATAAACCAATATACGAGCCTGTGGATCTGACACCAGCATAAACCAATATACAAACCTCTGGAATAGTCCCTGTATAAACCAATTTTCGAGCCTATGGATCTGTCCCCAAAATAAAGTAATATACGAGCCTACGGAACAGGCCCAAAGATAAACCAACATACAAGCCTGTCGAACAGAGCCCTAAATAAACCAATATACAAGCTTGTGGAACAGACCCCAGAATTAAATAATATACAAGCTTGTGGAACTCTCCCCAACATAAACCAATATATGAGCCTGTGGATTCTGTTTCTATCCTTCTGTTAGTTACGTTCTTTTTTTCTACTCCCATTATGTTATCTCTAATTAGTACAGCTACTCCACCCACCACACCCTTCCTTCCCTGTCCTCTCTGATTATGTTATATCCTGCAATATTTAGTTGCCAGTCCTGTTCTTTGTGTAGCCATGTGTCAGTTATTCCCACTACATCTGGTTCCTCGCGACAGATTGTTGCCTCCAGTTCCCCCGTTTTATTTTGGACGCTATGTATGTTGAGAGTGTAAGTTCAGTGACGAGCTGCTGTCAAAGGGAGTGTGGGCTGGAGAAGGTTTATAAAGAATGGGATCTTGCTGTGCGCAAATTGGCTGCCATGCTTCCCTACATTACAACAGTGACTGCACTTCAAAAATACTTTGTTGGCTGTAAAGTACTTTGGGACGTCCTGAGGCAGTAGAAGTTGCTATATAAATGCAAGTTCTTTCTTTGAGTTGCCAAGGCTTCATGGGCCGAATTGCCTGGGCTCAGGAGCTCATGGGTCCAACACTCATGACATTTGCAAAATGCTAAGTTAGGTTTAATTTTTTATCCAATGTAAAAATGTTTTTGAAGTTTACTGTCTAGAAATCTAGAAATATTCTTTAAACTAGTAGGGAAGGGCCTCTCTTTATATTGAATCAAAAATGACACCTCGGCAATAAGGTGAAAGCTGACTTGGGAAACGAGCTGGCAGGAACTGATTGCTGGGAGCGGTAGGCTGCAGGTTTTGGTAGTCACGAGGTTAGCTCTGTGCGGTTATTACAAAGAATATCACATTAATGTTGTATCACTCAGAGCTGGGATTCCATTACAAGGCTATAACGCAGCTGAAAAAGTCATAAATTGCGAGACCAAAATTCAAGTGGTTTCAAACCATTCCAGAGCCCTAAAATGGTGATTCAGGCTTGAAAAAAGATCTAGGAATGGTCCAAAAGTCCAGGAATGGTCAAAAAATCTAGCCTAAACGGGTGCAGGACATTCTGCGAGGGGAAGGAGAACAGCCAGAAGTCATGGCCCATGTTGGAATCAATGACTTAGGTAGGAAAAGAGTTGAAGGCCTTCAGGTCAAGTTTCAGGAGCTAGGAAAAAGGTTAAAGAACAGGACCTCAAAGGTGGTCATTTCTGGATTACTCCCAGTGCCACGTGCTGGTGAGTATAGAAATAGGAAGATTATACAGGTTAATGTATGGCTGGAGAAGTGGGGCAGGAGGGAGGGCTTCAGATTCCTGGGGCTTTGGGACCAGTTCTGGGGCAGGAGGGATCTGTTCAAGATGGACGGGTTGCACCTCATCAAGGCTGGGACTAATGTTTTCACGGGGAGGTTAACTAATGCTGTGGGAGGGGGTTTAAACTAGCTTGGCAGAGGGATGGGCACCAGGACACAGCAGCAGCGGGAAGAGACAAGGTGCATAGAAAACTAAGAGGGACAAACAGCAACAGAATAAAGAATAGTGTAGAAAGAGCAGGAATTAAATGGAGGAAAGAAGCAAAGCCGACTGGCATGGTGAGAAGGAGACAGAGGAGGCGAATCTGTAGGCAAATTTCAGAGAAATGTAAAAATAATAGAGCAGGATTAGCAGGGAACCTCAATTACTCTAATATAGACTGGGGAAAAAACAGTGTAAAGGGCAAGAAGGGTGAAGAATTCCTAAAATGTGTACAGGAGAACTTTCTTAATCAGTGTATTTCTAGCCCAACGAGGAAGGAAGCAGTGCTGGATCTAGTTCTGGGGAATGAAATAGGGCAAGTGGAGTGTGTTTCAGTGAGAGAATGTCTGGGTAATAGTGATCATAATATAATTAGGTTTAAAGTAGTTACGGAAAGGGACAAAGAAAAATCAACGGTGAAAGTACCTGACTGGAAGAGAGTCAATTTCAGTGATTTAAGAAGGGATCGAGCACAGGTGGACTGGAGAAAGATTGGCCAAGAAAACAGTAAATGAGCAATGGCAGGCCTTCAAGGCGGAGATAGTTTGGGTACAAACCAAGCATTTTCCCATAAGGAGGAAAGATGGGGCATCCAATGCTAGAGCTCCCTGGATGACAAAGGAAATAGAGGTTAAAATAAAACAGATAAAGGAGGTTTCAGGTACAGAATACAGTAGAAAACCTGTCAGAATACAGAGAGAGCAGAGGGAAATTGAAAAAGGATATATGAAGGGAAAAGAGAGAATTTTTTTCTATTCGTTCATGAGATGTGGACGTCGCTGGCGAGGCCGGCATTTATTGCCCGTCCCTAATTGCCCTTGAGAAGGTGGTGGTGAGCCGTCTTCTTGAACCGCTGCAGTCCGTGTGATGAAGGTTCTCCCACAGTGCTGTTAGGTAGGGAGTTCCAGGATTTTGACCCAATGACGATGAAGGAACAGCGATATATTTCCAAGTCGGGATGGTGTTTGACTTGGAGGGGAACGTGCAGGTGGTGTTGTTCCCATGTACCTGCTGCCCTTGTCCTTCTAGGTGGTAGAGGTCACGGGTTTGGGAGGTGCTGTCGAAGAAGCCTTGGTGAGTTGCTGCAGTTCATTCTTTAGATGGTACACACTGCAGCCGCAGTGCGCCGGTGGTGAAGGGAGTGAATGTTTAGGGTGGTGGATGGGGTGCCAATCAAGCAGGTAACATAAAAGGAAACCCAAAAATCTTTTATAAACATGTAAAAAGTAAAAGGATAGTTAAAGGAATGATGGGGCCGATTAGGGACAAAGAAGGAAATCGTCTTGTGGAGGCAGAGGGCATGACTGAGTTACTGAATTAATACTTTGCATCTGTCTTCATAAAAGAAGAGGATGAAGTTAATGTCAGTAGAGAAGGAGGGGGTAGATATTGGATAGGATAAAAATAGATAGAAAGGAGGTGCTAAATAGGATGGCATCACTCAATGTTAACAAGCCACCCAGTCCAGATGGGATGTTTCCTAGATTGCTGAGGGAAGCAAGGGTGGAGATAGGAGAAGTTCTGACCACAATCTTTCAATCCTCCTTAGATATGGGAGTGGTGCCAGAGGACTGGAGAATTGCAAATGTTACACCCCGTTCAAAAAGTGGGGGGAGGGATAAATTTGGTAACTACAGGCCAATCAGTCTAACGTCAGTGGTGGGAAAACAACTGGAGACCATTGTCAAGGATAGAGTTAATTCTCACTTGGAGAAGCATGGTTTAATAACGGATTTGTTAAAGACAAATCGTGTCTGACTAACCTGATTGAGTTCTTTGATGAAGAATCAGAGAGGGTTGATGAGGGTAGTGCAGTAGATGTTGTATATATGGATTTTTAAAAGGCATTTGTTAAAGGACCACACAACAGACTTATTCAGAAAATAGAAGCACATGGGATTAAAGGGACAGTCAGTACATAATTGGCTAAGGGGCAGGAGGCAGAGAGTAGTGGTGAACAGATGTTTTTTGACTGGAGAGAAGTATGCAGTGAGGTCCCCCAGGGATCGGTATTAGGACCATTGCTTTTCTTGTTATATATAAATTACCTGGATTTGGGTAAAGGGAGTACAATTTCGAAGTTTGTGGATGATACAAAACTTGGCAACATAGTAAATAGTGTGGAGGATAGTAATAGACTTCAGGAGGACTTAGACAGACTGGTGAAATGGGCAGACACATGGCAGATGCAATTTAATGTGGATAAGTGTGAACCAATACACTTTGGGAGGAACAACATGGAGAGGCAGTATAATCTAACTGGTACTATTGTGAGAGAGGCGGGGTGCAAGAGCAGAGGGACCTGGGGGTGCAAGAGCAGAGGGACCTGGGGGTGCAAGAGCAGAGGGACCTGGGGGTGCAAGAGCAGAGGGACCTGGGGGTGCAAGAGCAGAGGGACCTGGGGGTGCAAGAGCAGAGGGACCTGGGGGTGTAAGAGCAGAGGGACCTGGGGGTGCAAGAGCAGAGGGACCTGGGGGTGCATATTCACAAATCTTTGAAGGCGGCAGGGCAAGTTGATAAGGTGCTTATGAAAGCATAGGGGATACTCGACTTTGTAAATAGGGGCATTGAATACAAAAACAAGGACGTCATGCTAAACATTTGCAAATTACTGGTTAGGCCTCAGCTAGAGTATTGTGTACAATTCTAGGCACCACACTTTAGGAAGGATGTGAAGGCCTTGGAGAGGGTACAGAGAAGATCTACCAAGTTGATACCAGGGATGAGGGACTTCAGTTATGTGGAGAGATTGGAGAAGCTGGGATTGTTCTCATTCGAGCAGAGAAGGTTAAGGGGAGACCTAATAGAGGTATTCAAAATAATGAAGGGTTTTGATAGAACAAATAGGGAGAAGCTGTTTCCTCTGGCAAGTGGGTCGGTAACCAGAGGTCACAGATTTAAAACAATTGGCAAAAGAACTAGAGCAGAACTGAGGAGAAATGTTTTCACACAGAGGGTTGTTAAGATCTGGAACGCATTACCTGTACGAGTGGTGGAAGCAGATTCCATAGGAACTTTCAAAGGCAATTGGACAAGTACTTGAAGAGGACTAATTTGCAGGGTTAAGCAGAAAAAGGCTGGGGCGTGAGACTAAATTGGACAGCTCTTTCAAAGTCGGCACTGGCACGATGGGCTTAATGGCCTCCTTCTGTGCTGTAAGATTCTATGATTCTGTGATAAAAGCCTAGAAATTTCCAATTGCAGTATTGATGGATGAATGGCTCATTCAAATTATATTAGTGGAGGCATTGACCTGTTTAAAATAAACAGATTGAGGCCTGCATTAAAATGGTGGACAAGGAACGCCTAAATACCCCAGATGGTCATTTCTAGACTTTCAGGGCAGTCAGCTGTTCTTTCCTGAATATACACTAGATCCTTTCAGTAAAGTTTGCTTTGATGGCCTCAGAAATGGAAGGTACAGTGAGGTCACTGGGGATATAACAGCCCCGATTTTTCCACTCGCTTCTCATTGCTGTTTGTGGGACTTGGCTGCTGCATTTCCTTACATTACAAAAGTGACTGCACTGCAAAAATTGGCTGTGAAGCGATTTGGAAAGGCACTAAATATAGAGAAAGAAGAAAGACTTACATTTATATAGCACCTTTCACAGCCTCAGGACGTCCCATAGCATTTTATAGCCGATGAAGTACTTTCGAAGGAAAACGTGGCAGCCAATTTGTGCACAGTAAGGTCCAACACCCAGCAATGTGATAATCACCAGATAATCTGCTTTAGTGATGTTGGTTGAGGGATAAACATTAGGCAGGACACCGAGAAGAGCTCCCCTGCTCTTCTTCGAAATAGTGTCATGGGATCTGTTACGTCTAACCTGTAGATGGACCCTCTCGAGCGGGTCATGAACCCACAACCTTCAGACTCAGAGGCAAGAGTGCTACCGCTGAACCATAGCTGACAAGTCCTTTCTTTCCTCAGCCTCTGCGATATTTACAGCTGATTAATGGAGTTAAAGTACCAGCTCATGCTGAAGCACTCATCTCTCCTTTGGTTTTTGATCGAGTTGCATCCTGGTCATTCCCATCATGTTTTCAATGAACTTCCTTGCCCTTATATTGAATAGTACTGGTCGCACCACTCTATCCTACTCAGAATTTGTAGAAAGGTTTCATAGAATCATACAGCACAGAAGGAGGACATTCAGCTCATTGTTCCTGTGCCTGCTCTTTGAAAGAGCTATCCAAACCGTCCCATTCCCCTACTCTTTCCCCGTAGCCCTGCACATTTATCCTTTTCAAGTATTTATCCAATTCCCTTTTGAAAGTTATTATTGAATCTGCTTCCACCACCCTCTCAGGCAGTGCATTCCAGATCATAACAACTCGCTGCATAAAAAAATTTCTCCTCATTTCCCTGCTGGATTTTTTGCCAATTATCTTAAATCTGCCCCCTTTGGTTACTGACCCTCCTGTCAATGGAATCAGTTTCTCCCCATCTACTCTATCAATACCCCTCATAATTTTGAATATCTCAATCAAATTTCCCCTTAACCGTCTCTGCTCCAAGGAGAACAATCCCAGCTTCTCCAGTCTCTCCACATAACTGAAGTCCCTCATCCCTGGCACCATTCTAATAAATCTCCTCTGCACCTTCTCTATGGCCTTGACATCCTTCCAAAAGTGTAGTGCCCAGAATTGGACACAATACTCCAGCTGGGGCCTAACCAGTGTTTTATAAAGGTTTAGCATAACTTCCTTGCTTTTGTATTCTATGCCTCTAATAATAAAGCCCAGGATCCTTTTTTAACAGCCTTCTCAACTTGTCCTGTCACTTTCAAAGATTTGTGTATGTGAACCCCCATGTCTCTCTGTTCCTGCACCCCCTTTAGAATTGTACCATTTAGTTATATTGCCTCATCGAGTTACATCGAAACTACAGCACAGAAACAGGCCATTCGGCCCACTGGTCTATGCCAGCATTTATGCTCCACACGAGCCTCCTCCCTCCCTACTTTATCTAACCCCATCAGGATACCCTTCTATTCCTTTCTCCCTCATGTGTTCATCTAGCTTCCCCTTAAATACATCTATTCTATTCACCTCAACTACTCCTTGTGGTAACGAGTTCCACATTCTCACCACTCTTTGGGGTAAAGAAGTTTCTCCTGAATTCCCTATTGGATTTATTAGCGACTATTTTATATTTACAACCTCCAGTTTTGGACTCCTCTCCTCATTCTTCCTTCCAAAATGCAACGCCTCACAGTTCTGGTGAATTTTTTAATCTTCCCAGTTAGCCCCTTGATCCTAAAATCAGCGAATTTTGCAAGCGCAGAAACAGGCCATTCGGCCCATCAAGTTTATTTTTTCTCCACAGGACCCACCGTCTAATCCCATTCGCCTGCTTTAATATTCCAACCTGCTCACTAACAATGGTTACTACACCACTGTGGTTACCTTGACATGGCCCCACAATTGGTCTCTTCACACGCTGCTGTCAAAGAGGCACAAAGACAGAGGTATCGCACAGGAAAGCGGAGGGAGGCTGGAGAGGGGAGGGAGGCTGGAGAGGGGAGGGAGGCTGGAGAGGGGAGGGAGGCTGGAGAGGGGAGGGAGGCTGGAGAGGGGAGGGAACCCCATAGTTAATGTCAACGTGTAAAGTCGCTGCATAGTTGATGTAATCTCACAGGATTAATTAAATAGTTCAGAAACTCAAAGCATTCAAGACAGCATCAACGTCATAACATGAAGCAACACTTTGAAGCTTCCTGGAGACTCAGCCGGAATTACAAAGAGCAATAGAACTGACCCGTATTGCACTGATTGGGATGTTCTCCCCTCCCCAAATCACCGCGCACCCTCAACAGGAGTTTTTTGGGACAATCGGTTCAATAAGCTGAAGCATTAGTTCCGGTAGAAGTAATCAGTGGTCAATTATTTAGTCACCTCTCTAATTACATTATCATGTACCCCTCCATTTACAAACAAGGTGAGGTACCTTCATTTGTCTACATAGCACGTCAAAGTACATCAAGAATTTGCACTTATATAGCGCTTTTAACGTAGAAAAACGTCCCAAGGCACTTCCCAGGAGTGTAATCAGACAAACGTTGACACCGAGCCGAGGAAGGAGATATTAGGAGGGTCGGTTAAAAGCTTGATCAAAGAGATAGGTTGTAAAGAGGGTCTTAAAAGAAGGAGAGAGCGGATTTAATTGGCTGCGAAGCACTTTGGGACGGTCTGACATCATGAAAGGTGCTAAAGAAATGCAAATTCTTTCTTTAGTTCATGACTCTGCTCCTTTATGATGTGTTTGGTCACATTCCTTTATTCCATGCTGTGAATATTAGAGATTGTTAAAAATGATGGGGGACAAATTCCCTCAGCCGTTCTGGTTGATTCCCACCAAAACTCCGCTGGGATCCAGTGGATTGGCGCCAAAACAGACCAGGACCTGGTTAGGTGGAGTCTCGACCTAAGCTGGGCTTTGTAAGGGACCGAGCCTCTGCCCACCCATTACAAGGCCTCTGATGCAGAAAGAGTGGGACATGGGGGTAGACCTCCCTATGCTGGCAGTTAATGGCCTTCATGAGACCCGGTGTATCTCTGAAACCTGGTACGCCCAGTCAGATGAGGTGTACCAGCCTTCAGAAGGGCGCAAATGTGCCCCAATGGCAGGGGGGGAAGGGGGGTTCCCAGGCCAGGGAAGAAGGCTGGACAACTTAAAGAGAGGGAAAACAATTCAACATAAAGATTTTACATCGGACGCCTTGGCAAAGGAGCCAAAGGGGGCAGCAAGAAGGTTTCTCTGGAGAAAGGGGTGGGCAGTAGGAGGCTGGCAAGCACCTGAGATACCCCATGCAAATGATATACCCACAGTTGGTAGCACTCGAGCCTCTGACTCAGAAGGTGGTGGGTTCAAGCCCCAGTCCAGAGCTTCAAACACGTAATCTAAGTTGAAACTACAGTGCAATACTGAGGAAGCCTTGAATTGTCAGAGGTGCCATGAAAATGAGCCCCTACCCTCCAGGTCCGGTGATTCAGTTGGACGTTATTAAAACACATGACACTCTTTGTAGAAGATTAGGTAGTCACTCTTTCACCCTCAGCTGACAACACCCAAAACAGATTCACTCACCTTTCATCTCACTGCTGTTTGCGTTATCTCGCTGTATGTAAAATGGCTGCTGCATTTGCCTCGAAAGAGTTATTGCATTTCAAAGTAATTGATAGTCTACAAAGCACATTGAAATGTTTCTGAGGGATGTGATAGGGGATTATATAAATACAAGACCTTGAGGGGTATTTTTAACCTAATCTACAATGGAAAGTAAAATCAGACAGGGTGCAAAAAAAATCCTGAACTGGTTAGATTAAAATTACCCCATGTATCTCTTTGAATGACAGTAAAACCAAAATAAAAGAACAATAGTCTACATCACTGAAGAAGGCAACTGCCCCACTCTCTCCCCAGAGCCCTGTATCAATCCCAAACTAACCCCACTGTCCCACCCTCTCCCCATAGCCCTGTATCAATCCCCAACCAATCCCACTGCCCGGCTCTCTTCCCGTAGCCCTGTATCAATCCCAAACCAATCCCAGTGCCCCGCTCTCTCCCCATAGCCCTGTATCAATCCCAAACCAATCCCAGTGTCCCGCTCTCTCCCCATAGCCCTGTATCAATCCCAAACTAATCCCACTGCCCGGCTCTCTTCCCGTAGCCCTGTATCAATCCCAAACCAATCCCAGTGCCCCGCTCTCTCCCCATAGCCCTGTATCAATCCCAAACTAATCCCACTGTCCCACTCTCTCCCCATAGCCCTGTATCAATCCCAAACTAATCCCACTGTCCCACCCTCTCCCTTTAGCCCTGTATCAATCCCAAACTAATCCCACTGTCCCACCCTCTCCCTTTAGCCCTGTATCAATCCCAAACTAATCCCACTGTCCCACCCTCTCCCTTTAGCCCTGTATCAATCCCAAACTAATCCCACTGTCCCACCATCTCCCTTTAGCCCTGTATCAATCCCAAACTAATCCCACTGTCCCACCCTCTCCCTTTAGCCCTGTATCAATCCCAAACTAATCCCACTGCCCCGCTCTCTCCCCATAGCCCTGTATCAATCCCAAACTAATCCCACTGTCCCACTCTCTCCCCATAGCCCTGTATCAATCCCCAAACTAATCCCACTGTCCCACTCTCTCCCCATAGCCCTGTATCAATCCCAAACTAATCCCACTGTCCCACTCTCTCCCCATAGCCCTGTATCAATCCCAAACTAATCCCACTGTCCCACTCTCTCCCCATAGCCCTGTATCAATCCCAAACTAATCCCGCTGTCCCACTCTCTCCCCATAGCCCTGTATCAATCCCAAACTAATCCCACTGTCCCACTCTCTCCCCATAGCCCTGTATCAATCCCCAAACTAATCCCACTGTCCCACTCTCTCCCCATAGCCCTGTATCAATCCCAAACTAATCCCACTGTCCCACCCTCTCCCTTTAGCCCTGTATCAATCCCAAACTAATCCCATTGTCCCACCCTCTCCCTTTAGCCCTGTATCAATCCCAAACTAATCCCACTGTCCCACCCTCTCCCCATAGCCCTGTATCAATCCCAAACTAATCCCACTGTCCCACCCTCTCCCTTTAGCCCTGTATCAATCCCAAACTAATCCCACTGCCCTGTTCTCTCCCCATAGCCCTGTATCAATCCCCAAACTAATCCCACTGTCCCACTCTCTCCCCATAGCCCTGTATCAATCCCAAACTAATCCCACAGTCCCACCCTCTCCCTTTAGCCCTGTATCAATCCCAAACTAATTCCACTGCCCTGTTCTCTCCCCATAGCCCTGTATCAATCCCCAAACTAATCCCACTGTCCCACTCTCTCCCCATAGCCCTGTATCAATCCCAAACTAATCCCACTGTCCCACCCTCTCCCTTTAGCCCTGTATCAATCCCAAACTAATCCCACTGTCCCACCCTCTCCCTTTAGCCCTGTATCAATCCCAAACTAATCCCACTGTCCCACCCTCTCCCTTTAGCCCTGTATCAATCCCAAACTAATCCCACTGTCCCACCCTCTCCCTTTAGCCCTGTATCAATCCCAAACTAATCCCACTGTCCCACCCTCTCCCTTTAGCCCTGTATCAATCCCAAACTAATCCTACTGTCCCACCCTCTCCCTTTAGCCCTGTATCAATCCCAAACTAATCCCACTGTCCCACCCTCTCCCTTTAGCCCTGTATCAATCCCAAACTAATCCCACAGTCCCACCCTCTCCCTTTAGCCCTGTATCAATCCCAAACTAATCCCACTGCCCTGTTCTCTCCCCATAGCCCTGTATCAATCCCCAAACTAATCCCACTGTCCCACTCTCTCCCCATAGCCCTGTATCAATCCCAAACTAATCCCACTGTCCCACCCTCTCCCTTTAGCCCTGTATCAATCCCAAACTAATCCCACTGTCCCACTCTCTCCCTTTAGCCCTGTATCAATCCCAAACTAATCCCACTGTCCCACCCTCTCCCTTTAGCCCTGTATCAATCCCAAACTAATCCCACTGTCCCACCCTCTCCCTTTAGCCCTGTATCAATCCCAAACTAATCCCACTGTCCCACCCTCTCCCTTTAGCCCTGTATCAATCCCCAAACTAATCCCACTGCCCCGCTCTCTCCATGCCATTTATTATCAAGCCCAAAATGCTGGTTGGCCCGTGTAATGGCTCAATGTACCTGCACTCGCACTTTCAGGAAATTATATATTTGAACCTCTGGCTCTTTCTGGGCATCTGCACTCTTCAGAGTTTTTCCGTTGAGTGTACACTGTCATTCCTTGCTTTTTGTCCAAAAATGTGTTATCTCATACTTCTCTGCATTAAGTTGCATCTGCCAATCATCTGCCCAATTCATTAACCCATCTGTGCCCTCTTGAAGTCTTTTACAGTCCGAGTCACTGTTTGCTGAACCTCCTACTTAGGTGCCATCAGCAAATTTTGCTGTCATGTTCTCTATACCCGAGTCCAAATCATCTATATACACGGAGAACAATAGTGGACCCAGCACTGACCCTTGGGATCGACCACTTCCAATCCCTCTCCACACCTAACATCATTCCAACACATCCTAGCACAAACAGGGGATATCAACGGTGAGCAGGTAAAGGGGCATCACCTGTAAACACATGTATAATATATTAAAAGTCTGTGTATAGCACACACTTCCTATATGTACACGAAAAACAACGGTAGTCATTTCCTACTATTGTTTCTCACCTTGTCGTAACCTCGAGAGGCTGTTGAGGTAACAAGGAGAGGAGAGAAGCAGCTGGCAATTTAGAGAAAACTTCAACAGCAATTGTTAGTCTCTAATTGACCCCAGGACTTAGTTTTTTTAATTTTAATTCATTCACGGGATGTGGGCGTCGCTGGCGAGGCCAGCATTTATTGCCCATCCCTAGTTACCCTTGAGAAGGTGGTGGTGAGCCGCCATCTTGAACCGCTGCAGTCCGTGTGGTGAAGGTTCTCCCACAGTGCTGTTAGGGAGGGAGTTCCAGGATGTTGACCCAGTGACAACGTAGGAATGGCCAATATATGTACAAGTCGGGATAGTGTGTGACTTGCAGGTGAAGTTGTTCCCAAGTGCCTGCTGCCCTTGTCCTTCTAGTTGGTAGAGGTCGCGGGTTTGGGAGGTGCTGTCGAAGAAGCCTTGGCGAGTTGCTGCAGTGCATCCTGTGGATGGTACACACTGCAGCCACTGTGCGCCGATGGTGAAGGGAGTAAATTAATTTTATATGGTGGGCCTGATCCGACACCCTGGCACTTGGCATGGGCCACATTCAGCAAATATGGGGTAGAAACCGGTATGCGTTACGCCTGTATTTTGAGCATAAAACGGATTCAATGTAAACCAATTTCTGGGCACGAGATCTTGCACCTAATCAATGCCGGCAGGATAACTGCCGCCATATTGGTCCCCACTGTTTTTAGGTGTCCCTGGCGGCTTCCTGAAATAAGCATTGGATCAATTTAAATATGCAAAGAAGGGTCCTGCGCCTATTTAAGGACCTTTTTGCAAAATGTGTGAAAAACTAGGTGGAGCAAACACCGTGCAAACGCCGGCTAGATTTTTCAGTTCTACAGCAACCTAAACAGCGGCCATTAAAGCGACCGCTGGAGGTTGCTGAAGAAATGGTAGGGAAAGGTTTTTTTTTACTTCCCCTTCTGTGGAGTGGAGGAGCGGGTGGAGGAGTGGGGTAGTGGGGGAGTGGGGGAGTAGGTGGAGGAGTGGGGGAGAGGAGGAGCGGGTGGAGGGTGGAGGAGCGGGTGAAGGAGGAGGAGCAGGTGGAGGGTGGAGGGTGAGGAGCAGGTGGAGGGTGGAGGAGTGGATGGATGAGTGGGGGGGAGGAGGAGCAGGTGGAGGGTGGAGGAGCGGGTGGAGGGTGGAGGAGCGGGTGAAGGGTGGAGGAGCAGGTGGAGGGTGGAGGAGTGAATGGATGAGTGGGGGGGAGGAGGAGCAGGTGGAGGGTGGAGGAGCGGGTGAAGGGTGGAGGAGCGGGTGAAGGGTGGAGGAGCGGGTGAAGGGTGGAGGAGCAGTTGGAGGGTGGAGGGTGAGGAGCAGGTGGAGGGTGGAGGGTGAGGAGCAGGTGGAGGGTGGAGGGTGAGGAGCAGGTGGAGGGTGGAGGGTGAGGAGCAGGTGGAGGGTGGAGGAGCGGGTGGAGGAGGAGGAGCAGTTGGAGGGTGGAGGAGCGGGTGGAGGAGGAGGAGCAGTTGGAGGGTGGAGGAGCGGGTGAAGGAGGAGCAGTTGGAGGGAGGAGGAGCAGTTGGAGGGTGGAGGAGCGGGTGGAGGAGGAGGAGCAGTTGGAGGGTGAGGAGCAGGTGGAGGGTGGAGGAGGAGAAGCAGGTGGAGAGTGAAGGGGTGCTCCTCCCACCTCCACAGCACCAGTGTGGGTCGCTGCCAGAGGTTACTCGGCCCTCCTGCGCCCGGGAGATTCATGTCCCCTTCCAGGACACACAGCAAACTTAAGCACAGGACACCTGTGCCAAGATTAAACTCTAGCGTGGGCCGTATGTTTGACACCCGTGCTGTAGATAGTACACACTGCAGCCCTGGTGGAGGGAGTGAACATTTAAGCTCATGATCGGGTGCCGGTCACTTTACACTTTACATCCCTTTCCCACGTTGAGTCCCCAAGCAGTGGCCGTAGAGACAAGCCAGGTTAGCAACTAAACGTCACAACTGTGCTGCAACCCACAGACAAAGAATTGAAAATCGGATTATGATAAACAAGCTGTTCAATTAGTTCATCGTAATCAGATTTTCAATTCTTTGATCAATAAAGAAATAATCAAACTAAAATTAACAACAATTAAGGTTAAGGAGAGATTTAATAGAAGTGTTCAAAATTATGAGGGGATTTGTTAGGGTAGATAGGGAGAAACTGTTTCCAATGGCAGGAGAGTCAGTAACCAGAGGATACAGATTTAAAATAATTGACAAAAAAGCCAGGGGGGAGATGAGGATTGATTTTTTTTTAACCGATGAGTTGTTATAATCTGGAATGCGCTGCCTGAAAGGGTGGTGGAAGCAGATTCAGTAGGTACTTTCAAAAGTACCTCCGCAGCCTTCAACATGTACTTTCAGTACTTTCTCCGCAGCCTTCAACATGTCATCAATGAGGACAAACACCTCGCTATGGCCATCCCCACACCTCCACTACTCGCCTTTAAACAGCCACCCAACCTCAAACAGACCATCGTTCGCAGCAAACTACCCAGCTTTCAAGAGAACAGCGTCCACGACGCCACACAACCCTGCCACGGTAACCTCTGCAAGACATGCCAGATCATCGACACAGATACCACCATCACACGAGATGACACCACCCACCAGGTGCATGGTTCATACTCCTGTGACTCGGCCAACGTTGTCTACCTCATACGTTGCAGGAAAGGATGCCCCAGAGCATGGTACATTGGCGAGACCATGCAGACGCTGCGACAACGGATGAACGGACACCGCGCAACAATCGCCAAACAGGAGGGTTCCCTCCCAGTCGGGGAACACTTCAGCAGTCATGGACATTCATCCACCGACCTTCGGGTAAGCGTACTCCAAGGCGGCCTTCGAGACACACGACAACGCAAAATCGTCGAGCAGAAATTGATAGCCAAGTTCCGCACCCATGAGGACGGCCTCAACCGGGATCTTGGGTTCATGTCACGCTACACGTTACCCCACCAGCGAACAAATGTTATCTGTTTTTAATATAATGGGTCATTTGCTGGCTCTCTCTGCCTTCCGGATGTTTCTGCCTCTCTCTGTGTTTTTTTTTCTCTGTTTTTTTTCCCTGTTTGTTTTTTTGTTGAATGTGTATTCGGGGGTTCTGCAGATGACACCTCTCTGTCTGAACACGGTGATTGCCTTGGCAACGGGCAGTTGCAGGGGCAGTCTGTAAACACCATGTATTATTCAATATGTATAAATGCGTAGGCTTCAAGGAGATCCTGAACATTTACCTGAGGAAGGAGAGAATCTCCGAAAGCTTGTGAATTTAAAATAAAATTGCTGGACTATAACTTGGTGTTGTAAAATTGTTTACAATTGTCAACCCCAGTCCATCACCGGCATCTCCACATCATGACTACCATCGACACCACAAACTGCCGGCTCACAGTGGAAAGGATATCCAAGAAGATCGCGCATTTAGACACAGACATCAAGTTTTTACAGAGCTGCAAGAAAGCAGACAAGATCCCGAAAGGACTCCAGATCACGAACCCACTCAAGTCCACATACAACTCGGATTACGCTGAGAGACTCTGCCGCCGTACCTCTCGCACACTCCGCAACCATCTCATACACCAACTCTACAGCAGACGCCACAACCTCGAAACCAAGATAGAGTCCATACTCTCAACCTGTACTCAGGACACAGCAGACCAGCTACGTTATACCGCCAAACAGACGAGGCAACGGAACTACGCTGCCTACATGAAAACCAAGAGCAGGAAGCTTGAGAAACTCGGCATCACCACCAGCAACGACCAAGCTTCCCCTGGTACCACGGTTGCAACCACAGGGAAGTCTATTGTCAATTTATCCGACCACACCCTTCAACCAGACGAAATCGAAGTTCTCAGCCGAGGGCTCAATTTCTGCCCCACTACCAAAATGGACCCCACTAGTCTCGCGGCGGACACAGAGGAATTCATCAGGAGAATGAGGCTCCGGGAATTCTACCACAAACCCCAAGATTTCAGCAGCGAACCCAATGAGACAATCGACGATCCGGAACAGCAGACAGAGGGATCCGCGGTACAGCAACCGAAGAGGAAAGAGTCAAACTGGACTCCTCCGGAGGGTCGCTGCCCTCAGCTGGACATGTATGCTCAAGCTGTCAGGAAATGCGTCAATGCCAGATTCATCAGCCGCACTCAGAAGACAGTCCAGAATGTCACCCGAGCACAACGCAACGCCATCAACGCTCTCAAGACCAACCGCAACATCGTCATCAAACCAGCGGACAAAGGAGGAGCCATAGTCATACAGAACAGAACAGACTATTGCAAAGAAGCATACCGACAACTGGACAACCAGGAACACTACAGACGGTTACCCGCAGATCCGACCAAAGAACACACCCACCAGCTCAACAAACTGATCAAGACCTTCGATCCAGACCTTCAAAGCATCCTACGCATTCTCATCCCACGTAATCCCCGCGTGGGAGACTTCTACTGCCTCCCAAAGATACACAAAGCCAACACACCCGGACGTCCCATCGTATCAGGCAACGGAACCCTGTGTGAGAACCTCTCTGGATACATCGAGGGCATCCTGAAACCCATCGTACAGGGAACCCCCAGCTTCTGTCGCGACACTACAGACTTCCTACAAAAACTCAGTACCCACGGACCAGTTGAACCAGGAACACTTCTCACCACGATGGACGTCTCGGCACTATACACCAGTATCCCCCACGATGACGGCATTGCTGCGACAGCATCAATACTCAACACCAACAACAGCCAATCTCCGGAAGCCATCCTACAACTCATCCGCTTCATCCTGGATCACAATGTCTTCACCTTCGATAACCAGTTCTTTACCCAAACACACGGAACAGCCATGGGGACCAAATTCGCACCCCAATACGCCAACATTTTCATGCACAAGTTCGAGCAGGACTTCTTCACTGCACAAGACCTCCAACCAACACTATACACCAGATACATCGACGACATTTTCTTTCTATGGACCCACGGCAAGGAATCACTAAAGAGACTACACGATAACATCAACAAGTTCCATCCCACCATCAAGCTCACCATGGACTACTCCTCAGAATCAGTTTCTTTCTTGGACACACGAATCTCCATCAAAGACGGGCACCTCAGCACCTCACTCTACCGCAAGCCCACGGACAACCTCACGATGCTCCACTTTTCCAGCTTCCACCCTAACCACGTCAAAGAGGCCATCCCCTATGGACAGGCCCTGCGAATACACAGGGTCTGCTCAGACGAGGAGGAACGCGATGGACACCTACAGACGCTGAAAGACGCCCTAGTAAGAACGGGATATGACGCTCGACTCATCGATCGACAGTTCCGACGGGCCACAGCAAAAAATCGCATAGACCTCCTCAGGAGACTAACACGGGACGCAACCAACAGAGTACCCTTTGTCGTCCAGTACTTCCCCGGAGCGGAGAAACTACGCCATGTTCTCCGCAGCCTTCAACATGTCATCAATGAGGACAAACACCTCGCTATGGCCATCCCCACACCTCCACTACTCGCCTTTAAACAGCCACCCAACCTCAAACAGACCATCGTTCGCAGCAAACTACCCAGCTTTCAAGAGAACAGCGTCCACGACGCCACACAACCCTGCCACGGTAACCTCTGCAAGACATGCCAGATCATCGACACAGATACCACCATCACACGAGATGACACCACCCACCAGGTGCATGGTTCATACTCCTGTGACTCGGCCAACGTTGTCTACCTCATACGTTGCAGGAAAGGATGCCCCAGAGCATGGTACATTGGCGAGACCATGCAGACGCTGCGACAACGGATGAACGGACACCGCGCAACAATCGCCAAACAGGAGGGTTCCCTCCCAGTCGGGGAACACTTCAGCAGTCATGGACATTCATCCACCGACCTTCGGGTAAGCGTACTCCAAGGCGGCCTTCGAGACACACGACAACGCAAAATCGTCGAGCAGAAATTGATAGCCAAGTTCCGCACCCATGAGGACGGCCTCAACCGGGATCTTGGGTTCATGTCACGCTACACGTTACCCCACCAGCGAACAAATGTTATCTGTTTTTAATATAATGGGTCATTTGCTGGCTCTCTCTGCCTTCCGGATGTTTCTGCCTCTCTCTGTGTTTTTTTTTCTCTGTTTTTTTTCCCTGTTTGTTTTTTTGTTGAATGTGTATTCGGGGGTTCTGCAGATGACACCTCTCTGTCTGAACACGGTGATTGCCTTGGCAACGGGCAGTTGCAGGGGCAGTCTGTAAACACCATGTATTATTCAATATGTATAAATGCGTAGGCTTCAAGGAGATCCTGAACATTTACCTGAGGAAGGAGAGAATCTCCGAAAGCTTGTGAATTTAAAATAAAATTGCTGGACTATAACTTGGTGTTGTAAAATTGTTTACAACTACTTTCAAAAGGGAATTGGATAAATACTTAAAAGGAAAAATTTGCAGGTCTATGGGGAAAGAGCAGGGACTAATTGATAGCTCTTTCAGAGAGCTGGCACAGGCACAATGGGCCGAATGGCCTCCTTCTGAGCTGTATCATTCTATGATTTTATAATTGGAATCAGGGGAGACCAGAAACACTCCACAGTTCTTTGCATCAAAAAAAAACCTGTTAACCATATAACTTTGGACACCACTAAACCCACAAAGGCTTGTTGATGGTATCTCTTTCTTTAATACACAAAAAATGTATTTTTAAACTTGATGTATTAACCCTGAGAAGATTTCTTCCCTGTGTCATGTGTAACAAAAACCTGTTCTTAAGGAAACCGTTTACTGCTAATCAGAGGAAATCTTCCCCACTTTTGTTAGGCAAGGGTAATTTTTGTTGGGTAAGGGTCTCAAGGGTTACAGAACCAAGGCGGGTAGATGGAGTTAAGATCTAATTGAATGGCGGAACAGGCTCGAGGGGCTGAATGGCTTCCTCTTGTTGCTATGTTCTTCTTTGTAAACTGAGATGTTTGCCAAATACCTGGTGCCACAGAATGGCTTCAAGGCAAACTCGGAAACAAGTTCTGTTTGAGCTCAGGGGAGCGCACCCAGCAGCTGGCTTCATCTCACAGCCACTATTGTATTTATTGACTTTTCCCACTTCAAACTGGAGATTCTGCCTATTCGCCATGTTACCTATTAACATGTGTTGATCCTTTCACCACAATGGCCCAGATGGTTGGAAGGATCGCTTTCAGGCATTCCATGAGCAGGCCCTATCTCCACCGTACAGGGATGTGCGGCCATTGTCTGCGTGGTACTTACGAATGGAATGTGCTCATCAATAATTGGCAACAAAAAACAAAGAGAATATAATCCATCTTTTGGATAAGACATTAAACTGAGATCACATCTGCCCTCTCAGGTGGACATAAAAGATCCCATGGCACTATTTTGAAGAAGAGCAGGGGAGTTCTCCCCATGTGTCCTGGCCAATATTTATCCCTCAACCAACATCACTAAAAACAGATTATCTGGTCATTAACACATTGCTGTTTCTGGGATCTTGCTGTGTACAAGTTGGCTGCTGAGTTTACTACATTACAACAGTGACTACACTGCAAAAGTACTTCATCAGTTGTAAAACACTTTGGGCTTTAAACATGCTATATAAAACAAGTTCTTTCTTTTCTTTTATAATGGGTAGGAATATCACTGAAGGTATGGCCTAGTTCGGCATTATTCTGATTGATTGCAATTGAAGTCAATTAAATGAATAGTTGGTGCACCTTTTAATCCTTCTCTTTCTCCATCCTCCACTTCCGTATTCTCCCTCCCCCACCAATCTACACCCCCCCCCAGCCAAAAAGAAAGTTTTTATCGAGCTCCAAAGAGAGCGTAGGAAACAAGAGGGGACCAGAGAAGACCAGTCCATCTGGGCTGGTCGCAGGGGCTATGGGGGCGAAGTTAGTCTTCACCAGTAACGGGGAACGAACTCATCGCAAATCCGCCACCTGCTCTACACCACTCAGGTCAATAGAAAAGAAGACTTGGGGGCAGTGTGAAATGGGCTGCCGATTCACACTACTGGCGAAGACCAATTTCAATCCCTATGACCCTCAAACTGCTGACTTTCTCAAACATCGATCCAATTTGCTCTGCTCGTAACTCCCACAAGCAGCTTTGAAGAGAGAGAAAGATGCTTGCTGCTAAAATCCTCCTTCTAAAACCTTAACAGAACAATCTGGGCGGGTTCAGATTGCAAGCAGCGGCTTGATCCTGCGTGAGATCATACATTGGTTGCATTTTCCCAGTGCTTGCTTCCAGCACTGAGTAGATTATGTAATCCATGCAGATATGTGTCGATCTGCACTATGGGTTGGAGGGACCGGCCTGCGACACGCCAACAAAATATGGTGGATGGTACGACGTTTCCAGTGATAATATTGCCACGATGGCTCTGGTTCTTGTTTCTGAACTGCAGGCATTGCAAGTTACAAGTCCCATGGCGATGAAGTGCATTGTAAATTTCCCTGCCCAAGAGAACCATCATGGAAACTGCAGTTCAGATTTAACCGATTCATTGAAACATAGAAAAATTTACGGCACAGAAGGAGGCCTTTCGGCCCATCGTGTCTGTGCCGGTCGAAATAGAGCTACCCAGCCGAATCCCACTTCCCAGCACTTGCTCCAATTGGGCTGATGTGTTACTGCCCATTCTCACAGTTCGTCAGGTACTCTGTCCCAACGGTTACAAAATCCCATCAAGTCCATGTGCCAACCAACCCACCTAGAATAATTTTTGACAGAGGTATAATTTAGGTTTGGGGCAGTGAAGGAATTAAAGATTATTTTTGGCAATCATTTTCAACAGAGAAACTATTTCCTCTGGTGGGGGAGTCCAGAACAAAGAGTTATAATCTTAAAATTAGAGCTAGGCCGTTCTGGAGGGAAATCAGGAAGCACTTTTTCACAAAAAGGGTAGTAGAAATATGGAACTCTCTCCCTCTAGAGGCTGTGGATTCTGGGGGTCAATTTAAGCTTTCAAGCCTGAGATCCCTCATTGGTGGCCATGCCTTCAGCTGCCTAGACCCTAAACTCTGGAATTCCCTCCCTAAACCTCTCCGCCTCTTTACCTATCTCTCCTCTTTTAAATCGCTCCCTAAAACCTACTTCTCTGACCTAGCTTTTGGTCACCTGTCCAAATATCTCTTTATGTGGCTTGGTGTCAATTTTTGTCTGATTACGGTCCTGAAACATCTGAACCCACCCAGATTGTTCCGTTAAGGTTTTTGGAAGGAGGATTTTAGCAGCAAGCATCTCTCTCTCTCTTCAAAGCTGCTTGTGGGAGTTCTAGCAGAGCAAATTGGATCGATGTTTGAGAAAGTTGAGATATTTTGAGATAATTGCTATATTTGTCATTTCCCGTTGATTTAACTGCTGTGTTTAATATTGTGAACATCGTTGTCTCAGTGACTGAACATACTTTTGTTCAACATTAAAATACTTGAATTTTGATTTAGAATCTTGACCCTGGGTCCATTTGGCACTGTGGGAAACTAGAGCTTAGACAGTGAAGAGAGCTTGGGATAGATACAGTTTGAAATTGGTCTTCGTCAGTAGTGTGAAGCACCTTGGGTGATTTTAAAGGCGCTATATAAATGCAAGTTGTTGTTCAGATCGATATATTTTTGTTAGTTAAGGGTATCATGGGATATAGATCAAAGGAGGGTAAATAGAGTTGAGATACAGATCAGCCATGATCTAAATGAATAGCAGAACAGGCCAGAGGGGCTGAGTGGCCTCCTCCTGTTCCTATGTTGGCGTGATACGGTCAGGGTGTGTTTAAACATATATTAAGTAAAACATGTCAAAAAAGGGGAAACAAAATGTAAGCATCCATTCCCATAAAGGATACAAACTATAAACTTTTATCATTTTCTTTCATAATCATTTTAACAGAAGCCGACAGAGCTGCAGCCTCTATTAGTGTTATGATGAATAATTGAGGTTGACAGCTCCAGTACAATAAACGTATTTGAACATTGTGATAGCTTCTTTGGCAACCCGTGCTGATCAGCCTTAGCCTTAAAAGAGCAACTGCAAAATGGGACTGTGCACAGTCCAGACACAAAGCCTGCCGCTAAAATACGCAACATAACCTGCACACCACGCTTGCACAATACAGAAACGCAACAATCTACATACAGGCTGCAACGCAATAGGGCACAGAAGCACAAACCATTCGTTATATTAGTGGGGGCTTTAATTTGTTTTATGTCAGGGTCATTTGGAATGGCTCAGTAGGTAGCACTCTTACCTCTGAGTCATGAAGGTCATGGGTTCAAGTCCCACTCCAGAGACTTAAAGCACATAATGCAGGCTGACACTCAAGAGCAGTACTGAGGGAGTGCTGCACTGCCAGAGGTGCTGTCTTTGGATGGGATATTAAACTGAGGAGCTGCCTCCCTGTTCAGGTGTAAAATATCCACTGGCACTATTTTGAAGAAGAGCAGGGAGTTCTCCCCAGTGTCCTAGCCAATATTTATCCCTCAACCAACACCTAAAGCTGAAGATCTGGTCTTTTTCTCATTGCTGTTTGTGGGATCTTGCTGTGTGCAAATTGTCTGTCGCGTTTCCTACATTACAACAGTGACTACACTTCAAAAATACTTCACTGGCAGTAAAGCACTTTGGGACGTCATAGGGCCGTGAAAGGTGCTATAGAAATGGGAGTTCCATCTTTTTTTATTTCATGCCTCTAGTACATCAACAAACTGCCAGCTTTCTCTGCCTGTTACAATCAGTGGGATTCCTAAAGCTTTATTCCAGCTGCTTCTAATTTGACAGGAGGGCTGAATTCAGAGGGAAAGACTTTATGATTCTGTAAACTTCAAACGAAACTTCAATTCTGATTAAATTCTACAAAACCAACAGGTTTGTCAGGGGAAATTATTTCTGCTCCTTCGCATTCGACAGAAAGGCTTCACCCAGAAGGCAGAAGACATGTCTTGCACCCTCTTGGTGAGTCAGCAATATTCTCATCCACATGCTCAGCCTTAAATCCTCTTTAGTCTGCACAGTAATGAGAAGGTGGAGAAGAGCTAATCAGGACTGACCTACAGATGTCAGCCTCACTTCAGCTAACGCAGCAGAATTGCCACGTCAGTAATGCCGGGTGGAAAATAAAAAAAAAATCTTATTTTCATCTTTGGCTGAGGCCCACAGCCTATCTCCTGGTCTTGGCCTGACCTCTCTCTCTCTCTCTCTCTCTCTCCAACCTGTTTAATCTGCTACCCCAAGGACACAAGTTGCTCACAGGGCAACTCCAGTTAAGACTTGCAAACACCGCAGCCATCCCTGAACTGCTGAGATTCTCTTCATGCACAAAACATGAGTGAATTTTGCAAAATCTATGGCCTAAGATCACCTCAACAGCACAGTGTGCAGAGACACAGCTATTTTCTATTTAAATCACAAGCACATTACACACCATGTACATTTATAAAATCTCACCACATTTTTCATTTGAGACACGTGTTTCTAAAAAGTTTTTAATTCATTTATCTGAATCCATTTCCTGCCTACACTCAACACTTCAGTCAGCCTCTCAAAGATTGCAATGAGGAGATAACCTGCATTGCTAGATTCTCACACTGCCTTCGATAAACGGCCTCTTCCAGCTTACTGACATTCTGCAACCAAGGCACAGGACAATTTGTACTTCAAACTTCCATCGAAATACTATGACATTTCTAAAAAGATCACTCAGTGACAAGGGGTTAGTGAAAGGGGGAATGGGTCAGTGAAAGGGGGAAATGGGTCAGTGAAAGGGGGAAGGGGTCAGTGAAAGGGGGAATGGGTCAGTGAAAGTGGGGAATGGGTCAGTGAAAGGGGGAATAGGTCAGTGAAAGGGGGAAATGGGTCAGTGAAAGGGGGAATGGGTCAGTGAAAGGGGGAATGGGTCAGTGAAAGGGGGGAATAGGTCAGTGAAAGGGGGAATGGGTCAGTGAAAGGGGGAATGGGTCAGTGAAAGGGGGGAATAGGTCAGTGAAAGGGGGAATGGGTTAGTGAAAGGGGGAATGGGTCAGTGAAAGGGGGGAATGGGTCAGTGAAAGGGGGAAATGGGTCAGTGAAAGGGGGAAATGGGTCAGTGAAAGGGGGAATGGGTCAGTGAAAGGGGGGAATGGGTCAGTGAAAGGGGGGAATAGGTCAGTGAAAGGGGGAAATGGGTCAGTGAAAGGGGGAATGGGTCAGTGAAAGGGGGAATGGGTTAATGAAAGGGGGAATGGGTCAGTGAAAGGGGGGGAATGGGTCAGTAAAAGGGGGGAATGGGTCAGTGAAAGGGGGAATGGGTCAGTGAAAGGGGGAATGGGTTAGTGAAAGGGGGAATGGGTCAGTGAAAGGGGGAAATGGGTCAGTGAAAGGGAGAATGGGTCAGTGAAAGGTGGAATGGGTCAGTGAAAGGGGGGAATAGGTCAGTGAAAGGGGGAATGGGTTAGTGAAAGGGGGAATGGGTCAGTGAAAGGGGGGAATGGGTCAGTGAAAGGGAGGAATGGGTCAGTGAAAGGGGGAATGGGTCAGTGAAAGGGGGAAATGGGTCAGTGAAAGGGGGAATGGGTCAGTGAAAGGGGGAATGGGTCAGTGAAAGGGGGGAATAGGTCAGTGAAAGGGGGAATGGGTCAGTGAAAGGGGGAATGGGTCAGTGAAAGCGGGGAATGGGTCAGTGAAAGGGGGGAATGGGTCAGTGAAAGGGGGGAATGGGTCAATGAAAGGGGGAATGGGTCAGTGAAAGGGGGGAATGGGTCAGTGAAAGGGGGGAATAGGTCAGTGAAAGGGGGAATGGGTCAGTGAACGGGGGGAATGGGTCAGTGAAAGGGGGAATGGGTCAGTGAAAGGGAGGAATGGGTCAGTGAAAGGGGGAATGGGTCAATGAAAGGGGGGAATGAGTCAGTGAAGGGGGGAAATGGGTCAGTGAAAGGGGGGAATGGGTCAGTGAAAGGGGGAATGGGTCAGTGAACGGGGGGAATGGGTCAGTGAAAGGGGGAATGGGTCAGTGAAAGGGGGGAATGGGTCAGTGAAAGGGGGAATGGGTCAGTGAAAGGGGGGAATGGGTCAGTGAAAGGGGGGAATGGGTTAGTGAAAGGGGGAATGGGTCAGTGAAAGGGGGAATGGGTCAGTGAAAGGGGGAATGGGTTAGTGAAAGGGGGAAGGGGTCAGTGAAAGGGGGAATGGGTCAGTGAAAGGGGGGAAATGAGTCAGAGATTACAGAGATTTGAGCACATAACCCAGGCTGACACTCCAGTGCAGTACTGAGAGAGTGCTGCACTGTTGGAGGTGCCCTCTTTCGGATGAGATGTTAAACCAAGGTCCTGTCTGCCCTCTCAGGTGGGTGTAAAAGATCCCATGGCACTATATTAAGAAGAGCAGGGGAGTTCTCCCCGGTGTCCTGGCCAATATTTATCCCTCAACCAAATCACCAAAAACAGATTATCTGGTCATTATCACATTGCTGTTTGTGGGATCTTGCTGTGTGCAAATTGGCTGCTGCATTTCCTACATTACAACAGTGACTACACGTCAAAAGAACATCATTGGCTGTAAAACGCTTTGGGACATCATGAGGTTGTGAAAGGCTCTATATAAATGCAGGTTCTTTCTCTCTTTTTATACTCACAGCTAACAGCATGCTTTTTGTTAAAAGTAAAAAAAACATTTTATTTTGTTACACACATTGGACATCGTGGCCCTGATATTTGCGGGGAGGGTGGGAGGGAGCGGGGGCGCTGGTCAGCAGCCAGAAAACCCGGAAACACCAGGAAGGTGGAGGTCCTGCCGAATTTAACGGCAGGACTACATTAGAAACTTTTATCTTCGTCTCCTGCCTGGCAGCCGGCCGGTTTGAAGGCAATCGAGGACATCGAGGGTGGTGCAGGGTTGGGGGGGGCACTGCTCGGAGTGCGGCAGCAAGGAAAGAGGGGGGAGGGAGAGATCGGGTGGGGGGGAGGGAGAGATCGGGTGGGGGGAGGGAGAGATCGGGTGGGGGGAGGGAGAGATCGGGTGGGGGGGAGGGAGAGATCGGGTGGGGGGGAGGGAGAGATCGCGTGGGGGGGAGGGAGAGATCGGGTGGGGGGGAGGGAGAGATCGGGTGGGGGGGAGGGAGAGATCGGGTGGGGGGGAGGGAGAGATCGCGTGGGGGGGAGGGAGAGATCGGGTGGAGGGAGGGAGAGATCGGGTGGGATGGAGGGAGAGATCGGGTGGGATGGAGGGAGAGATCGAGTGGGGGGAGGGAGAGATCGGGTGGGATGGAGGGAGAGATCGGGTGGGATGGAGGGAGAGATCGGGTGCGATGGAGGGAGAGATCGGGTGGGATGGAGGGAGAGATCGGGTGGGATGGAGGGAGAGATCGGGTGGGATGGAGGGAGAGATCGGGTGGGATGGAGGGAGAGATCGGGTGGGATGGAGGGAGAGATCGGGTGGGATGGAGGAGAGATCGAGTGGGATGGAGGAGAGATCGGGTGGGATGGAGGGAGAGATCGGGTGGGATGGAGGGAGAGATCGGGTGCGATGGAGGGAGAGATCAGGTGCGATGGAGGGAGAGATCGGGTGGGATGGAGGGAGAGATCGGGTGCGATGGAGGGAGAGATCGGGTGGGATGGAGGGAGAGATCGGGTGGGATGGAGGGAGAGATCGGGTGGGATGGAGGGAGAGATCGGGTGGGATGGAGGGAGAGATCGGGTGGGATGGAGGGAGAGATCGGGTGGGATGGAGGGAGAGATCGGGTGGGATGGAGGAGAGATCGAGTGGGATGGAGGAGAGATCGGGTGGGATGGAGGGAGAGATCGGGTGGGATGGAGGGAGAGATCGAGTGGGGGGAGGGAAAGATCGGGTGCGATGGAGGGAGAGATCGGGTGCGATGGAGGGAGAGATCGGGTGCGATGGAGGGAGAGATCGGGTGGGATGGAGGGAGAGATCGGGTGGGATGGAGGGAGAGATCGGGTGGGATGGAGCGAGAGATCGGGTGGGATGGAGGGAGAGATCGGGTGGGATGGAGGAGAGATCGGGTGGAGGGGAGGGAGAGATCACGTGGGATGGAGGGAGAGATCAGTTGGAATGGAGGGAGAGATCGGGTGGAATGGAGGGAGAGATCGGGTGGAATGGAGGGAGAGATCGGGTGGAGGGGAGAGAGAGATCGGGTGGGATGGAGGGAGAGATCGGGTGGAATGGAGGGAGAGATCGGGTGGGGGGAGGGAGAGATCGAGTGGGGGGAGGGAGAGATCAGGTGGGATGGAGGGAGAGATCGGGTGGAATGGAGGGAGAGATCGGGTGGGGGGAGGGAGAGATCGGGTGGGGGGAGGGAGAGATCGCGTGGGGGGGAGGGAGAGATCGCGTGGGGGGAGGGAGAGATCGGGTGGGGGGAGGGAGAGATCGCGTGGGGGGAGGGAGAGATCGGGTGGGGGGAGGGAGAGATCGCGTGGGGGGAGGGAGAGATCGGGTGGGGGGAGGGAGAGATCGCGTGGGGGGGAGGGAGAGATCGCGTGGGGGGAGGGAGAGATCGGGTGCGATGGAGGGAGAGATCGGGTGGGATGGAGGGAGAGATCGGGTGGGATGGAGGGAGAGATCGGGTGGGATGGAGGGAGAGATCGGGTGGGATGGAGCGAGAGATCGGGTGGGATGGAGGGAGAGATCGGGTGGGATGGAGGGAGAGATCGGGTGGGATGGAGGGAGAGATCGGGTGGGATGGAGCGAGAGATCGGGTGGGATGGAGGGAGAGATCGGGTGGGATGGAGGGAGAGATCGGGTGGGATGGAGGAGAGATCGGGTGGAGGGGAGGGAGAGATCACGTGGGATGGAGGGAGAGATCAGTTGGAATGGAGGGAGAGATCGGGTGGAATGGAGGGAGAGATCGGGTGGAATGGAGGGAGAGATCGGGTGGAGGGGAGAGAGAGATCGAGTGGGGGGAGGGAGAGATCAGGTGGGATGGAGGGAGAGATCGGGTGGAATGGAGGGAGAGATCGGGTGGAATGGAGGGAGAGATCGGGTGGAGGGGAGAGAGAGATTGAGTGGGGGGAGGGAGAGATCGGGTGGGATGGAGGGAGAGATCGGGTGCGATGGAGGGAGAGATCGGGTGCGATGGAGGGAGAGATCGCATGCGATGGAGGGAGAGATCGCGTGGGATGGAGGGAGAGATCTGGTGGGATGGAGGGAGAGATCGGGTGGGATGGAGGGAGAGATCGGGTGGGATAGAGGGAGAGATCGGGTGGGATGGAGGAGAGATCGGGTGGGATGGAGGAGAGATCGGGTGGAGGGGAGGGAGAGATCACGTGGGATGGAGGGAGAGATCGGGTGGAATGGAGGGAGAGATCGGGTGGAATGGAGGGAGAGATCGGGTGGAATGGAGGGAGAGATCGGATGGGGGGAGGGAGAGATCGGGTGGGATGGAGGGAGAGATCGGGTGGGATGGAGGGAGAGATCGGGTGGGATGGAGGGAGTGATCGAGTGGGGGGAGGGAGAGATCGAGTGGGGGGAGGGAGAGATCGAGTGGGGGGAGGGAGAGATCGGGTGGGATGGAGGGAGAGATCGAGTGGGGGGAGGGAGAGATCGGGTGGGATGGAGGGAGAGATCGGGTGGGATGGAGGGAGAGATCGGGTGCGATGGAGGGAGAGATCGGGTGCGATGGAGGGAGAGATCGCATGCGATGGAGGGAGAGATCGCGTGGGATGGAGGGAGAGATCGGGTGGGATGGAGTGAGAGATCGGGTGGGATGGAGGGAGAGATCGGGTGGGATGGAGCGAGAGATCGGGTGGGATGGAGGGAGAGATCGGGTGGGATGGAGGAGAGATCGGGTGGGATGGAGGAGAGATCGGGTGGAGGGGAGGGAGAGATCACGTGGGATGGAGGGAGAGATCGGGTGGAATGGAGGGAGAGATCGGGTGGAATGGAGGGAGAGATCGGGTGGGGGGAGGGAGAGATCGAGTGGGGGGAGGGAGAGATCGGGTGGGATGGAGGGAGAGATCGGGTGGGATGGAGGGAGAGATCGGGTGGGATGGAGGGAGTGATCGAGTGGGGGGAGGGAGAGATCGAGTGGGGGGAGGGAGAGATCGAGTGGGGGGAGGGAGAGATCGGGTGGGATGGAGGGAGAGATCGAGTGGGGGAGGGAGAGATCGGGTGGGATGGAGGGAGAGATCGGGTGGGATGGAGGGAGAGATCGGGTGGGATGGAGGGAGAGATCGGGTGGGATGGAGGGAGAGATCGGGTGGGATGGAGGGAGAGATCGGGTGGGATGGAGGGAGAGATCGGGTGGGATGGAGGGAGAGATCGGGTGGGATGGAGGGAGAGATCGGGTGGGATGGAGGGAGAGATCGTGGGCAGGGAGACATCATGGGGTGGGGGAGAGATTGCTGCAGAAGATGTGCTTCCGAGGCTGGGGGAAGCAGTCCTGCTCCTCCTGGTCCAGAAGCAGTGCTGAGAAAGCCCTCACCTGCCGGATCTACCAGCTCCCGGCTCCCTTCAGCTGCCAGGTTTCCCGAGCCTTGGGAGAAACAGCCCACAGCCGTTAAATCCAAATGGCTGCCAAAACCTGAGGAACTTAGCCTCACCTAAATATTATAATCACTGGCCCGCCCTCCAGAGCGGGTCACTCGGACGCCCCCAAATTCACCGTGTTAAAACCGGGAGTGGGCACCTTTGCGCTGAGCTGGGGTCGGGATTCACATTCTCACCAATTTAACCCCTCCCCCCACCCTCTCCCATCTGTGTTGGTGGGTGGGGGGGTAAATCCCCCCAGTGGGTCTGAGAAGTCCTGTTGTTACATTGCAAGTCTCATCATGAATAATAGGGAAGAGTAGACATCATTTGACAGGACACACGAGTAATCTCCTTTGGGCGCTGTATGGGAAGATAAACAACAAATAAAGAAAGAGCTGGAATAATTAATGGTCACCTCTCCAAACAAGCAAGAGGTCTGGGAGTCAAATATCAGCCTGACGTGCTTCCCAACTGCTGCATGCTGTCTATCTGTTGTGTGATTAATGTAACAAATAGCCCAATGACAAGTGCAACCTTTAGCAGAAGGAGTTGATGGCACACAACATAGTGCTATCTGGGCTGCTGGTCTGTGATATTTAATATCCTTACATGGCTTAGATCATTGCTTTCCTCTAATTACAGGATCAGATCTCAGGCTTATATTGTAATCACTCCTGAAATGTGCCTGCTGTTCCAAAGTTTCTGATTCAACAAGCTAAGGACAGGTGTCGTTTCCCATGAGAAGCACAAATCAAGGTTCACAATTCACTTTTAAGTGAGTCACAGTATTTTAGGTTTAATTTCAATTTAAAATAAAATCCTTAGTTAACACTATGTGTACACAACAGTTTACAGTCGTGTATCAGTTGGTATCACTCTCATCTCTGATGAAGGTCGTGGGTTCAAACCCCACTCCAGAAAATTGAGCACATAATCCAGGCTGACACTCCAGTGCAGTACTGAGGGAGTGCTGCACTGTCGGAGGTGCCGTCTTCTGGATGAGACATTAAACCGAGGCCCCGCCTGGCCTCTCAGGCGGATATAAAAGATCCCACGGCACTATTTGAAGAAGAGCAGGGGAGTTCTCCCCAGTGTCCTGGCCAATATTTATCCCTCAACCAACATCACTAAAACAGTTTGTCTGGTTATATATCTCACTGCTGTTTGTGGGACCTTGCTATGCGCAAATTAGCTGCTGTATTTCCCTTCATTACAACCATGACTACACTTCAAAAGTACTTCATTATCTGTGATGCACCTTGAGATGTCCTGAGGATGTGAAAGGCACAGTATAAATTCAAGCCTTTCTTTCTTTCACTCCTGTTAATTCAATCCTGTTTTGCACTTGAAAAATCTGAATGATCTAATAATTTGAATTAAGTGATGTAAAGGTCGCATGCAAATTTAGTGCTAAAAAAAACCCCTGAATTATCAGATAATTTGAATTAACCAACTTTGAATGAAGGGTAGACTGTATACGTTTATTGTATTTCTAAAGTTTGATTCTATGGGGGTGGTATTAGTTACGAGCTGTCGATTCGCTATTGCCTGTTTAGCGTTACCGCAAGACGCAATTCAGGCCCACCAGCACTACCACTTGATGAGTGCAATATTACCTCTTGCACTTTCAACTCTGAACACAGCTCACAAATCAGACAAAACTGCGTCATCGCTTTTTCATTTCAGAGAGATTTCGTCCGCCCCCTGTCCCCACCACCACCACCGACCTGCTGGTGTATAAATGCTCCGGTTATAAATTTGTTTACTTCTCATCCCAACCTAAATAATTTAGTAAATGTCTTGTTGTTGCTGGCAGTGAGCTAAGCACAGCTGTGTTGGGGAGTTTCCATCCCAGGCACACTCTGTTTACCAGCTTAAAGCACCCATCGCTACTGCACCCTGGTAATGGACCGCCTACTCCCACCAACAATGCTCAACGCAGGACAGAATTTGAACTATTTAGCTTCGTCCACTATTTCATTTCAGACTGCATGCTCACGGTAACCAGCTCTGTACGATCAAAACCTCTCTGGTCACTAACACATAATCCCTTATTGATTTATTTTTATAAATCTGCTCTAAAATATGCAGATACTGGTTCTTAAAAATAATCTTCAGTTATAAATTGACCACGAGAGTGAGGAATTGGAAATATATAGCTCTTTTTGTGCATTCAATGCGGTCGTCATGTTTACCAGTTATATTCAATCACTCGAGGTATTAACAAGTGCTGTTTCATGCCTTCTGAATATTTTATCCTCACCACTGGACAGAGCTGCTTTAACTACTTTAACATGTGAGTCACACTGGATAGAACATGTTAACTACCTTAACATGCAAGTCGCCAGTGGACAGAGAATTGCATTAACTACTTTACATGCGAGTCACCACTGGATAGTGGACAGAGAGTTGCATTAACTATTTCAACATATGGGTCACCAGTCGACAAAGTTGTGTTAACCATTTTAACATATGAGTCACCAGTAGATAGAGCTGCGTTAACTGTTTTAACCTGCAAGTCGCCAGTAGATAGAGCTGTGTTAACTACTTTAATATACTAGTCACCAGTGAACAGAGAGCTGCATTAACTGTTTTAACCTGTGAGTTACCTGTAGTTAGAGCTGAATTAACTGTTTTACCCCGTGAGTCACCAGTAGATAGAGCGGCGTTAACTGTTTTAACCTGCGAGTCACCAGTAGATAGAGTTGCATTAACTGTTTTAACCTGAGAGTCACCAGTAGATAGAGCTGCATTAACTATTTTAACCTGAGAGTCACCAGTAGATAGAGCTGCGTTAACTGCGAGTCATCGTACTACTGCAACGTACAAGTCTGATAAATTGAATCTTTCCACATATGTCTGTTTGTCAAGCTCCATATTAAGTGTGCACTTCTGTAGAACTTGATTCAAAAAGCAAAATAATGATGCTGACCTGGGATATAATTAGCAAACATCTAAAGGACTCTAAGATAACAAACATTAAACCCGAAAGCAAAGTATTTGGTTTAGTTTCCCTTTAAAGGAACAAAACCCATAGAAGGAACTGCTTCGAACGACATAAAATAGCAACTCATTCACACTGCATGCCTTGCCAACAAAACCCTATAAATATGTTCAAAATAAGTTTCTAGCCTTTCAGTGCTCCCAGCAGCCCTATAAATAACCTCACACTGTGAGTTCTAGTCATTGTATACCATACGATAATAACAAGTCTTACCAGAAGCTTCTTTGCCTGATTGCCAGAGCCAGTAGTGAGCAGACATTCAAAGTGAAACTGGATGAGAAGTGCACAAATCGCACTGAGCAAAAATACGCAGGATAATGGCTGAGGTCTTAGCATGGGTGTATAATGACCACCGCCATTTTAAATGCAGGCATCTGACATCATTAGATGTAACTAAATTAAAGCGCGTCTCATGTACATAACTTCATAGCTGGGCCATGCAGCCCTGCTCAGCCTAAGCAGCTCTGGGATATGAAATGTCGTCCGTGGTCAAGTAATTTCGTGAGCTGACAAAAATGAAGCAGAATAATTCTGTCAGCCTTTGACTTTCTTTGTTCCCCAATTAAGAGCTATCACTATTTATCAACAGCACCCGTGCTTTAGTTGCAGCTTTTAATCTGCCCTGCAGTTTGGTAATTTAGCGTTTGCTTGTTCCTGCTTCCCTTCTCTGTGGGCCTCAGATGGTACATTCCAAACAGTGAGCGCCTAATGGCCTTCAGATCTACTGCTTCGCCTGCAAAGGTTCAGCCTGACTGTTGTTATAGCAACATCAGCTGAAAGCTCACTTAACTCTTGCTTAAATGTGCTTGTCTGTGCACACCGAGGTGACATCCACACATCAGTTAAAGCCACTTGCAGTGATTCACCTACATCTATACCTTACTTTCCAAAACAGCCCTAAACCCCAAAAATAATTTAAACCGGTTTTTTTCTCACTTCCTCTGAGAAAAGGGTTCAGTAATGTACAAATAGAATTTAGAATAGGCCCAGGCTTTAGAAGTCTGCACTGCCCACAGTTGAGTAGGCCCCAAACTGATCTGAAGAAATAGTAAAAAAGAATTGTTGGAAGTAAAAATGGCAATAAAGTATTTATTTCTCATCCGTTTATCTATTCAAAGAGATACCCGTGGTGTGTCGAAGATGGCCTACATTGAGTGTGATTTATTCCCTGAGAATGGGAATAAGGAGGTAGAAATTTGTCTTGGACGTTATCACATGGGCCGCCTATTATATGCCCCATAAGTGATTATCTGGGTGGACGTATTACCAGTGGCCCATCCAATACTGCCCTAGATCAACTTCTACCCCGTGATCTCCCACAAGACCCATTGAGCAGATCAAAAGAACTAAACCTAGTAATTGTGGGGAGATAGATGTCAAAAACTTGTCATGAGGCAAGTTTACATTTCCAGGTCTATGATTCATTGGCATTCTGTACGTCTAAAGAGTATAAATAATTTCCTGAATTGGTGGCATGGAGTCCAACTGTGGAGCACTGGTACCAGGAATGTGATTCTACCTCACTCCCCTCCCTTTAACTTGATAATGATAAATATTTATTCTTCTATTATTAACATTTGAGCTGCCAATTAGTCATTCGGTCCCCGGCGCTATCTTAACTGTCCAGCACGGCAGTGACACTCAGCAGGAACATAGGAACACAGGAAAAGGAGTAGGCCATTTAGCCCCTCGAGCCTGCTCTGCCATTCAACAAGATCATGGCTGATCTGTGACCTAACTCCATATACCCACCTTAGCCCCATATCCCTTAATACCTTTGGTTAACAAAAATCTATCAATCTCAGATTTAAAATTAACAATTGAGCTAACATCAACTGCCATTTGTGGAAGAGAGTTCCAAACTTCCACCACCCTTTGCTTGTAGAAGTGTTTCCTAACTTCACTCCTGAAAGTCCTGGCTCTAATTTTTAGGCTATGTCCCCTAGTCCTAGACTCTCCAATCAGTGGAAATAGTTTCTCTATATCGACCATATCAGTTCCCCTCAATATCTTGAAAACTGTGATCAAATCACCCCTTAATCTCCTAAATTCCAGGGAATACAACCCTAGTTTGTGTAATCTCTCCTCGTAATTTAACCCTTGGTGTCCAGGTATCATTCTAGAAATCTACGGTGCACTCCCTCCAAGGCCAATATATCCTTCCCCGACAGTACCTGTCCCGTAGGCTGGATCGTGGGCAAGATTTAATTTCTTTTAAGGTTACCTTGTGGGTCACAAGCAACAGGTAAGGGTAGAAAGGAGAACATCTGTGGGACTGGATTTGTCTAATCGGTTTATCTGTTTAGGTGATGTGGACAAAAAGAGTGACACAGTGGAGGGTAACCATGACTACAAGGCACTAAGGAGCAAGTGGTTACCTATGGGGAAACATTACAGATTGTGAGAATAGGTGAGTGGTGATTGGGGGGATTGTACAGTCAGGGGAGTAGATAGTTTCTTTTGCAAACGTGATCCAAAGATCCGAATGGTGTGTTGTTTCCCAGGTCCCAGAGTTCAGAATACCACGGAGCCAATACAAAAGGTTCTGGAATGAAAGGACAAGTAGCTAGAGGTCGTAGTTCATGTGGGAGCCAATGACATAGGTTTGGTTTGAGGTTTTGCAAAGGGATTTCAAGGAGTTAAGTTCTAGATTAAGGAGCAGAACCTCCAGCATAGCAATCTCTGGAAAATCCCAGTGCCACAAACTGGATCAGGCTGGGCGAGAAAGATTAGGTCTGTCAACACGTGGCTGTAGAAGGGAGTGTTTCAGATTCCTGGGAACTGGGACCGCCTTTGGGGTAAGGGAGGGCTGTACAGAAGTGATGTCCTTCACCTAAACCGGACAGGTACCCAAGCAAAGGATGCAAAAATCAGATCAGAGTTGTCTACATACTTCCTGCCAGTAGTGATGTAATGGGGGAATGGATAAATACGGAGATCAGGGAAGTATATAACGAAACATTGTGGTTGTAATGGGAGATTTTAATTTTCACATAGACTGGGAGAAGCAGAACAGCTCAAGTAGTAAAGCCAATACATTTCTAGAATGTATTCAGATCAGTTTTCTAGAACAATATGTTTTAGAAACAACATGGGAACTGGTCGTACTAGATTAAGTGACGAGCAACAAATTAGTTAACAATCTGACAGTGAGGGAGCATCTTGCAAATAGTGACTATTATATTATTGAATTTGATCTTAGCTTTGAGAGGTGTTGAGGAATCAGTTTATGTAAAATCTCTGCCTCTCCACCTCCTTCAAGACCCTCCTTAGAACCCACCTTTTTGACTAAGCTTTTGGTCTATCATCCTTATACCTTGTCCTTTGGCTTGGCATCCATTTTGTTGGATTACGTCTCTGTGAAGCACATTTGGTTGTTTTTCTTGGTCAAAGAGGCTTATGTAATTGCAAGTTGTTGCTTTTGTAGTAAAACATGGTAAGTAATATAAAGAGAATCCAAAGTAGAATCATAGAATCATAGAAGTTTACAACATGGAAACAGGCCCTTCGGCCCAACATGTCCATGTCGCCCAGTTTATACCACTAAGCTAGTCCCAATTGCCGGCACTTGGCCCATATCCCTCTATACCCATCTTACCCATGTAACTGTCCAAATGCTTTTTAAAAGACAAAATTGTACCCGCCTCTACTACTGCCTCTGGCAGCTCGTTCCAGACACTCACCACCCTTTGAGTGAAAAAATTGCCCCTCTGGACCCTTTTGTATCTCTCCCCTCTCACCTTAAATCTATGCCCCCTGTTATAGACTCCCCTACCTTTGGGAAAAGATTTTGACTATCTACCTTATCTATGCCCCTCATTATTTTATAGACTTGTATAAGATCACCCCTCAACCTCCTACTCTCCAGGGAAAAAAGTGAAGGGTGATGGGTCATTAGACCTATTACAATAAGAAAACCTTCATAGCTCAGTTGTGATCTATTTACATGTAGGGTGATGGTTTCCCAGATTTGCCAAGTGTCACCCATTGCAAGTGATGATCACTCATTTTATGGTTTCAGTACCTAACCTGTTTTGATGTGAGTCACTTTTAAAGCCAACACAGTTTTGGTCACCGGTCTCCCTCCTGACTAGGGTTGACATCTTTTGTTGAATCGAAAACCAGGCATGGGGTGGCTCTTAAAATTATTGACAGGAATTAAAGGTGCAGAAATTAAACAGGAATAATCTATCGGGAAGAAAGAATTCCAATTTCTTAGTAAGCAGAACTTAATCAGTAATTAGTAAATACATTGGGTAAAGATCTTAAGTACATTGAGAAAGATCAGAGCCTGAGAAAATGTCCCTATGGCACCAGTTAGCAGTTAAATATAACAGACACTCCCTGAGCAGTGGAACAGTTACATATTGTAAATTAAGCAAGGCCTGACTGACACCAAGCACAGGCCTTCAGATCAAGGAGTGTGGGGTCACGGCCTCACGAGAATTGTAGTCTTTCCTGTTTAGCAGTTGTTACGACTGCCCCAGGTATCTACTCAGATTCATCCACTCCCTGAAGCGGTCTGGTCACCTGCTTCTTACAGACATTGACTCGCACTGCCCTGTATCTACCAGCATGACAGCAGGACCAGGGAGTGTACCAGTCAAACTCTCTTGTGAACTAGGCTGTATCTCTGCGCCATATGCAAATGTACTCCTTCAATCTCTCCAAAGGTGGATCCAGTTACGACATACGATTCGTTTCATAAGCTGCTTCAATCAGTATCAACCACGGCTCAGTGGTAGCACTCTCGCAAATAAGTCAGAAGGTCATGGGTTCAAGTCCCACACCAAAGACTTGAGCACATAAATTAGGCTGACAGTCCAGTGCAGTTCTGAGGGAGTGCTGCACTGTCGGAGGTGCCATCTTGCAGATGAGACTTTAAACTGAGGCCCTATCTGCCCTCTCAGGTGGACATAAATGATCCCACGGCACTATTTGAAGAAGTGCTGGGGAGTTCTCCCCACTGCCTGGCCAATATTTATCCCTCAACCAACGTTGCTAAAACAGATTATCTTATCATTTATTTAATTGCTGTTTGTGGGATCTCACTGTGTGCAAATTGGCTGTCGCGTTTCCTACATTACAACAGTGACTACACTTCAAAAGGTACTTAATTGGCTGTAAAGCGCTTTGGGACGTCCTGAGGTTATGAAAGGTGCTGTAGAAATGCAAGTCTTCTTTCGTTCAATTTACGGTAATCACAACACACAGAACACCGAGGGTAATGAGAGACACTTGGTACAATCAGTATAACCTCTGTCCGTGTACTGTTACATTAATAAACAGCGTGCATGTGATAGCTCACTTTGGTGTGCCCTTTATGTAATATGAAAGCCTGAGCTCTCTCTGGCCAGGGAAGTAGTTTCCCCATCCCCTACTGCCCACCCCACTGCCCACCCTTGCAGCCTTCTGCTGCCTGACTAACCTTTTGGTATTAGTGTCCTGATCTTTAAAAGCCTTTCTTCAAAGACTAGTAGAGTTCAAAAGAGTTTGTCAACGCCGAGGTGCTCAATGTATTCTAAAATGGCCAGACATTGCCAGCAAATTGGCCATTGCTTGGGATCTGTACGAAATCACTGCTCATCCCGCATTTAAATCACCTCCCGCCTGTCTACACATCTCCAACTCAGCAGGAGGCCGTCCCGAAAACCTAACACCTTCTAAGCAGCTTTCCCTCAAAAGACATTTTAAAATTGATTGCATCAAAATCTTTTCTGTGGGCTGAAATTGCCCACTGCTGGCTGGTCTCTGCTGGGGGGTGGGGAGAGAGGGTGGGAAGTATCTAGTCATGATGTTCCAGCCATCGTGAGGTGTGGGGCAGGCTTGATGCACCAACTGGTCTTTTCCTGCCCGTTAATTTCGTATGTATCGTTAATGGCCAGGAAAAGTATTGCAAACCGTGACTGAGGTACTCTCACACGAGTGGTTGGTCTGTAAGAGAATCTGAACAAAAACAAATCACTTGCCCTCAGTATAAGTTTATTGTGCTCCTCATATCTGGCGCCTTTCATGACCTCAGGACGTCCCAAAGTGCTTCACAGCTGAGATGGTGTAATCCCTGCTTTCTGAAGCTCTCAAATGTAGAGATCCTGATCACAACCACTGCACCTGTCACTGCGACTCCTGCTGAGACCCGTCCTTTAATGCAGCTGCTGTGTTTAAGGCCTCAGATATGCCCAGGTTTCCTTTCCCTGTGGGTCTGTGTCCAATATTGCACCGGCACACTACCACCGTATGTAAATGAGCCCGAGGGGTGGTCCAGATGCAACGGTTCTATTCCCGGTGGAGCTGTTCCAATGCTCCCTTCACCCATTGCACGCGCACAGCACCAAGAGAGGAGGATCTTTCCTCTACTGTCCATAATACGGGATGAAATTAGTCAACACGTAGCCTTGGCTCAGTTGGTAGCACTCTTGTCTCTGGGTAACAAAGTCGTGGGTTCAAGCCCCACTTCTGAGACTTAAGCACATAATCCAGGCTGACACTTCAGTGCAGTACTGATGGAGTGCTGCACTGTCTGAGGTGCCATCTTTTGGATGAGACGTTAAACGAAGGCCCTGTCTGCCCTCTTGGGTGGACGTATTAGATCTCATGGCTGTATTCAAAGAAGAGCAGGGGAGTTCTCTCCAGTGTCCTGGCCAATATTTATCCCTCAACCAACATCACTAAAACAGATTGTCTGGTCAGTATCACATTGCTTTTTGTGGGATCTTGCTGTGCGCAAATTGGCTGCCACGTTTCCTACATTACAACAGCAACTACACTTCAAGAATACTTCATTGGTTGTAATGCGCTTCAGGATGTCCTGAGGTCATGAAAAGTTCTTTCTTTTTCTGTAAGACAATTTTCAAAACCTTTGGCTGCTGCCAGATCTGTGAATGACTGAAGTTGTTCCTGTTTTACCAATTAGACTGTGCCGAGTACAAGTCACCCTCGATCTCCTTAACTGTCTGAATGTGTCATTGTCTAATTACTTAGAGACAGTGTACGTTGTTGTTCAATGCCTACAGTTTCTACATATGCTTTTGTTGAACATCTCGGACCCTTGTCCTTTGGAGAAATGGGAATAGGTTAAACCTGCAGCACAGTGGTACATAGGAGAAGGAGTAGGCCATTCAGCCCCTCGAGCCTGTTCCGCCATTCAATTAGATCATGGTTGGTCTGTGCCTCAAACCCATGGTGATGGGCAAGACCAAGTTGAACTCATGAGTTCCATACAACTGTTGCCTATACTGGTCATGGGTTTCCAGTTTCCAGCTTCTATCATTTCTGGATGAAGCCTAAAATAATTTTAGTTTGTTGAGGAGGTATATGCAGCGGATGTTGTGAGGGCAGTGGTTTAGTTCTTAAGTATGGAAGAAATCTTCAGCAGATTATTGCTGGCCTCATGTTCCTCAACTTTAGTGTCATGGTGTGATTGGAATGGAAATTAAGATCGGATGGTTTCTACAGCGGGCGGGCGTTCCACAACATCGGTTTTACACCCGGGCGGCAATCATATCAACTCTCAACCTTCTCCTTTCCAGTGACAGCCTGCCCCTTACATACTGAAAAATCTACCTCATTGTGACAAAATTGTACTTTTTGACTTGGGTTGCTTACGGCTAGAATCAGTATGTAAATTGGGCATGTTCTCACTGGAAAAGAGATGGTTGAGAGGTGATATGGTTGCTGTTTTTAGGATTCTAAAGGGACCAGATAATGTAGACCATGACAAGCTATTTCACCTTGTCCAGAACTGTAGAACCAGATGACACGGCCTGCACTCGAAGGGGGGTAAATTGAACACTCATCTGCGGAAACTATTTCAGTGAGTGAGTGGTCAATCTATGGAACAGGATCCCTGGGGAGATGGTGGAAGCAGTTAGTATTGATTCATTCAAATGCAAGTTAGATTTCTTTCAGAAAATAACATTTTGGGATACAGTATAAGAGTAATTTCAGACATGATACATGATAAGTGAACAGGTGTCCTTGGACCTGTGTTTTTTTTTTATTCGTTCATGGGATGTGGGCGTCGCTGGCGAGGCCGGCATTTATTGCTCATCCCTAATTGCCCTTCAGAAGGTGGTGGTGAGCCGCCTTCTTGAACCGTTGCAGTCCATGTGGTGAAGGTTCTCCCACACTGCTGTTGTGGGGAGTTCCAGGATTTTGACCCAGCAACGATGAAGGAACGGCGTTATGTTTCCAAGTCGGGATGGTGTGTGACTTGGAGGGGAACGTGCAGGTGGTGTTGTTCCCATGTGCCTGCTGCCCTTGTCCTTCTAGGTGGTAGAGAACGCAGGTTTGGGAGGTGCTGTTGAAGAAGCCTTGGCAAGTTGCTGCAGTACATCCTGTGGATGGTACACACTGCAGCCGCGGTTCGCCGGTGATGAAGGGAGTGAATGTTTATGGTGGTAGATGGGGTGCCAATCAAGCGGGCTGCTTTGTCCTGGATGGTGTCGAGCTTCTTGAGTGTTGTTGGAGCTGCACTCATCCAGCCAAGTGGAGAGTATTCCATCACACTCCTGACTTGTGCCTTGTAAATGGTGGAAAGGCTTTGGGGAGTCAGGAGGTGAGTCACTCGCCGCAGAATACCCAGCCTCTGACCTGCTCTTGTAGCCACAGTATTTATATGGCTGGTCCAGTTAAGTTTCCGGTCAGTGGTGACCCCCAGGATGTTGATGGTGGGGGATTCGATGATGGTAATGCCGTTGAATGTCAAGGGGAGGTGGTTCGACTCTCTCTTGTTGGAGATGGTCATTGCCTGGCACTTGTCTGGCGCAAATGTTACTTGCCACTTATCAGCCCAAGCCTGGATGTTGTCCAGATCTTGCTGCATGCGGGCACGGACTGCTTCATTATCTGAGGGGTTGCGAATGGAACTGAACACTGTGCAATCATCAGCGAACATCCCCATTTCTGACCTTATGATGGAGGGAAGGTCATTGATGAAGCAGCTGAAGATGGTTGGGCCTAGGACACTGCTCTGAGGAACTCCTGCAGCAATGTGCTGGGGCTGAGATGATTGGCCTCCAACAACCACTACCATCTTGCTTTGTGCTAGGTATGACTCCAGCCACTGGAGAGTTTGCCCCCTCATTCCCATTGACTTCAATTTTACTCGGCCTCCTTGGTGCCACACTCGATCAAATGCTGCCTTGACGTTAAGGGCAGTCACTCTCACCTCACCTCTGGAATTCAGCTCTTTTGACCATGTTTGGACTAAGGCTGTAATGAGGTCTGGAGCCGAGTGGTCCTGGTGGAACCCAAACTGAGCATCGGTGAGCAGGTTATTGGTGAGTAAGTGCCGTTTGATAGCACTGTTGACGACACCATCCATCACTTTGCTGATGATTGAGAGTAGACTGATGGGGCGGTAATGGACGGATTGGATTTGTCCTGCTTTTTGTGGACAGGACATACCTGGGCAATTTTATACATTGTCGGGTAGATGCGAGTGTTGTAGCTGTGCTGGAACAGCTTGGCTAGAGGCGCAGCTAGTGCTGGAGCACAAGTCTTCAGCACTACAGCCAGGATGTTGTCGGGGCCAATAGCCTTTGCTGTATACAGTGCACTCAGCCGTTTCTTGATATCACGTGGAGTGAATCGAATTGGCTGAAGACTGGCTTCCATGATGGTGGGGATATCGGGAGGAGGCCGAGATGGATCATCCACTCGGCACTTCTAGCTGAAGATGGTTGCAAACGCTTCAGCCTTGTCTTTTGCACTCACGTGCTGGACTCCGCCATCATTGAGGATGGGGATGTTTGCAGTGCCTCCTCCTCCCGTTAGTTGTTTAATTGTCCACCACCATTCACGACTGGATGTGGCAGGACTGCAGAGCTTTGATCTGATCCGTTGGTTGTGGAATCGCTTAGCTCTGTCTATAGCATGTTGCTTCCTCTGTTTAGCATGTATGTGTGGTTCCCAAAGCTCTCCACCACGGGGGTTTTCCTCACCTCTGGGTCTGTTGTAGACTAATTGATAGCGATTGCTTGCCATGATCAGTCAACAACTCCATTATCGTCGTATCATAATGACTACCAGGGTGGTGGAAAGCGAACTAGATGGACCTTGGTCTTGCTTTGTCTAGCAATTCCCTTGTTAAAATTGATCACAAGGTTCAGATCAGTCATGACACTTTAGTTACAGTTGTGAATTTACATTCTCTTACATTATTAACTTTCACCATGGTTCATTTTGTAGCACTCTCACCTCTGAGCCAGAAAGTTGTGAGTTCAAGTCCTACTCCAGAGACTTGAGCACATAATCTAGGCTGACACTCCAGCGCAGTACTGAGGGAGTGCTGCACTGTAGGAGTTGCTGACTTTCGGATAAGACATTAAACTGATGCCGCGTCTCCTATCTCAGGTGGACGTAAAAGATCCCATGGCACTATTTCAAGGAAGAGCAGGGAGTTCACCCGGTGTCCTGGCCAATATTTATCCCTCAACCAATATCACTAAAACAGATGATCTCAATGCTGTTTATGGGAGCTTGCTTTGTGCAAATTGGCTGCAATGTTTCCCACATTACAACAGTGACTACACTTCAAAACTATTTCATTGGCTGCAAAGCGCTTTGGGATGTCCTGAGGCTGTGAAAGGCATTGTATAGATGCAAGTTCGCGCTGTCTTTTAACAAAGGGCATGTCACTCTATTTTACACTTGTTTCACCTTTGCACTGTGTGCTACTCCAAATGCACACTTAAACTATACTCCACTTACAGCGTGATCTCATCGCTGTGAAGAAACGCCTTTTCTCCCCGAGTATGGCCTGTTGAATGCTGAACAAGTCTCAACATACAACTCACACAGCTTGACCAGCTCCGTTAACATCACACCCCGAACTCCTACTGATCAAAAGCTTCAATTCCTGGCAGGAATCAAGTGTATATGAAGCTAAAGTAAAGTTTCAACTTGCCTTTTAGTTCTCTATAAAGAGCTGTTCTGTTAATGCAGAACCAAAAAAAACAAATCAGCAGTAACATTTACAGTAATCCTAACCCAGTGGTGTAGAAAAAGCTGCCAATAAAATCACAATTGGAGAGTTACATTCTCTGACAGTGGTGCCCTCACACTGTGTGTACACGCACATCACACAAGATCAATACCAGAGCTACAGTTAACAGTTCATTGCAACACGGACAAGCTAGTCAATATTAGACCCATCGCTTCTTCTTCTCTTCTGTGCCCAATGACACGAGGCAACCCATTTCTTCCACTGCTTTACATCCAACAGATCACGTTCTAGGTCGTTTCCGTAACCAAGATCATTTTTATGAGGATAAGCCATCAGCCTGACTCACGACTCCCTTGATGCGATTGGGCAGGGGGGGGTCACCATTCCACTCCCACTGGACTCGAGTACCCCACTGGGTGACAACCCAGTATTCAGAGACCAGACACACTCCACTCCCAGTGGACTCGAGTACCCCACTGGGTGACAACCCAGTATTCAGAGACCGGAGCTCTCATCTCCCCTCACTGGGCAATATTAGACCCCTAGTTTTTGTAAATGAAATCAGCAGTATTTGAACTCCGAATGGACAGGCCCCGAAAAAATCACCCGCAGAACTGGCTCCGTAATTTCTATTTTCTTCCACCAGCAACCCTTTAACTGAATAACGGAATTCCCTCCTGAGAAAAGACTTGTTAATTGTTCACAAGAGCAGACATCTCTGTAAGACACATATATTCCAGTGATGGAGGGTGGCTGGAGTAGGATTTAATTTCAGTCTCTGCTGTTTAATGGCTACATTTTCGACTCTGGTCAGGCCTATAATGTATTAAATTTGCTCCCTACGTTGCACACTCCTTATTTGGACATCACCATTCTGTGACGGACTGTTGTGTGCTTCTGCCACAAGATGGAGCTTCATAAGCTACAGGATGGCTATTAGTTGGGCTATACTTTGTCAGGTGAGCTTCCAGAGAGGGATCCTCGCTTGACGGGAGGTTAGCTTGGAGAATTGGGACCGCTGGCCCCTGTGTTGGTTCCTCTGATCAAGTGAGACGCCACACTAGGAATGTACCTCACAAAATTGAGCCAATGATTTTCTGTCAGTGGACTGTCTTTATATCAAACATGTGGATTAAACTTCTAGATGGAGTGGCAGAAGAAAAAACTCTGGAATCATTTTAGAAAGAATTAGACTTTACAATTAGAGGGGGGAGATTAGGATCTCTCTGGATAGATGAACTAAGATGGACTGAAGGGTGTTCCTCATCTGTAATTGCCTTGTGATCGAGTGAATGGAAAAGTTAGGACTAATGTCAACAAGTTCCTCAAACATGGCTCATGTCCTGCCTTTCAATGAGATCCAATGATGTGTTTCATTAATAGTTTGTGTTGAAGAAATAGAAGCAAGGCAAAATTAAACTTTATATCTTACAAGAATATGGAGGAGAGGTCAATGGAGTTGAAGTGCAGATCAGCCATGATCTAATTGAAAGGAGGAAGAGGCTTGAGGGGCTGAATGGCATACTCCCCTTCCCATGTCCTGGCCAACATTCCTCCCTCAATCAACACCATCAAAAACACATTAACTGGTCATTCATATTTCTCCAGTATGTGGGATCTCAGTGTGCAAAATGGCTGCCACACTTCCAGCATAACAGCAGTGACTATGCTTCAAAGTAATTCATTGGATGTGAAGCTTTGGATAGGATGTCCCAAGGATGTGATAAGGTGCAAGTGCTTTCCTTATATAAAACTTGCATTAATTCTACCTCATAATAAGTGCTACAGGCAAAGAGAGAACAATCATGACATGTTTTATTGAACACTAATTTTGTTATTATTTCTGAGAGAACAAGTAATATGTTACTACTTCATTACATCAATAACTGGATGGCTTGACTAGTAAAGCCAATGTGTGACAGAGACGCACAGTCTGGGTTCTTGGTCTGTACGAGTGCTACAAATGTGTCCTCAAAGACCACCCCGCTAGGGTCGGGGGGAAGAAATTTTTAAAAAGACATGGTTCAGGCTCCTGATTTCCATCTAATGACTCCTATTGGAGAGTGCAATTGGGTGGATATGAAGTGAGGGCAGGACTGGGCTCAGCTGTGATAGCCCCACGCTGGAATAGCCTGCCACACATTAATAATAGCAGCTCGAGCGAGGAACTGGGCAATGCCTGCTGCCCGTAGAACTGCAGAGAGTTCAGGAGAGAGTGAGCCAGAACTGAACCAGAATTGACATCACTGTGTTAGAAAGTGCCACTGGATCAGCTCGGTCCAATTCTTACTCTCATCTGGTTCTGTATTTTAAACTCAGCGAGGATCCTTTGATTTCCTGAAGAAATACCCTCTCCCCCACCCCCCCCCCCACCCACCATCTTTTCACCAGCTGAGTAAGATTTTATCCCTCCGTTTGTTCCGATAAGGACTCACAGGTATGCTGACCGTGTAACCCTGCCCTGCAGTTCAGTGACTGCTCGTACTTTCATGCGTGCTTGATGTGCCAAGATGATCCAGCACAGAACGTGTCTGAGCAACGCAGCATGTGGCCTCGGAGGGGAAGCAGAGCTTTCGGGACAGAGCCTGTTTATAGGAGACTCTGCTCCAAAGAATTCAGGAGAAACCTCTCTACCCAGAGAGTGAATGGAATGTGGAACTCACTACCACAAGGAGTGGTTGAGGCGAATAGCATAGGTAGTTTTAAGGGGAAGCTGGATAAGTACATGAGGGAGAAAAGAAGGATATCCTGCTAAGGTTAGATGAAGAGGGGTGGGAGGAGGCTTGTGTGGAGCATAAGAGCTGGCATAGACCAGTTGGGCCAAATGGCCTGTTTCTGTGCTGTAAATTCTATGTAATTCTATGTAACTATAAGAATTGGAACTTTCGCACATGCCAATCTACAAAATTGGACCACATACGAACAATGACGGACAGGAAAAGACCTACTGGTCCATCCAACTTGTCCCTCACAGCTGTGATGCCTTGTGCATCACAATACAGACACTCCCCGTGCCACCCAGAAGTCATGTGATCTCCTGGCAGAGGCAGAAAAACAGATTTTTAAAAATCCAGGCCAATTAGGGGAGAATAAACTGGAAAATTATTCTCCGAGCCTCTTAGGCGTTCAAAACTAGTCCAGGAGATCACTCTGGATTAAGCAAAAGACAACTTTTAAAAAACTGCCAGTCCAATCAAAAACAATGTCCTCGTGAAAATCAGACCTGAATAAAGGCCTGTGAACAAGGCCACTGCTTCAAGGTGACTGAATAAGTTAAATTACTTTTTATTACATTGAATTTCAGGATTTTAGTTGGTGTTTCAGGATCACATTCCGCAATTCAATTTGTTTTTCTGTGAAAACCTAAAGCCAGTGGTCTCACATATGACATCCGAAAAGAAGTAATTACAGTGAGGGTGCAGTGGGATATGAACTTGTCATGACTTAAGCTGCAACTGTACCCGACAGTTGCCAACTGACCATTTTTGGCATGGACTCAGCTTTTCGCACTGTGGGAGGCTGGGAAAAAAGTTGGTGAGACACTGCATGAAGTCACCCCATGTGATTTACCTCTCTATATGTGACTGCACCCAGGCCCAGCTCAGCTGTTTTCCCAGTCCAGTGATTGCCTGCATGAAAAACTGATGGTGGGCAGCTACGTGATTCGAAAAAATTCTGCGGTGATCGATCTTATCTGAATACCTGACAGGCGCCGGTGTGAATTCACGTGTCCCCAGAATGGTGGAGAAGGTGCAGGATCTAGAGCAGTTCAAAAGAAAGAACATGCATTTTTATAGCGCCTTTCGTGATCTCAGGACGCCCAAAGTGCTTTACAACCAATGAAGTATGTTTGAAGTGCAGTCACTGTTGTTATGTAGGAAACGTGGCAACCAATTTGTGCACAGCAAGGTCCCACAAACATCAATGAGACAATGACCAGATAATCTGTCTTGGTGACGTTGGTTGAGGGATGAATATTGGCCAAGACATCAGGGAGAACTCCCCTGCTCTTCTTCAAATAGTGCCGAGGGATCGTTCAACTCAACCTGAGGGCAAACGGGGCCTCGGATTAACGTGTCATCCGAAAGACGACACCTCTGACAGTGCAGCACTCCCTCAGTATTGCCCCAGGAGTGTCAGCCTGGATTATGTGCTCAAGTGTCTGGAGTGGGGCTTGAGCCCGCAACCTCTGACTGAGAGGCGAGAGTGATACACACTGTGCCACGGCTGAGACCGTGGTAGGAGAGGTTGGGGCACAGGGGTTAATAAAACTAGCAGGAGAATGAGGGTCACAGGCTGTTTACAAATAACGAGTGCAGCCTCAGGCCCCGTGTTTGTCCAGCAGCCACCCCAACCCTTATAAAACAATACGCCCCCTGGATACTCCCCTGCCTCCCCCCCCAACACTGACCGCCCAGGTTGGGAGGAGCAGGGTATCCTCCACTTTCACTCTGGCCGGACTCTCATCAAACTCAGAATACACCTCGGCCCTGGAGATATGCTCAGACTGACAAATCAGTGCAGAAGATAGATGGATTTCTTGGACACAAAGGATTATGGGATTGGAGACCACCATTAGTGATTGATAAGTCCCGCACAGAACCAAGTCTAGAAGCTCAGACAGACCAATTGAAAGCCACTCTGCACTAAACAGTTCACAAGACTGGCCTCCAGTATAGGGTATTTTTTGTTTTATCAATTTGAGTGAATCAAGGCAGGGAATGAGACTGGGGGGAAGTAGCTGTGTTAAGCCTTGAGTATATAACAACCGTAAACAATTTTACAACACCAAGTTATAGTCCAGCAATTTTATTTTAAATTCACAAGCTTTCGGAGGCTACCTCCTTCCTCAGGTGAACGATGTGGAAATTTGTTTACAATTGTCAAACCCAGTCCATCACCGGCATCTCCACATCATATATAACAACCAACAGGGCCTGAAACTAACTTCACCCACCCCCAACTCAGTTACTTTTAGGTGTCAGCTGTGGTTCAGTGAAAGCACTCTCACCTCTGAGTCAGAAAGTCGTGGGTTTAAGTCCCGGTCCATAGACTTGAGCTCAAAATCTAGGCTGACAGTCCAGTGCAGTACTGAGGGAGTGCTGCACTGTCGGAGGTGCCGTCTTTCAGATGAGATGTTAACCTAAGCCCCATGTCTGCCTCTCCAGTGGATGAAAAGATTCCATGACACTATTTGAAGAGCAGAGGAGTTCTGCCCGGTGCCCTGGCCAATATTTATCCTTCAACCAACAGATTATCTGGTCAGTATAAAATTGCTTTTTGTGGGATCTTGCTGTGCACAAATTGGCTGCCACATTTCCTACATTACAACAGTGACTATGCTTCAAAAATACATTCTGAGGTTGTGAAAGGGACTGTATAAATGCAAGTTCTTTCTTTCCCAGCTCAGGCGTAAGCAGCGTGAGCAAGGAGAAGCCGATGGTCGGCAACTATGATTCTGAGGTCAAAAGTACTTCACTGATGGTGCAGCACTGGGAGAATGAGTACCCTGCCCGTCGAGAGAAGATTCATTTCATGCTGAGTGTGTGTCGGGTTACCAACTCTGGTTGGGCATATTCCTGGAGGCTTCATCACATAACCTCCTGCCTCCAACTACCCCGCCACTACACTGCCACCATTGGCCGCCCGACACGTCAATCCTCACTGTGCACTGCCTGCTCACGCCTTTCGGAACATGAATAGACTCCTCATTACCTGATTGGATGGTTCTTCACTGTCAGTCAAACTACCTTTTTTCCCATGTCCGATATTTTTATAACTAATATACAAAAGTGTTCAAAGAAATGTTTTAAAAATGTTTTTAATGCCCCCAATGATTTTTCTCCAGGGTTTTGCTCGCAGCAGTGTCCTGGAGATTAATCTTTAATTCCTGGAGACTCCAGGACAATCCTGGAGGGTTGGCAACCCTGGGGCCAAAGATCTTCACAGGGCACTGATTAAAAAAACAGATTCCTTCAACCAATAAATGTAGCCCGTGGACTACAGGCATTCTGGTGTTATCTTATTCTAATTGGATATTAATATTTCAGCCTTCACTTATTTCACCCTCAGGTGCCAAAGTCGAGTGCAGGAGTTCACCATCAGGAATGGCAGGTTTTAATCTGACCTGCAGTCCGTGATGTGCTGGACTGTTCAGTGATGTGCAGTGGCTCAGCGTGTTTATAAAGGCTCCAGACTTCCCCTGCTCTATCCTACAGACTCATCTATGTAACAGTGAGCGCAGGACTATAAGGTCACAGGATAGTTACGGATGAGGAAGGCCATTTGGCCCATCCGTCCAGAGCCATCCTAGAGTAGCCCCAGTCAGCATCCAATTGTTTCTTAAGTCATTCTGGACACTGGACCACTTTTTGTGTAAGGAATTTCCTGATATTTGTCCTAAACTTACCTTTTACTTGTTTGAACCTGTGTCCCCTTGTCCTTCTCTTGCAATCTAATTTAAAGTAATATTCAGGATTTACGTTTGTTTGCTCCTTTAACAATATTATACACCTGTGTGAAATCACCTCTCAGACACCTCCTTTCAAGGTTGAAAAGACCCAAGGGGGGGTAAATTTCCTCACAGCCTCTCCTGCTCTGCCGCATTTATGCCGAAGTTACGGTGACGGAGCAGGAGATACACCGAGGAAATTCACCCTCCAAGTCTCTCCAGGCTTTCCTCATAACTCAGACCCAGGGATCTGTCTCCAGCTCTTGAATGTCTCCCTTGTGTCCCGCCGACCAGAGCTGGATGAGTACTCAAGATGCAGTCTAATCAGAGCACTGTCGCAACTTCCTCTAACTTCTATTCTATCGTTTATGACCATGTATTTCAATATCCCAGTGGGGTTATTGATTGCTGCCCTGCATTGGTTGGACATGTCAATCCGCAAGATTCCTAGAATGAATCAATTTGCATTTATGTAGCTCCTTTCCTGACCTCAAGATGTCCCAAAGCACGTTACAGCCAATGCAGTACTTTTTTGAAGTATAGTCACTGTTGTAATGTAGGAAACATTGCACAGCAAGGTCCCACAAACAGCAATGAAATAAATGATTGGATCAGTTGTTTTAATGATGTTGGTTGAGGGATAAACATTGGCCAGGACACTGGGGAGAACTCCCTGCTCTTCTTCGAAATAGTGCCATGGGATCTTTTAATCCACCTGAGAGGGCAGACGGGGCCTCGGTTTAACATCTCATACCAAAAGATGGCACCTCTGACAGTGCAGCACCCCCTCAGTATTGAAGTGTCAGCCTGGATTTTGTACTCAAGTCTCTGGAGTGGGACTATGAACCCATGACCTTCTGACCCAGGGGTGAGAGTGCTACACTGAGCCCCAGCTGACACCTTGGTCTTGCTCAGCTTCACCCTTGGCTATTTCAACACTATTCATGGAGTACAAGCACCTCTTATTTCTGCTTTCCCTGTGCAGTATTTCACAGATGTCTGCTTTAAATTTCATCTGCTAACGTTTTCCCCACGTACATATTTTATTCAACTCGTCCTGTAGTTTCTGAGCTGTCTCTTCCGATTCCACTTTCTCCTCTAGTTTGATTTCAATTCTAAAGTTGACCAATGTGTGCTCCGTGGTGAAGCTGCCGCAGGTCCCGGCCCTTCCCATCAGTGAGCTGCTCCGAGCACATGATCACTTTGCTGGCAGGACGATAACGACCATGATAGTTAGTCGGCCCTCGGACTGCTGCTGTGGGGGAAGCGGGCTGGGAGGGGAGCGGGCGGGGGGGGAGCGGGCGGGGGGGGGGGGAGCGGGCGGGGGGGGAGCGGGCGGGGGGGGAGCGGGCGGGGGGGAGCGGGCGGGGGGGGGGAGTGGGCGGGGGGGGAGCGGGCGGGGGGGGGGGGAGCGGGGGGGGGGGGAGCGGGCGGGGGGGGAGCGGGCGGGGTGGGAGCGGGCGGGGGGGGGAGCGGGCGGGGGGGAGCGGCGGGGGGGGAGCGGGCGGGGGGGGAGCGGGCGGGGGGGGGGAGGGGCGGCGGGAGCGCGGGGGACGGGCGGGGACGGGCGGGGGGGGAGCGGCGGAGGGGACGGCGGGGGGGAGCGGGCGGGGAGGGGAGCGGGCGGGGGGGGGAGCGGGCGGGAGGGGAGCGGGGGGGGAGCGGGCGGGGGGAGCGGGGAGCGGGCGGGGGGGGGAGCGGGCGGGAGGGGAGCGGGCGGGGGGGGAGCGGGCGGGGGGGGGAGCGGGCGGGGGGGGGAGCGGGCGGGAGGGGAGCGGGCGGGGGGGGGAGGGGGAGCGGGCGGGGGGGGGGAGCGGGCGGGGGGGGAGCGGGCGGGGGGGGGGAGCGGGCGGGGGGCGGGCAGAGGGGGCGGGCAGAAGGGCCAGGCACAGGGGGTGGGCAAGGGGGCGGGCAGGGAGCTCGATCTGCCCCGTCCCATAGTCACGCGAAAATCAGCATCATTTCCCACCCTTCAGGAAATTTCTGATCCATTCTCAGCGTTTAGCCTGAATCTCTACAGCTTTGAATTTGACTAACAGGCTCGTCGTGTGGGAGTCTTGACATGGCAGCTCCATTCCTTTTAAACTAGCTAGGTTTGAATTCCCTCTGGGCTCCTTCCCCCTCCCCTCCCCCACTGGGTGCCTGCCACGCTCAGCCAACCAGAGCTGTGCTACTCCAGTGAGGGAAAGAGCCCACCGAAATTTCCTGGCCCAGGCCACTTGCACAGCCTGAGCACCCTCACACTAGCTCACCCCCTGGCAGGGCTTTGAACTGGGATCGGGGGTGGTGTACATAAAATCGCAGCTCGAGACCAGCAGCCAGAATGCCCAAAGCGTCACGTGGAGAGTGGAGAGGGAGGGGGAATAATTGTTTAACCCGTTGGATCCTGAAATCTTTGGGGTGATCCCAGGATCACCATTGACCCTCTGGTCCACGCTGGGTGATCCCAGGATCACTGTAGACCCTCTGGTCCACGCTTGGTGATCCCGGGATCACTGTTGACCCTCTGGTCCGCACTGGGTGATCCCAGGATCACTGTTGACCCTCTGGTCCACGCTGGGTGATCCCAGGATCACTGTAGACCCTCTGGTCCATGTTGGGTGATTCCAGGATCACTGTAGATCCTCTGGTCCATGCTGTTGATCCCAGGATCACTGTAGATTCTCTGGGCCGCGCTGGGCGATCCCAGGATCACTGTAGATCCTCTGGTCCACGCTTGGTGATCCCGGGATCACTGTTGACCCTCTGGTCCGCACTGGGTGATCCCAGGATCACTGTTGACCCTCTGGTCCACGCTGGGTGATCCCAGGATCACTGTAGACCCTCTGGTCCATGTTGGGTGATTCCAGGATCACTGTAGATCCTCTGGTCCATGCTGTTGATCCCAGGATCACCGTAGGCCCTCTGGTCTGCTCGGGTGTTTCCAACGCAACCTTCTTTTTTTTTGTTGGGGGGGGGCGGGAGGAGAGGCACCTCTCTATTACAGCACCCCACAGGTGCACATAGAGAAGAAAAGGGGAAGAGGGTTAGGGGGAGGCCAGTACTGCCCCCTCCTTCCTCTTTTTCAGTTATATCGAAGGACCAGGAATTCCGGGGCAGCGTTGTGAGGGTGGAGAAGTGATGTCATTGGGTCTCCGTACCCCGCCCCTCTTCACCGTCCCTCGCAACTGTGCGATTCCGAGGTGCAAATGAAGAGGCCAACCCACCCCCTCGACTGTTTCCAATCATTGGGACGTTACCATTTTGCTTCTGTGCAGTGTTTTGGAAGCAGTGACACTGGGTGTTGTTTTATTTCTCTCTCTCTTTAGATTTGAGAATACTTTCAATGAAGTGATGAGAAGGGTATGAACCGCGATTGGAATCGTGCGGATCTCGCTCAAACCTCGAGCCCTCGAAACAAAATCAGCACCACTGACATGTTCTTGAAAGAAGCTTTGAATATCCCATAAACTACAATTCCACGGTTACTCTGGGCAAGTGGAGCACAGATTATAGCAAGAATTTTGGTTTATAATTATTAACAATGCCCAAACAGTTGGAAGGTTTATGACCAATCAGGATGACTCAAGTCCGAGGGGTAGAAATTGGTTACAGTCCGTTTTCGGGTCCATAACCAGTGGTGCACCAACAGTGCGTGTTCCAACAGGGAAGCCCGAGGGCCGGCCCGAAATTGGTCCTCAGTCATAATTTGCCTGTCGCGCCTCCTTAGGCAACTTTCTCCTTTTCAAAATATGAAATTCAGCAGCCCAAAGGGAAGTCCTGGGAGGCGAGTGGAGCAGCAACAAGGGTGGGTGGGGGTCGATTGTGAGTGGTCTGGAGTTGGGGGGAGCATTCCCACTCCTCCTGATTCCACAGCAACGACTCCTGAATTTTTTAACAACAAATGACCTTTGGTTGTCGGCCGCAGGGACTGCTGAAGAACCCCGAGCAGAACAGGCCCGTCTCCTGCTCCACTCATCGCCAACCAGTTTCAGTGAGGTACATAGGTAAGGGGCCTAACGTCTGTATTAGGCGGCTGCCAGGGACGCCTGAAAATGGGCCCGATGAATTTAGCAGTGGCCGATCGCGCGGGGACACTGGGCGCATTGTTAAATTGGTCATCGTTGAGCCCATTTTATGCCCATAAAACGGGCAAACAAATGTTGAGCAAAACTGAGCACATGCAGAACTGTGCTCACCGCTCTCCACAGGCCAGCTAAATTTGTATAAGAAAAACCAGACGGGAAAGTTGGGGTGGGGGCGATATTAACCTCACCTGCCCAGCGGAAACTGGGGTGGGTGGGCAGTTAATATGCCCCGAGCTATTTACCCAACCTGAAACCAACAGAAACCATCTTACCGGCTGCAATTTTAACCTGATCTCCTGAGCAGGCAGCAAGGACACCTGCCCAAAGCCAGCGGGGTCCTTCTTTCCCTATGCACGTGATGTCCCGATGACGTTGTCGGGCCCAGATTTAAATTTTAACTCAGGCTGGAGCGGGGAAGCTGCTGCCGCTTTCCCACAGGGCCAACCTGGGACAGAAGTGGATCAGCCCCAGAGGAGGCTGAAAAAAAGAGTGTTTTCCTTTCCTCCGGCCCCCACAAGGAAAGTTTAGGCCCCGGGCTCCCACCCACCATCCTGAATGCGAGACTCCCGTAAAATGGCCCAAGAACCCAATGCCGCCACCTACCTCGTGTTGGCGGGCAGTCTTTGGGCTCGCGGGTTTCTGGCGACTTTTGCCCCGACAGGAAGTCGTCCGGGGGATTTAAATAAGGCCTGGCCATTAAAATCGACTAGACCTCATTCTGCAACAGGCCGGCAGGTAATTAACTCCCCAGCGAGGTTTCCTGTCAGAAACCCACTGGCAGCTTAAATCCAGGCCCCAATCTTTGTTACAATTAAAAAGTGAAAAACGACATAAAAAGCTGTAACACAACAGGCCCATATATTAACATATCGCCCCACCATTGGCAGCCGTGCCTTCAGATGTCTCGTCCCCAAGCTCTGGAATTCCCTCCCTAAACTCTCCGCCTCTCTACCTCTCTCTCCTTTAAGACGTTCCTTAAGACCTACTTCTTTCACCAAATTTTTGGTCACCTGTCCTAATCTCTCCTTCTGTGGCTCGGTGTCAAATTTTTGTCTGATTACGCTCCTGTGAAGCACCTTGGGACGTTTTACTACGTTAACGACGCTATATAAATGCAAGTTGTGGATGTATAAGACACCTAATAGATTATTTGTTACAAAGTATCTTTTGCAAGAGTTGGTTGCGATGGGATCTTACCCATTGCAGAACTCATTAAAGTTTTGGATTTTATTTAAGACTTTGCAACTTTAACATTGATAATTTGTTCTGAACAGGACCACAGCAGTAAAATAATACTACTCTGGGGAAAAATTATATTTATTAATACTCAAGCAGGATCAGATTAATATTTCTGCAGACACCAATCTTACCGTTTAAATTACTTATCCAACTGCTGGATGCAGTTTGGAAATTGCTACCATTCTATTGAAAACGGTTATTAAGTCCATTTTAAACACACAAAAAAAAACTCACTGAAATGACTGCCACGTTTCTCAAAACGGCCGCCCAGCTTGTCTACAGATATCAACAGTGCAAACAAAGTCCCAATATGTCAGTCCTGTGACTCCTGTTGGCTCTGTATCTTCACTGCCTGTGGCTTGCTGTTTGGACCCATCTGTCAACTAGGCTGGTGAGCGTCAACAAAAGCTCAAAGGATCACCGAGCCAAGTTCAGTGAAACTGTGAGTTAATTTTAGCCCTCCTGTAAAGTGTCGATGCTTAGTAAACATCCCAGTTTCTGGTGTTTTCCTTGTGTTTTTGACAAAAAAAAATACAAGATTCCTGTTAAGACCGTAGCTACCATGCTTACAATTTAGAAAAAGGACAAGAACTTACATTTTTATAGCACCTTTCATGACTTTGGGACTCTTTACAGCCAATTAAGTACTTTTTGAAGTGTAGTCACCGTTGTAGGAAACATGGCAGCCAGTATGCGCACAGCAAGATCCAAAAACAGCATGAGATAAATGACCAGATCATTTACACACACTTTTGGATTTTCATTAAAACTTCCCCACATTTCGACTGATCTTCCCTGTGAGAGTCTACTTTGTGTCCTTTCTCTCATTTTTGTCTAGTTTCTCTCTTATTTCCTCTCATGCCCTCTCTGAGCTATTCTTTCCCATGAGACCCACTACCTGCTCTCTTGTCCCCATTCCCAATAAATTGCTGACCATCCAACTTCCCTTCCTGGCCCCCATGCTAGCTGTCATTGGAAATGGTTCCCTCTCTTCACATAATATCCCTCTCCCTTTCAAAACTGCAGTCATCTCCCCCATCCTCAAAAACCCCACCCTTGAATCCTCTGATCTTGCAAACTACTGCCCCATCTCCAACTTCCCTTTCCTCTCCAAAGTCCTTGAATGTGTTGTCACCTCCCAATTCCATGCCCGTTTTTCCTGCAGCTATACTTTGGAATCCCTCTAGTCAGATTTCCATCCCCTCCAATAGCACTGAAATGTCCCTGGTCAAAGTTACAACTGACATTGCATTTATCCTCCTTGACCTGCCTGCAGCCTTTGACATGGTTGACCACACCATCTCCCTCCAATGCCTCTCCTCCGTTGTCCTGCCCTCACCTAGACCCATTCGTACATATCCAATCATAGCCAGAGCATCTCCAGCAATGGCCTCTGTTCCTGCCCCCCCCTCCACTGTTGCCTCTGGAGTCCTTAAGGATCTATCCTTGGCCCCCTCCGCTTCCTCGTCTATATGCTCCTCCTTGGCAACATCATCTGAAGACATGGCGTCAGCTTTCATGTGTACATTGATATCACCCAGCTCTACCTCTCCACCACCTGTCTCGAACTCTCTGCTGCCTCTGTGTTGTCAGACTACTTGTCCACATGCAGACTTGGATGAGCCACAATTTCTTCCAGTTAAGCATTGGGAAGACCAAAGCCATCATCTTTGGTTCCCACCACAAACTCCATACCCTTACTATTGGTTCTATCCCTCTCTCCGGCCACTGTCAGGCTGAACCAGATTGTTTGCAACCTCAGCGTTCCATTTGACCACGGGCAGAGCTTCCAACCACATCTCCAACACAAAGACCGCCCACTTCCATGTCATAATCTCACCTACCGCCTCCCTCCAATAGCCCATCTGCTGCTGAAACCCTCATCCATTTCTTTGTCAACTCCAGACTCAACTATTCCAATGCTCTCCTGACCAGCCTCCCCATCCTTCATAAACTTCAGCTCATCCAAAACTCTGCTGGCTGTTTTCTATACTGCACCAAGTCTAGCTCACCCATCAGCCCCGTCCCTGTTGAATCACTGCCTCAAAATTGAAATTCTCATCCTTGTGTTTAACTCCCTTCATGACCTCACTGCTGACTCTCTCTGTAACCTCCTCCAGGCCTACAACCTCCCCAGAACTCTCATTCCTCCAAATTTGGCATCTTGTGCATACGCCCATCCTTTACCCCACCATTGGCGGCCGTGCCTTCAGCCATCTGGGCTCCATGCTTTGGAATTCACTCCATAAACCTCTCCGACTCTCTACCTCTCCCTCCTCCTTTGTGACCCTCCTTAAAAACCTCTTTGATCGAGCTTTTGGTCACCACCTCCTAAGATCTACCTCTTTGACTTAGTATACATCTTTGTCTGATTACACCTCTGTGAAGGACCTTGGGACTGTCTCTACATTAAAGGTGCTCTATAAATGGTTGTTGTTTTATACGCAGACTGTAACTTAGGATCAAACTATTCTGTTGCTCTATCACTGCAGTTTTGTGCCTCTAATATTAAAACCGTACATTGTAAATATTATCACTGGGTACATTTCATTTACTTGCAATACCTTTGAAGCCTTCTCATTATTATCTTACAAAGGTCTTTTAATAAAGTCTGACATGTGTCTTGAAACAAACTTTTACATTATGAAAACAGTGCTGAAAATGTGCCGTAGGTCCATCAGTTTTCTAAAAGGGAAAGTCAGGACGATGTTCCTGATATCGACCCATCACTAGACCGAATCAAGACCCAGAATATTCTGATGAAACGTGTAACACTCAAAAAATAAATTGAAATGAAGTATCTTAACACCCAAAACAACTCATCTTTTCTCTCTTCAGACTTTGTACATTTCCTGCATTCTTTCTTTTTATTTCAGATTTCCGGCATTTGCAATTGTTTTTTTCTCTCTCTTATAATGGTCTCATTAAAGGAAACTTGTACAAAACATAGAACTGCCATTTTCAAACCAGATCATCTGCATCACTTCAGGCCTGAGGCCTAACTTAAACATCTGCACGGCTCTGACATATCGGAGTGGATTTTGTGGGAGTTTGTTTTCTGCTTGATGTTTATTTTCATATAAACAGGAGTAACTCTAACTGGGTGAGCTGGTAACCTTCCTGACACCAACATTATTGTATCACATCATGCTGGGATTTCATCAAAATAGCAACCCTTAAGTAAAAATATCTAAATCAGGAGAGGTTTTTTAAGTATCTGCATTAATTACATACACATCTCAGGTTTAAAAACCATTTAAAATCCTGTCATCAGTGAGTCTGGGAATAGCCTTCCAGCTGTCTCATTGATAGCTGCAGAATCCACCCTATGCTCCTTGCGCCTCTAAGACTAAAGATCTTACTGAGGTCACAGCAAGACACTGTTCAGATCTTGTCAGGTTCTAGCTGATATAATTAGGCAAACAGAATGCAGCCGCAAGCTGAAACACAAAGGATTCAAACAGAAGCGACTCTCGAGACTCACCTGAATGTTAGAGCACAGTAAGGGTCTGAAGCCCGAGAGCAGATTCCAGCCGCACCGTAACTGGCAAAGGATCGAGGGAATCTCCCATACAAATTAACACAGGATACATATCTATCCATCGATCGATTGTATATTAAAATTCTCCAGATTTCCTATTGCTCGCGGTGATTTTAACATTTGGCACTGAACTGGCGATAGTGGATCCTCTGCCTGTTACACGCCCCCCACCCCCACCCCCGCCTGATTTTTCTTTCCATCGAAGCCAGCGGTAATAGAAAATCATGCTGGGTGTGTAACAGGCGATCCTCTACCGCCTGTTCTCTGCCGCCGCTGCGAGTTAAAATCAGCCCGCTATTTCCCAAGTCACAATTTCGTAACACTTTTGTGAGATCTGTAACACCTCGAGATAACGCCTGGCATGTAACAGTAACACCCTCTTCTATCACTTTTAATGGGTAATGCCTGCTATTCAGTCCTCCAACCAGTAGGGGTGCTGTGGCGTGAGTCACCCACCATTTTGTCCTGTTACAACAAACACCACCAAAAGACACACTACTTCTTCTGACTAACCGTGAGCAAGGCAAAGGGAGATTTGCTAATATATGCAAGTCCTGCACATAGCATACACTAAGTGTCACACTAGGTTCCTGTAACACTTTCTTGATAAATGCCCCTATCGTTAGACAACGACGAATTGACCAACTCGTTCTGAGCAATGCCACATGTGATGCAAAGGAAACAGATACCAGGATTGGAATCAAACTGAAGGATTCAGACCCATTTCACACTGCCCCCTTACAGTTTATGACAAGATCAGAGTCACCTGAGATAAAGCATCATGTTTTAATCATTCTTAGCCGTGACTCAGTGGTAGCACTCTCATCTCTGGGGCTAAGAAGGTTGTGGGTTCAAGTCCCACTCCAGAAACCTGAGCACAAAATCCAGGCTGCCAGTGCAGTACTGAGGGAGTGCTGCATTGTTGTAGGTGCCATCTTTCATATGAGATGTTAAACCAAGGCCCTATCTGCATAAAAGATCCCATGGGACTATTCAAAGAAGAGCAGGGGAGTTCTCCCTGGTGTCCTGGCCAATATTATCCCTCAACCAAAATCATTAAAACAGATTATCGCGTTATTATCACATTGCTGCTTGTGGGATCTAGCTGTGTGCAAATTGGCTTTTGTGTTTCCTACATTACAACAGCAATTATGCTTCAGAAGTACTTCATTGGCTGTGAAGCGCTTTGGGACGTCCTGATGGTCCTGAAAGGCGCTATATAAATGCAAGTCCTTTCTTTTTTTGGATGCCTATTGGTCGACACTTATGCAATGGGAGATGTGCTATTTGCAACAAGGCAGACCATGTCATTACACAAAATCAGTTTACTAAATGGTGTGGTGATATCTGGAGTACACCTGAAGTAAAAAAATTCTCTTTGCTATCCGGTATTAGAGACCGCCCTATCTGTCAACCCACACCTCAGAGCTACAGTGTGTCACATCAAGCCAATCCCACAATATAAAGAGACTCTCTCCCTCCCCAACACACAAAACAACTGATGCAACACTGCAGAGTTCCCCATTCACCCCCTCAGCTGGCACTAGCCCATTCACAAACACACAAGGGTTCCAATGAAACAACATCAAAACTGCACCCCCAACCCTCCCACCCCCCAATAATTTAAAACCTGGACAGATGTTGGGAACAGGAGTGACAATGGCGTTTCAATCCGCTTTGTGAACTACCCCAGTGAATACCCAGTGCCAGTCCCAATATGGGCCATACATGAGCCGAGCTCAGGATATCTCACGGGGTCAGTGTGGCAGGAGTCCCCTGGACACTACGCTCACTGTGATCTAAACAGTCCTGCCACCTTAACACTGGGCCAGAAAGTTGGCCCTCAAGTACCGTGCACCATTATGCTGTGAATATGAAGATGTGAACCTTGGTATTACTGGGCTGATCCACAGCGGGGCCACTGAGCTGTGGATTTCACGGAAAAATGGAGGGAAGAGTAGAACGCGATGCCCAAAACGTTAGTACAAATCCTGGATGAGTCCCGTAATCTCACGTAATAAACACAGGAACCAGAGACTCTGATTATAAATAATAGAATTTGATCCCCAGAACACTAGAAGTCTCATAATCCTATATAATAAAAACGGAATTTGTTTTACCTGACCATAGATCTGGTGAGGAAGTACTGTCAGTTTCTGAAAGTCAGTGGTGTTTACATTCAAATATATAGTTTGGGGGGTGGGGGGGGAGCAGTTAAAACCGAGCGGGAGACGTACTCACTGGCCTCCCACGCCCATCCTGCCGAATGCAATTTTAAGCTGAGGTGGACTGAGTGGCCTCCCTCGTCTGTGATAGGGTGTGCCATGTTATTCATTCTCCCATGTACTGCAGCCTCGTGTTCGTTTCAATAATGTGGGAATCAGTAAACTTGCTGCAGAATGACACAGATTACATCATGCTATTTGCTTGTACACAATGAATCAGTTCTGCATCCTTAATCCATTTCCTAATAACACAAGCATTGAGGAAACTTTCCTCAGTGGGAGATGTGTAGGTGAGAAATGGTGAGATCATAACAGTACAAGGGGTGACCTCTGAACACTGAATCTACTGCTCCCAGCATCATGTGTTAAATCACTTCCCATTAGGATATACACGGGTTTTACGTTTACAGTTTAATACGGAAAAGCGCAAAGATTATATACATTGTTTATAGCACACAACCCACAAGAGAAACTCACATTTGCTCACTGGGGCTGTTAACACTATAAAAGTACCAGCAGATCTCCCATGGCATTGCTCGTGATACGTTGAATGATGTGCTGTTGTTTTACAATGGCAGGAACATCATGTGATGCACAATGTATTATTCTGCTGCTAAACCGGAGCCGTGTTTAATCTGACCTGTCTCTCTATGGCCACAGTCTAACAACACTCTCCCACAGTTAATTACACTGTATAACATTAATTAGGGCCAGAGTGATCTCCTAAGACTAGTTTCGATCGCCTAAGGGAGTCGGAGAGGAATTTATTAGATCTCTTTCCCTTAATTGACCTGGGTTTATCTGGTTTATCGCCTCTCCCAGGAGATCACATGGCTTTCAGGTGGGGTGCAGAGTGTATATATTGTGATGCACAAGGCGTCGCAGTTGTGTGGGACAGGCTGGATAGACCAGGAGGTCTTTTACTGTCTGTCATTGTTCCAATGTAATAGATGTTGGTGAGGGAGGTTTGTAGATTGGCAGGTGCTTGTAAAATTTCTGGTTCCAGGTCAGAAGAAATCAGCAGGAAATGGCTTCCTTTCTTTCTCTTTCTTTAAATGCTATTGACTTTTTTGAAATGTAATGTGTGGTGGATGTGTGCTAGTCACAAGGCTCTTATATATCTAGCTAGATATTAAATAAGTAATAGTTAACCCTATCTTTACTGGTAAGTACCAGTAACAGTGAAAGGTTCTGGTGCTTTACTCCGTCATTCCACAGTTTGGAACAGGACTGCATGTAATGAACTGAAGAGGGGATTTTTAAAATGTTTTATTCGTTCATGGGATGTGGGCTTCGCTGGCGAGGCCGGCATTTATTGCCCATCCCGAATTGCCCTTGAGAAGGTGGTGGTGAGCCGCCTTCTTGAACCGCTGCAGTCCGTGTGGTGAAGGTTCTCCCACAGTGCTGTTAGGTAGGGAGTTCCAGGATTTTGACCCAGCGATGATGAAGGAATGGCGATATATTTCCAAGTCAGGATGGTGTGTGACTTGGAGGGGAACGTGCAGGTGGTGTTGTTCCCATGTACCTGCTGCTCTTGTCTTTCTAGGTGGTAGAGATCGCGGGTTTGGGAGATGCTGTTGAAGAAACCTTGGCGAGTTGCTGCAGTGCATCTTGTGGATGGTACACACTGCAGCCACACTGCGCCGGTGGTGAAGGGAATGAATGATTAAGGTGGTGGATGGGATGCCAATCAAGCAGGCTGCTTTGTCGTGGATGGTGTCGAGCTTCTTGAGTGTTGTTGGAACTGCACTCATTCAGGCAAGTGGAGAGTATTCCATCACACTTCTGACTTGTGCCTTGTCGATGGTTGAAAAGCTTTGGGGAGTCAGGAGGTAAGTCACTCACCACAGAATACCCAGCCTCTGACCTGCTCTTGTAGCCACAGTATTTATGTGGCTGGTCCAGCTAAGTTTCTGGTCAATGGTGACCCCCAGGATGTTGATGGTGGGGGACTCGGCGATGGTAATGCCGTTGAATGTCTAGGGGAGGTGGTTCGACTCTCTCTTGTTGGAGATGGTCATTGCCTGGCACTTGTCTGGCGCGAATGTTGCTTGCCACTTATCAGCCCAAGCCTGGATGTTGTCCAGGTCTTGCTGCATGTGGGCACGGACTGCTTCATTATCTGAGGGGTTGCGAATGGGACTGAACACTGTGCAATCGTCAGCCAACATCCCCATTTCTGACCTTATGATGGAGGGAAGGTCATTGATGAAGCAGCTGAAGATGGTTGGGCCTAGGATACTGCCCTGAGGAATTCCTGCAGCAATGTCCTGATGCTGAGATGATTGGCCTCCAACAACCACTACCATCTTCCTTTGTGTTAGGTCTCCAGCCACTGGAGAGTTTTCCCCCTGATTCCCATTGACGTCAATTTTACTAGGCCTCCTTGGTGCCACACTCGGTCAAATGCTGGTTTGATGTCAAGGACAGTCACTCTCACCTCACCTCTGGAATTCAGCTCTTTTGTCCATGTTTGGACCAAGGCTGTAATGAGGTCTGGAGCCGAGTGGTCCTGGCGGAACCCAAACTGAGCATCGGTGAGCAGGTTATTGGTAAGTAAGTGCCGCTTGATAGCACTGTCGACGACACCTTCCATCACTTTGCTGATGATTGAGAGTAGACTGATGGGGCGGTAATTGGCCAGATTGGATTTGTCCTTTTTTTGTGGACAGACATACCTGGGCAATTTTCCACATTGTCGGGTAGATGCCAGTGTTGTAGCTGTACTGGAACAGTTTGGCTAGAGGCGCAGCTAGTTCTGGAGCACGAGTCTTCAGCACTACAGCTGGGATGTTGTCGGGGCCCATAGCCTTTGCTGTATCCAGTGCAATCAGCTGTTTCTTGATATCACTTGGAGTGAATCGAATTGGCTGAAGACTGGCTTCTGTGATGGTGGGGATATCGGGAGGAGACCGAGATGGATCATCCACTCGGCACTTCTGGCTGAAGATGGTTGCAAACGCTTCAACCTTGTCTTTTACACTCACGTGCTGGACTCCGCCATCATAGAGGATGGGGATGTTTACAGAGCCTCCTCCTCCCGTTAGTTGTTTAATTGTCCACCACCATTCTCGACTGGATGTGGCAGGACTGCAGAGCTTTGATCTGATCCGTTGGTTGTGGAATCGCTTAGCTCTGTCTATAGCATGTTCCTTCCGCTGTTTAGCATGCATGTAGTCCTGAGTTGTAGCTTCACCATATTGGCACCTCATTATTAGGTACGCCTGGTGCTGCTACCTGGCATGCTCTTCTACACTCCTCATTGAACCAGGGTTGATCCCCTGGCTTGTTGGTAATGGTAGAGTGAGGAATATGCACAATCTGTAGCCATGAGGCTACAGATTGTGCTGGAATACAATTCTGCTGCTGCTGATGGCCCTCAGCGCCTCATGGATACCCAGTTTTGAGCTGCCAGATCTGTTCTGAATCTAGCCCATTTAGCACAGTGGTAGTGCCACACAACACGTTGGATGGTGTCCTCAGTGCGAGGACGGGACTTTGTCTCCACAAGGACTGTGTGGTGGTCACTCCTCCCAATACTGTCATGGACAGATGCATCTGCGACAGGTTGATTGGTGAGGACGAGGTTAAGTAGGTTTTTCCCTCGTGTTGGTTCACTCACCACCTGCCGCAGGCCCAGTCTGGCAGCTATGTCCTTCAGGACTCGGCAGTCGTGGTGCTACTGAGCCACTGTTGGTGATGGACATTGAAGTCCCCCACCCAGAGTACATTTTGTGCCCTTGCTACTCTCAGTGCTTCCTCCAAGTGGTGCTCAACATGGAGGAGGACTGATTCATCAGCTGAGGGAGGACGGTAGGTGGTAATCAGCAGGTCGTTTCCTTGCCCATGTTTGACCTGATGCCATGAGGTCCAGAGTCAATGTTGAGGACTCCCAGAGTGACTCCCTCCTGAATGTATATCACTGTACCACCACCTCTGGTCAGTCAGTCCTGCCACTGGACAGGACATACCCAGGGATGGTGATCGAAGAGTCTGGGACATTGGCTGAAAGATATGATTCTGTGAGTATGGCTATGTCAGGCTGTTGCTTGACTAGTCTGTGGGACAGCTCTCCCAATTTTGGCATAAGTCCCCAGATGCTAGTGAGGAGGACTTTGAAGGGTTGAAATTGGCTTGGTTTAGCCTTTGTCATGTCCATCCAGTTTTATTCTTATTATGACTATTTTTAAAGCAAGATTTTACAACTGAGTGGCTTGCTAGGCGATTGAGAATCAATCACATTGCTGTGGGTCTGGATTCACATATCGGCCAGCAGGTTTCCTTCTCTAAAGGGCACTAGTGAAGCAGATGGGTTTTTACAATAATCCGGTAGCTTTATAGCCACCATTATTGATACTAGTTTTTTAATTCCAGATTTAATTTAATTAATTGAATTTAAATGCCCCAGCTGCCGTGGCGGGATTTGAACTCATGACTCTGGATTACTGGTCTAGTAACATAACCACCATACTACCGTCTGGCACAAATGTGACTTGCCAATTATCAACCCAAGTCTGGATGTTGTCCAGGTCTTGCTGCATGCAGGCATGGACAATTGGATCACTTTTACCTGTGACATGACTGCATTGAGGCTGTGACACCAAAATTACACCATAAACTTAGAAATTTAAACTAGCCCTGCAATAAAATATTAACGGATCAGCCTAGGCTCAGTGGTAGCACTCTCACCTCTGAGTCTGAAGGTCGTGGGTTCAAGTCCCATAATCTGGGCTGACACTCCAGTGCAGTACTGAGGGAGTGCTGGACAGTCGGAGGTACCGTCTTTCAGATGAGACTTTAAACCGAGGACCCGTCTGCCCTCTCAGGTGAACGTAAAAGAAGCCATGGTACTATTCGAAGAAGAGCAGGGGAGTTCTCCCCGGTGTCCTGGCCAATATTTATCCCTCAACCAACATTAAAAAAACAGATTGTCTGGTCATTTATTTCATTGCTGTTTGTGGGATGTTGCTGTGCACAAATTGGCTGTCTCGTTTCCTACATTCCAATGGTGTCTACAATTCAAAAGTAATAATTGGCTGTAAAGCTCTTTGAGACGCCCTGAGGTCGTGAAAGGCACTATATAAATGCAAATTCTCTTCTTCTTTTGATCTTTTAATGGGCAGTATAACTTCAGTCCACCTGCAAATCGCACCTCACAGATCGGGCCTCAGCTACAGTATAACTAAAGCCTTAATGTGCGTTGTCTTGCAACATGTGTGGAACACGCATCCTTAAAAATGGTTTAAATAAAAACTTAGACAGCTCCAACACTGACAATATTCACAGAGACACCTGAAAAAAAGTTCAGAGCAAGCACATGGGATTTACAGAAAGCAACAATCCCTTTTGTGCATTCTACATTTACATATCCAGGATATCCTGTAAAATAAGATAACATTCGGACAATCTACTCATACAAGTATCATCTTGCCCATGGAGTCTTTAACATGGAAAGTAATTTAATTTCTTTCATAAACTCCTTTTACTTAATTTTGCTCACAATGGTCATAAGATTACCAGAATATTCCTCTCCGGTACTACTCATTTTTACTTGATAAATTTAAATCTTCTTTCTGAAGAGAGGCAACTGAAAGGCCTAGTGAATGAGGGCTTGACCCTAAATGGTTTCTAAGAGGCACACAGCAAACAGTGTCACACAAGCTACATGGTGGGCTGACACATAGAACCCTAAAAAAGATTGCATATTAAATGGTTATTGAACCGTACAAGAAAGTGACTTGTATAGAATCATACGATGCTACAGTACAGAAATTGTCAACCCATCGATTCTGTGCTGGTATTTTTCTCCACATGAGCCACCCAGTCGAATCCCACTCTCCTGCATGCTCCTTACATCCTTTAATAATCCTCTTTTTCAAACTTCCCCTTTAATTCGTTTTGTCATTATATTAAATTTATGCCCTCTTGCCCACCATTGGAGACAATCTCTCACTATTAATAGTGAGAGGATAAATATTGGCCAGGACACTGGGGAGAACTTCCCTGCTCTTCTTTGAAATAATGCCATGAGATCTTCCACGTCCACCTGAGAGGGCAGGCGCGATCTTTGTTTAACGTCTCATCCTATCCTAGGCCCAACCATCTTCAGCTGCTTCATCAGTGACCTTCCCTCCATCATAAGGTCAGAAATGGGGATGTTCACTGATGATTGCACAGTGTTCAGTTCCATTCGCAACCCCTCAGATAATGAAGCAGTCCGTGCCCGCATGCAACTAGACCTGGGCAACATCCAGGCTTGGGCTAATAAGTGGCAAGTAACATTCGCGCCAGATAAGTGCCAGGCAATGACCATTTCCAACAAGAGAGAGTCTAACCACCTCCCCTTGACATTCAATGGCATTACCATCGCCGAATCCCCCACCATCAACATCCTGGGGGTCACCATTGACCAGAAACTTAACTGGGCCAGCCACATAAATACTGTAGCTACAAGAGCAGGTCAGAGGCTGGGTATTCTGCGGCAAGTGACTCACCTCCTGACTCCCCAAAGCCTTTCCACCATCTACAAGGCACAAGTCAGGAGTGTGATGGAATACTCTCCACTTGCCTGGATGAGTGTAGCTCCAATAACACTCAAGAAGCACGACACCATCCAGGACAAAGCAGCCCACTTGATTGGCACCCCATCCACCACCCTAAACATTCACTCCCTTCACCACTGGCGCACTGTGGCTGCAGTGTGTACCATCCACAGGATGCATTGCAGCAACTCGCCAAGGCTTCTTCGACAGCACCTCCCAAACCTGCGACCTCTACCACCCAGAAGGACAAGGGAGCAGGCACATGGGAACAACACCACCTGCACGTTCCCCTCCAAGTCACACACCATCCCGACTTGGAAATATATCGGCGTTCCTTCATCGTCGCTGGGTCAAAATCCTGGAACTCCCTTCCTAACAGCACTGTGGGAGAACCGTCACCACAAGGACTGCAGCGGTTCAAGAAGACGGCTCACCGCCACCTTCTGAAGGGCAATTAGGGATGGGCAATAAATGCTGGTCTTGCCAGCGATGCCACATCCCATGAACGAATTTTTAAAAATCCAAAAGCCGGCACCTCTGACAGTGCAGCACTCTCTCAGTTGCACTGAAGTGTCAGCCTAGGTTTTGTGCTTAAATCTCTGGAGTGGGACTTGAACCCACAACCTTCTGACTCAGAGGTGAGAGTGCTACCCACTGAGCCACAGCGATAAAATGACACCAATTGGAAAGTCTAGCCTATAAGATTTACATATTGATGAAATAAACAGAAAACCTACCAGGAAAAGTCCCTGGGTAATATTAATTCAACAGCAGACTTGATGGTATAAGAAAGCTGTGTCTTTTGCAAGCGTGCACTATTCAGTCAGTTCCCCCAGTGAATATATATCAGGTTATCTATGCACTTTACTGGTTATTTTAAATAAAATGTTACAGTTTATCAACCTAAACTCTTAAATGTTTAAATGCATTTCAATTCTCAAGTTTTTTTTAAACCATTGCAACAAATTTATTGCAATTTTTATTTTATATCATCCATTGTAACCTTGTTTAAGATGTCCATTTGAAGAATTGTTTTCTTAATAACATGGAGCGTGTCTTAATATTTACTCACACTGTACAAGGATTCCCAGCAACATCAAGACAACCCAGCAGTTTTGGGGGATTTCTGAGTGGGGGATTTCTGAGATTTTTTTCCCAGCAAATTGTGATGATAGAAAGCCATGTTATAGGGCTGAGAACACAGCGATTGACAGCATGCAGCTTATATACAAGTGAAATATTTCTTACTCAAATCAAAAATTGCTTAGAAACAAAGATTCTACAGTAAAATGAATTATTTTCCAGAACTGTTGGCCAAGTAAGTACCAATGGATTCTATACATTGTTCAATCTATAAATATTGCATCACCTATTCTTTCACTCCTAACAATTGGTGGGATTATACGATCCATTTTAACATATTCTGTTACCAGACTGGAATTAAATGACCCCAAGAACGCACATTCACATTACCTCAAGCCATTTACCTAATCGATCACTCTGATTGCACAATGTACCAGGCGACTGTCTGACACTGTCGGGTAACATTACAGTGGGCAAATCCTCAGCATATTTCTGCAGCATTTACTGTTTAACAGCCCCCATTAAAATGGACAGGAGAATGCCGTGTTCAGCCATTAAGTGTTTGTCCGCTATTACCTCCAACAAAAATTACAAACACCGTTAGCTGCCTGGCCAACACAAGACACTATTCGAAGTATTTGCAGAGCCCGGCCCTGTGCGGCACAGGAGAATAACCATACGGGCGAGGTATTGAAGGGGTCATTGATCTGCGTGGAATCAAACCAGTATGGACCTTTGGGTTGGGGGGTTTAAGAGGGCAGGAAATTCGTAAAAATAAATAACTGCAAATTAAGACATGTGTTCAGTTTGAAAGGTTTATTATTTTTAGTACAAAAAAAACTTCATGATATTTACACAGTGCAGATTCATCAGAATAATACCAAGGCTTACAGGGTTAAATTAGGAGGACTGGTTGCATAAACTTGGCTTGTAATCCCTTGAGTTTCGATTGTTGAGGGGTGACCTGATCGATGTGTTTCAAATGATTAAGAGATTCAATGAGGTAGATTCAGAGAAACTATTTCCTCTGATGGGGAATCTAGAATAAGGGGGCACAATCTTACAATTAGAGCTAGGACATTCAGGAGTGAAATCAGGAAGCATTTTTTCACACAAAGGGCAGTGAAAATCTGGGATTCTCTGCCCCCAAAATGCTGTGGATACTGGGGGACAATTGGAGCTTTCAAGACTGAGATCGATAGTTTTTGTTACATAGGATTACATAGAAAGTACAGCAAGGAAACAGGCCATTCGGCCCAACAGGTCCATGCCGGTGTTTATGCTCCACACGAGCCTCCTCCCACCCTACTTCATCCAACCTATCAGCATATCCTTCTATTCCCTTCTCCCTCATGTGTTTATCTAGCTTCCCCTTAAATACATCTATGCTGGTCGCCTCAACTACTCCTTGTGGTAGCGAGTTCCACATTCTCACCACTCTTTGGGTAAAGATGTTTCTCCTGAATTCCTTATTGGATTTATTAGTGACTATCTTATATTTATGGCTCTTAGTTCTGGTCTCCCCCACAATTGGAAACATCTTCTCTACTTCTACCTATCAAACCCTTTTATAATCTTAAAGGCCTCTATCAGATCTCTCCTCAGTCTTTTCTTTTCTAGATAAAACAGCCTCAGTCTGTTCAATCTTTCCTGATATATATAACCTTACAGTTCTGGTATCATCCTAGTAAATCTTTTTTGCACCTTCTCCAATGCCTCTTTTTCTAATATGAAGACCAGAACTGTGCACCGTGCTCCAAGTGTGGTCTAACCAAGTTATATGGTTTATACATGTTTAACATATCTTCCCTGCTTTTCAACTCTATCCCTCTAGAAATGAACCCCAGTGATTGGTTTGCTTTTTTTACGGCCTTATTAACCTGCGTCGCGACTTTTAGTGATTTGTGTATCTGTACCCCCAGATCCCTCTGTTCCTCTATTCCATTTAGACTCTTATTTTCCAAGATGTAAGTGTCCTCCTTATTCTTCCTACCAAAATGTATCACCTCACACTGATCCATATTGAAATTCATTTGCTAATTACACTCCCATTCTGCAAGTTCATTAATGTCTTCCTGAATTTTGTCGCAGTCCCCCTCAGTATTAACTGTACCCTCCAATTTGGTGTTGTCTGCAAATTTTGAAATTGTATTTCCGATTCCTGAGTCCAAATCATTGATGTAAATTGTGAACAACAGTGGTCCCAGCACCGATCCCTGTGGAACTCCCACTTCCCACCTTTTGCCAGTCTGAGTAACTACCTTTAACCCCCACTCTCTGATTTCTGTTTTGTAGCCAGTTAGGTAAGGGTATCAAGAGATATGGAGCAAAGGCAGCTAAATGGAGTTGAGGTATAGATCAGCCATGGTCTAATTGAATGGTGGAACAGGCTCGAGGGGCTGAATGGCCTCCTCCTGCTCCTATGTACACTTCTCCACAGCTTCCATGCTGCATGAAGAAGATTGGGAAATGCAGATGGTGCCTGTACCGTGAATGCTTACCAGATGTACTGATTTCAGGTGAGCCTTTCTTAATACTTTAACTGGTATCTGTGTGATGCCACCTTCCCTGCTACCTCCACAACTTACCAACTCAGAACTGGCACGGCCTCAAACTGACATCGCAAAGTACACGCTACAGCCTAGCCGTGTCAAGCGATAACGTGTCCTGTTCTTAAAATAAATTTAGCTCAAGGGTGTAATAAAATAAATAATAACTACATTTATCGGGCTATAATTAGTAAACTACAGCCTACTCCAATTACAGAAGTGACCTTGAATCGACATTAACGATTTCAGAATAAGAGATGGCTGAGAGTGTATTGCAAGGCTGTCACGCCTTGATCAACTTAGCCTGATGATGTCTATAAGTCACAGGAGCCAGAGCTCAGAACCTGTATTCCTCACAGACATGCTTTATAAAATATTGAACCCATGTATTGTTGTGATTAAGTTCATGAAAGAGCCTCACATATCTGGAGATTGGGGGCTCACTATGTATGATTTTCTGTCTGCTCATTTTAATTGCTGGGTGACCTGCTGCATGGACAACCCATGGGCCAGGCGTCCCTCCAGCACTGTGAACTCAGGTCCTCAAAACTACCAGCAATAGAAATGAGCACAACCGATAACTAGGTTCTTTTCTGACAAGAATTATTAAGTTCGCTGCTGTCAAAGACTAGTACGCTAGTGGAACAGCTTGGCCGAGGATGTTCTTCTCTTGCAATGCTTTTTATTTAGCTCCAGTAGCCTAGGTGATGACAAATTATGCACTCCCACTCCTCCTGGCTCCACAGCAGCGACTCCTAAATTTTGTTCAAACAAATTACCTGCTGAGGAACTCTGAGTGAAGCAGGCTTGGCTCCTGCTCCTCCAGCTCCAGCTCCACTCATCGCCAGCCAGTCAGCGAGAGGGCCTAAAACGGGTATCAGGCCCTTCATTTATGGGGCCTAATGCCTGATTTAGGTGGCCGCCAGGGACGCCTGATGAATTTAGCAGCGGCCCAAACGTACAGGCAGATTGGGCGCATTGCTAAATTGGTCATCGTTGCGCCCATTTCACGGCCCAGGATGTCAGGAGGTGGGCTAAGGGCAGATGATTTTTCCAGTGGAGCTGAGGAAGGTAGGACACTAAACTGGCACCACATGGGCTACAGGTGAGTGAGTTATCAACAGATGCAAGGCAGAGCCGGCAGCAGGGCCTAAACGATGTTAACATTTTTTAAAAATGTTTTAAGAGGAATGAGCTCCTGAGATGGAGTTGGGAAAAAGACTGAATCTGCTCCACAGACACACCTAGTGCTCAGAGTGTGCAAATGCACCGTGATTGTTGACATAGCCAAATCAGAATAGGAAATGTTGAAAGACCAATTTACAATGGGAAAGGTTTGACCAAAGATTGTGACAACAGGTGGCAAGGTTTGTGGAAAGGAAGTCTGCGTCCTGTCTAGGATTTTTAATGTAATATATAGATCATCTGATTACTTCATTGTGTTCACACAGGTTTAGCCCATTTGCAGGTGAGAAGACCCCGCGATCCAGAGCAATAAATGCATGCTGACAAGGCACAAAATTACAACAGGTTTATGACCTTTGTGCAATGCCAACAAAGGTGGTGCCAGTGTACTCGGTGGTTCTGCTAAAGGCTACGTACAACACGAGTTTTAAATATAATGCAGCAAGATATCCCGAATCACTTCGCTAGGTGTTGATGCAGATTCTCTATCAGTAAGGTACATCAGCATGTGCTGTGTGAGGGTTTACAGTCGCTCCTGTAGACTATTTGGTGGGGCTGCTACCATCTCCAATGGTAGTCATGATGTGGAGATGCCGGTGATGGACTGGGGTTGACAATTGTAAACAATTTTACAACACCAAGTTATAGTCCAGCAATTTTATTTTAAATTCACAAGCTTTCGGAGGCTTCCTCCTTCGTCAGGTGAACGATGTGAAAATGAAATCCTCGAAATGAATTTCGAGGATTTCATTTTCACATCGTTCACCTGACGAAGGAGGAAGCCTCCGAAAGCTTGTGAATTTAAAATAAAATTGCTGGACTATAACTTGGTGTTGTAAAATTGTTTACAACCATCTCCAATGGCTGAGGAAGGTCCCATGGGCCAGCAAGAATGTAACCTATGCCCCAGCAAGCACCTGGGGGCCTCAATACTTCAGGAGCTCAACCCTTTGATGGCCAACCCCAGGCACCTTTGCCTCTGAGTGTAAAACACCTCAGATTCATGCTGCTATTGGAAGCAGAGGCCAAAACCCCTTTTTGTGACCACTTCAGACGGCACGAATGCCGTCTTGTTTACTTTGCTAATTTGCTGCCAATTTCAGCAATGCCTCTGGCAGCAGAGTGAATAACCATATCTGGGAAAAGACTGCTGGTGAGATGGGCAGGTGACATTGATCCATCCCTTGTTCCAATGTGGTATTAATACAATGATTTTATTTGCATCAAAACAGTGGAAAGAGGAGTGTTATCTGAAGATGTAGGTTTGTCTAATATCACTGGCAGTAATTTCTAGGCTGATAATGATGGAAGTAGGTGAGGGGGTAAACGTGTATCTCTTATACTTACATTGCCAGCTTGCTGCAGCTGTCCTAACATCAATATGATTGCTGTAGAAGCCTCCATGTGATTTGAATGAGGGAACGTCTACAGCAATGGGCATTGTTCTGCAATATAAATGCAGCAATAGATGTGATCCTAGTAGACGTGACTATACTGTGGAATCGCAAAGGAGCGGTTCTTTGAAATCCAAGTACAATTAAGGTGTCTGCCTTTGATCAATGGTGACACTCTCATCTCTGAGTCAGGAGATCAAACCCCACTCCAGAGACTTGAGCACATAATCTAGGCTGACACTCCCAGTGCAGCAGCAGCAGCAACAACAACAACTTGCATTTATATAGCACCTTTGATGCAGTAAAACATCCCAAGGCGCTTCACAGCAGCATTTTCAAACAAAATTTGATGCCGAGCCACATAAGGAGATATTAGGACAGAGACCATAAGCTTGGTCAAAGAGGGAGGTTTTAAGGAGCATCTTAAAGGAGGAGAGTTAGAGAGGCGAAGAGGTTTAGGGAGCGAATTCCAGAGCTTAGGGCCTAGACGGCTGAAGGCACGGCCACCAATGGTGGAGTGATTAAAATCAGGGATGTGCAAGTGGCCAGAATTAGAGGAGCACAGAGATCTCGGAGGGTTGTAGGGCTGGAGGAGGTTACAGAGATGGGGGGTGGGGGGGAGGCCATGGAGGGATTTGAACACATGGATGAGAATTTTAAAATTGAGGTGTTCCCGTAACGGGAGCCAATGTAGGTCAGCGATCACAGGGGTGATGGGTGAATGGGGCTTGGTGCGAGATCAGATACTGAGGGAGTGCTGCACTATCAGAGGTGTCGTCTTTTGGATGTGATGTTAAAGTGAGGCCCAGTCTGCCCTCACAGCTGGACGTTAAAGATCCCACTGCACGTTTTCAAAGAAGAGTAGGGGAGTTCTGCCTGGTGCCCTGGCCAATATTTATCCCTCAACAAACATCACTAAAAACAAATGACCAGTTAATCTATCTGAATGGTGTTTCTGGGACCTTGCCATGTTTGCCTACAAACAATAGTGACTATACTTCAAAAGCACTTTATTGGCTATGAAGCCTTTTGCAGCCTCGTGAGGTTGTGAAAGGTGCTATATCAATGAAAGTCTTTCCTTTTAATACCATTAAAGATGAGGAGAGTGGGAAAATCTGCTGTCTAAGTAGGAGGATATTCTCAGCACTGAGGGAATTGAACTTATCTCAGGGATGGTCACTGCAGTTCACTGCACCTTGGATCAGGTGTTGTCACCCTGATGCCCTTCTCCAATTTCTAATGATAATAAAAGCAAGTCCCATGAGCAATAATTAATTTGCCCTGTGATATAAATACCGTTAACAGAGTTCAACCAACCTGAGATCGACACGTCAGCCCAAGTCTATGTAACAGCCACGAGCTCATCAGCAGTCAAGAGTCCCATAGGGATGCTAATGGCTTCAGATACAACTGTCAGAGCCCCAAACTTTGAATCTATTCAGAGCAATCAGGCTGTCAAAGTGTTTCTTTCTGACTTTAAATGTGAACAAAATTAGGGAGCAGTTCTTGAGGGGGAGGGGAGGAAGGAGAAAGGGAAGGGGGAAGGAATGGGGAAGATGTGATAAGAAATAGGGTGAAAGGAGGAAGGAATGGTGAAGGGGTAAGAGAGGGTGGAAAGGAATGGGGAAGGAGTGAAGGAGGCAAAAGGATGAAGAGGAAGAGGTGCAGGCACAGTCCCAGGAGAGTGGCCATGGCTCCATTGGAGAGGCATGTGCTGTCCTCTTTCAGGATGACAGCATTCTTGCTCCCCTGCCACCAGTGACACACAGCCAGCTGGGCCAGACTGCCCTGGCCCACACCAAGAGGCTGCAGTGTTCAGCCGGGCCCTCAAGGCCCACCACGGCCATCTGAAGGGTCCTCAATGGAAGCTCAGCAGTCTTCCACCTCCCAAGCTGTAATCACTGGGGAAACACTTCGTAGGAGCAGTAGGATAGGGAAAGGAACACAGAAGACAAGCACTTAGGGCTTGCACAAGGGTGATCCTGAATTATTTCTGTTAACTGTTAAATATAGATGGAATTGAATTGTTGGATACATTTGTATTTTGTTCTGGATTCAGTGCTGGTGTTTATATTTGTATTTTGTTCTGGATTTAGTGCTGGTGTTTATATTTGTATTTTGTTCTGGATTCAGTGATGGTGTTTATATTTGTATTTTGTTCTGGATTCAGTGCTGGTGTTTATATTTGTATTTTGTTCTGGATTCAGTGCTGGTGTTTATATTTGTATTTTGTTCTGGATTTAGTGATGGTGTTTATATTTGTATTTTGTTCTGGATTCAGTGCTGGTGTTTATATTTGTATTTTGTTCTGGATTCAGTGCTGGTGTTTATATTTGTATTTTGTTCTGGATTCAGTGCTGGTGTTTATATTTGTATTTTGTTCTGGATTCAGTGCTGGTGTTTATATTTGTATTTTGTTCTGGATTTAGTGATGGTGTTTATATTTGTATTTTGTTCTGGATTCAGTGCTGGTGTTTATATTTGTATTTTGTTCTGGATTCAGTGCTGGTGTTTATATTTGTATTTTGTTCTGGATTCAGTGATGGTGTTTATATTTGTATTTTGTTCTGGATTCAGTGCTGGTGTTTATATTTGTATTTTGTTCTGGATTCAGTGCTGGTGTTTATATTTGTATTTTGTTCTGGATTCAGTGCTGGTGTTTATATTTGTATTTTGTTCTGGATTCAGTGATGGTGTTTATATTTGTATTTTGTTCTGGATTCAGTGCTGGTGTTTATATTTGTATTTTGTTCTGGATTCAGTGCTGGTGTTTATATTTGTATTTTGTTCTGGATTCAGTGCTGGTGTTTATATTTGTAGTGAAGTGAGGGCAAGACCCGTCAGGCTGGACTGAAGGAAAGCCATCGGATGGTGGCAGTAAGGACGGTGGTGGTAAGGATGGTGTGGGGTGATGGTTGAATCACTATAACAAAAAATCCAATAATAGGGAGATTTATAGAGCAGTCCACTGAGGAGCAACATAAATATGGAAGGAACATTAGGAACAGGAGGAGGCCATTCAGCCCCTCAAGCTTGTTCCACCATTGAACTAGATCATGGCTGAACTGTATCTTAACTCCATCCACCTACCTTGGTTCCCTATCCCTTAATACCCTTACCCAACAAAAATCTATCAATCTCTGTTTTAAAATTTTCAATTGACCCCCAGTTTCAACAGCTTTTTGGGGAGTGAATTCCAGATTCCCACTATCCTTTGTCTGAAGAAGTGCTTCCTGACATCACCCCTGAACGGCCTAGCTCTAATTTTAAGATTATGCCCCCTCATTCTGGATTCCCCCAACAGAGGAAAAAGTTTCTCTCTATCTACCCTACTAAATCCTTTAATCATCTTAAACACTTAAAAACCCAACCTTTGTTGCGAAAACTTGTCAGGATGTCACTGAGGGAATTCATGAATGTGATGATCTCTTCATCACCCTTCCCTCCATTCCTCCCCAGTATGCAAACTGCTCAACACACAATTCCACATTGGAAACAGTATCAGGAGGTTAAGGTAAATACACTAAAGACAAGGGTCAGAAATCATGCAATTAAATAACAATAATGTATAGCAACTATATTCCTTGCACCTCTTAATCATATTCACCAAAAATTCGCATTCAAATGTCTCATTATTTATTCAGTGAGTGAGAGCGCTTAATTTTCTCACAGATATGTCAGTTCACAGACACTTTCTTTAAGTGTAACATGTTTTCAAACTGTTAACAATCGCCAGGTATTCCTTGCCCTTCATTAGGGATGACAGTAAGATTCACATCTGACACGTCCCACCACAAACAATCCTTAGAAAATCAGAAAGCTGAACGGTCACTTACAATTACAGAGGGTTTTATTGTGTCAAATCAAGCACAGCTGCTGGTGAGAAAGGCTGGATGCAGCTCACTCAGGTCTCTGCATACAAGAGACATGCCCATTTTCCCTTTCCCCCTCCGGATCAGCCACCAGGAATGCTATTTGCATCATCTCAGGAATAGCCAACGGAAATTGCAATCTGCTTAGTCTTACCGATGGAAAGTTTACCACAGCCTCATGAAAATCAAACAAATATTTTCAACAATACTGCTGAGCAGAGAGAGGCCTCGGTGGGCATAGATCTGAAGGCGATAAGCAAAGATGGCACGCTCCCACCCTCTTGTGTTCAATCAACAGAGCAAGCTGTGTGCAGCTTCCAACACCAGTAGCTGCACTCTGTCAGATACAAGCCAAAAAATATCTGTAACAGTGGGCTTTCAACTTACATACAATATACAGAGTGAAGGGCATACCTCGTCATATAAAAATCTCTAGGAAATAACAGGAAGCATTAAAAAAAATTGACAGTAAATCAAGAATCGTGCCTGATGTGATTCCCACTCCCCCGTTACATTTGTTCAGAAAGCAGGTTTTGCTAGACATGTTTTAAAGAGCTGATGCATTACTGCGAAGACAGTATCAATGCTAATGCAATTTTAAAGCCATTACAATGAAATTTAATGATATATATACATTACCTAATACTCCTATGCCTGGTACTACTGCCAGCAAGCCAGTCACTTGACCACGCAAGAGCAAATCAGATGTGGAGCTTGGCTATTGGTTTGCCTGCCTTCTGTCATGCTCTGTCTCTCTCCTCCCAGTCCTGTCAAGTTTATTTATTTTATATATGTATATATAATATGACTACCGGATTCTGCTACATTCCCAATCCTTTTAGTACAAAGTACTCTTTGAAAAGCAAAAAAAGATCTGTTGAGAAACTGAAAGCGAAACTATCAGAATTCCCTTTCCAAGAGAAACGGACAGAATGAACAATACTCTGGGCTCCCTGCGTTGGAACAGACAGACATGTGGCAGCAAGCCAGCATTTGTGACCTTTACTAGTGCCGTTGCCATCATTGGGCACAAGGAGGGATCACAGCAATTAGCTGTAGTCGAGACTTTAAACGTCCCCGAGAACCGATTGTGTGAGAACATAAAATCTATCTAGCGCGAGCGTAGAAGCTACTGCAAGAGGAGGAGAGAAAGGGGACACTTCTTACATTAGTCTCAATGGCGATAAAGAAATAAGCACCATAAACGACAAGGAGTGTAAATCACAGCAAATCACCTGTCTATCTAATGATTCAATGCCAACTCCCTGAAAAGGGTGGAGCAGTGTTTGTAGCAGTGGAACATTACACATCCAATCAGTCCACATCCAAACCTTGACTCACCCAATTGCCCTCAATATACTTTGTCAGTTCTTACTCGAGGAGCTTTATGGAGCAACTCAGGCTGCAGAATTCTTTCTGCTTGATCATTGTGCAGTGATATTGATGCCAGCCTGAGGGAAGTCATAGAATCTTATAGCGCAGGAGGAGGCCATTCGGCCCATCGTGCCTGTGCTGGCTCTTTGAAAGAGCTAGCCAATTAGTCCCACTCCCCTGTTCTTTCCCCATAACTCTGCAATTTTTTCCTTTTCAAGTATTTATCCAATTCCCTTTTGAAAGTTATTATTGAATCTGTTTCCACCGCCCTTTCAGGCAGTGCATTCCAGATCATAACAACTCGCTGCGTAAAAAAAATTCTCCTCATCTCACCTCTGGCTCTTTCGCCAATTATCATAAATCTGATTATCGACCCTCCTGCCAGTGAAAACAGTTTCTCCCCATCTACTCTATCAAAACCCTTCATAATTTTGAACAGCTCTATTAAATCTCCCCTAACCTTCTCTGCCCTAAAGGAAAACAATGCCAGCTTCTCCAGTCTCTGCACATAACTGAACTCTCTCATCCCCGGTATAATTCTAGTAAATCTCCTCTCCATTCTCTTCAAGGCCTCGACATCCTTTCTAAAGTGTGGTGCCCAGAATTGGACACAATACTCCAGCTGAGGCCTAATCAGTGATTTATAAAGGTTTGGCATAACTTCCTTGCTTTTATACACTGTACCTCTATTTATAAAGTCAAGGATCCCGTATGCTTTTTTAACGGATTATAATTTGCCCGTTGTTGAAGAAAAAAGTGTGGCACAGGCTCAACGAAAATCTGGGAGAATATTTAAACCAGTGAGTTTAACTCGTCATTCTTCAGACCAAGGGGGCACTGAGAATAAAGAGTGAAAGAGTTTCCCCCATTTGTTGGTAAATCTATAACAAATGGGCATAGACCCAGAATTATTAGTGGAAGAACTATGGGGGAAGTTAGAAGTATTTTTCATAGAGCGTGGCCACTGAGGCATTGACTATAACATCAATTAAAGGGAAATTAGATACGTATTTCAAAAGGAGTCTATGAGATTACAGGGAGAAGACAGGGTTTAGAGTTTGGGTTTTGGGTTCAGGGTTGATTGCTCCTGTTGAAAAGCTCACACCCACACAGGTGTGGCCTCCTTCTGTATTGTACGTTCTATGATTCCACTGCCACTGCAAAACTCAAAGGGAGATCTGCAACTTGTACAAATGCTTCAAATGAATCCCACAACACCTAGCTCTATGCTATAAAACTGTCCCATTAAGCTGTCATCGCCTTCTCTCTCAGCTGCAGGAAGGTATTTAGCATAAGAAGGAAGAAAGAAAGATAGAACTTGCATCTATATAGCACCTTTCATGACCTCAGAACATCCCAAAGTGCTTTACAGCCAAGTACTTTTGAAGTGTAGCCACTGTTGTAATGTAAGAAACGAGGCAGACTATTTGTGCATTCAAGGTCCCACAAACAGCAATGAGATAAATGACCAGATAATCTGTTTTAGGTGTTGGTTGAGAGATAAATGTTGACCAGGACACCGGGGAAAACTCCTGCTCTTCTTCAAATAGTGCCATGGGATCTTTTATGTCCATCTGAGAGGGCAGACGGGGCCTCGGTTTAACATCTCATCTGAAAGACATCACGTTCGACAGTGCAGCACTCCCTCAGTACTGCACTGGGATATCAGCCTAGATTATGTGCTCAAGTCTCTGCAGTGGGACTTGAACACACGAATGCTACCATTGAGCCAAGGCTGACACATGGTTCGGTGACAAAGCCATTTTTCTAATGACATGCAAGAAGAGATGGAATTTTTTTTTGAAATGCTAGAGTAAAGACACCAGCAGAATTTGTAAAATTCATTAATTGGTGGAAAAAAATTATATTGTTAAAAAAATATATTTGTAATAATTTAGAAAATTCTGTGCAAGAATTGAAAACATCAAGTGTGCAAAGTATAAGTCACAAAAAGTTCGCACGCACACACAGATCAGTAGTCATGAATATGCAAGTTCAGGTAATCAAGCCTGATGAGCTGAAGGCCTGAGGAAATCCACACAATGAAGAACCTCACAGGCAGCTCAGAGGAAAGAGTTGAGACACGCAGGACTGACCTGAGCATTCACCTCTTTTCAAAGCCTGGGAAAATACTCCATCCACGGTACAAGCAACAAGCTTGAGCAGTCGTGGCCGGGAGGCAAGAAAGGCCTTATCAGCTGAGCACTGAGTGTAAAGAACTCTCAAACATAGCTGTCCATTTAAGGTAATTTCTGATACAGGAGGAGAGGGTTTACGTGACTTCTGTCTGAGAGGAATCTCTTGAGGTACCTACATATATCAACAGTTAGCATTTGATCCATGTCATAGCTTGTTAGCATTTCAGAAGAAAAATCAGGTCTTTTCACTGGGATTGGAAGTTGTTGGTATTAACCAATCACATCAGTTGGAAGACGGGACTGGAAGCTATCAGCTCCAATCAGATTGTTTGGTGGGTGAGACTAGAGTCTGTCGGAATCAATCAAATCAATTAGAAGGCAGGAGTGATGGCTATCAGAACCAATGAGATCAGTTGGAGAGCGGGACTAGATTCGGTCAGAACCAATCAGTCAGATCTTTTTTCGCACTGCCCGTTGAATATGGATGTTAAGCAGAAAAAGAATTAAGATAAGATGATGGTTTCTGAGAGTTACAGTTGCAAGAATGCAACCACATCTGCAATAAGTGTCTGCAGCTCGAGAAGATTCAGCTCAGGGTTGTTGGGCTGGAGTCCGAGCTGCAAACATTGCAATACATTGGAGGGGGAGAGTTACCTGGACACTTTGATCCAGGAGGCAGTCGCACCCCTTAGATTAGGTAGTAGTTTAGATTCGTTCACTGTTCAGGGAGAGGAGGATGTGACTGCGAGTCAGGCTGGTATGGGGACCCAGGATTTAGTGATGGAGGACCCTCAGGCCTTGACCTTGTCCAACAAGTATGAGGTACTTGCTACCTGTATGGATGAGAGCAAGGACTGCAGGGAGGATGGGCAAACTGACCACAGCACTGTGGTACAGGAGGCCATTCAAGTGGGAGGAGTAAAAAGGAATGTGGTAGTGGTAGGGGATAGTATAGTCAGGGGGATAGGCACTGTTCTCTGCATCCACGACCGAGAGTCCCAAAGACTGTGTTGCCTGCCCGGTGCCAGGGTTAAGGACATCTCTTGGCAGCTGGAGCAGAACTTGGAGCACGAGGTGGAGGATCCAGTTGTTGTGGTCCACATAGGAGCCAATGACATAGGTAGAACTAGGAATGAGGTTCTGCTGAGACAGTTTGAGGAGCTAGGGTCTAAATTAATACGCAGACTTCAAAGGTAATAATCTCTGGATTATTTACTGAGCCACGTGCAAATTGGCATAGGAACAAACAGATCGGAGAGTTAAATGTGTGGCTCAAAGAGTGGTGTGGGAGGAAGGGGTTTTGATTCATGAGGCAGTGACACCAGTACTGGGGAAAGAGGGAGCTATTCCAACGGAACGGGCTCCACTTAAACCGGGCTGGGACCAGTGTCCTGGAGAATCGAATAACAAGGGCTGTAGATAGGGTTTTAAACTAAAAAGGGGGAGGGGACAGGTCAGGTGAGGGGAAATTTTAGAAATCTAATGAGAAAAGTTAAGACAACAGAACAGTGTAATGAATTGGGTAAAGATAAGCAGGGTGTGGCAGAAGGGACAGAGAGTTTACCAATAATAGTGCAACAGCAAGTAAGGTCAAAACATGAAAAAATGGTAAAAAGTCAAAATTAAAGTCAAAACGCACGGAGCATTCATAACAAGATAGATAAATTAATTGCACAAATAGAGATAAATGGGTTTGATCGAATAGCCATTTCAGAGTCATGGTTGCAAAATGACCAAGGTTGGCAACTAAATATTGCAGGGTACATGACATTTAGAAAAGACAGGCAGAATGGAAAAGGAGGGGGTGTAACCCTAATAATAGAGGATGACATAAGGACAGTGGTGAGAAAGGATCTTGGCTCGGAAGATCAGGAAGTAGAATCAATATGGGTGTAAATTAGAAATAACAAGGGGCAGAAAACACTGGTGGGAGTAGTTTATAGGCCCCCTAATAGTAGCTATACAGTTGGACAGAGTATTAATCATGAAATAATAGGAGCTTGTAACAAAGGTAATGCAGTCATCATGGGGGACTTTAATCTTCATATAAACTGGAGAAATCAAAGTGGCAAAGGTAGTTTGGAAGACGAGTTCATGGAATGTATTCAAGACGGTTTCCTAGAGCAATACGTCATGGAGCCAACCAGGGAACAGGCTATTTTAGATCTTGTATTATGTAATGAGATAGGGTTAATTAGTAATCTCACAGTAAAACAACCTCTGGGGAAGAGTGATCATAATATGATAGAATTTCACATTGAGTTTGAAAGTAACGTACTTAAGTCAGAAACTAGAGTCTTAAACTTAAATAAAGCCAATTACATTAGGTATGAAGGGTGAGTTGTCAAAGGTAGATTGGGAAATTTAATTAAGAGGTTTGACAGTTGAAAAGCAATGGCAAACAATTAAAGAAATATTTCAATATTCTCAACAAATTTACATTCCATTGAGCAATAAAAACTCCATGGGAAAAGTGATCCACCCGTGGCTAACTAAAGAAGTTAAGGTGAGTATTAGATTGCCAAGAAGAGTAATAAGCCTGGGGATTGAGAGAGTTTTAGAAACCAACAAAGGACGACCAAAAAATTGACAAGAAGGGAGAAAATAGAATATGAAAGTAAACTAGCGAGAAATATAAATAAGGATATTAAGAGATTCTACAAGTATATAAAAAGAGGCTGAGACAGGAGAAATTATAATGGGGAATCAGGAAATGGCAGATGCGTTTAACAAATATTTTGCATCTGTCTTCACAGTAGAAGACAAAAAAAGCGTACCAATAATAATGGGGAACCAAGGGATAAATGAGAGTGAGGAACTTAAAACAATTAATATCACCAGAGAAAAAGTACTGGACAAATTAATGGGACTAAAAGCCAACAAATCCCCTGGATCTGATGGCCTACATCCTAGAGTTCTAAAAGAGGTGGCTGCAGAGTTAGTGGATGCATTAGTTATGATCTTCCAAAATTCTCTGGATACTGTAACAGTCCCAGTGGATTGGAAGGTAGCAAATGTAACCCCGCTATTCAAGAAAGGAGGGAGAGAGAAAACAGGGAACCATGGACAAGTTAGCCTGACATCGGTCATTGGGAAAATGCTGGAATCCATTATTAAGGAAGTGGAAACAGGGCGCTTGGAAAATCATAATCTGATTAGGCAGAGTCAACATGGTTTTCTGAAAGGGAAATTGTGTCTGACAAATTTATTAGAGTTTTTTGAGGATGTAACTAGCAGGATAGATAAAGAGGTAGATAAAGTGGATGTAATATATTTGGATTTTCAAAAGGCATTCGATAAAGTGCCACATAAAAGGTTGTTATACAAGGTAAGGGCTCACTGGATTGGGGTTAATATATTAGCATGGATAGAGGATTAGTTGAAGGACAGAAAACAGAGAGTAGTGATGGACAGGTCATTCTCAGGTTGGCAGGCTGTAACTTGTAGGGTGCCACAGGGATCGGTGCTTGGGCCTCAGCTATTTACAATCTATATTAATGACTTAGATGAAGGGACCGAGTGTAATATATCCAAATTTGCTGATGATACAAAACTAGATGGGAAAGTAAGCGCCGAGGAGGACACAAAAAGTCTGCAAAGGGATATAGATAGATTAAGTGAGTGGGCAAGAAGGTGGCAGATGGAGTCTAATGTAGGGAAATGTGAGGTTATTCACTTTTGTAGTAAGAATAGAAAAACAGAATAGTTTTTAAATGGTGAGAAACTATTACATTTTGGTGTTCAGAGAGACTTGGGTGTCCTTGTACAGAAACACAAAAAGTTAGTATTCAGGTACAGCAGGTAATTAGGAAAGCAAATGGAATGTTGGCCTTTATTGCAAGGGGGTTGGAGTACAAGAGTAAGGAAGTCTTACTACAGTTGTACAAGGCTTTAGTGAGTTACCTGGAGTACTGCGTACAGTTTTGGTCTCCTTATCTAAGGAAGGATATAGTTGCCTTGGAGGCGGTGCAATGAAGGTTCACTAGATTAATTCCTGGGATGAGAGGGTTGTCCTATGAAGAGAGGTTGAGTAGAATGGGCCGATACTCTCTGGAGTTTAGAAGGATTGATTAAGAAAGGGAAGATAGATTATGAAAATAAATTAGCAAAAATATAAAAACAGATAGCAAGAGTTTCTATCGTTATATAAAAAGAAAAAGGGTGGCTAAGGCAAACGCAGTTCCCTTAGAGGATGAGACCGGGAAATTAATGGTGGGAAACATGGAAATGGCAAAAATGCTGAACAAATATTTTGTTTCAGTCTTTACGGTAGAGGACACTAAGAATATCCCAACACTGGACAAACAGGGGGCTCTAGGGGGGGAGGAGCTAAATACGATTAAAATCACTAAGGAATTGGTACTTAGTAAATTAATGGGTCTCAAGGCGGATAAATCCCCTGGACCTGATGGCTTACATCTTAGGGTCTTGAGGGAAGTGGCAGTGGGGATTGTGGATGCTTTGGTAATAATTTTCCAAAATTCTCTGGACTCGGCAAAGGTCCCAGCAGATTGGAAAACTGCTAATGTAACACCTTTATTTAAAAAGGGTAGTAGACAGAAGGCTGGAAATTATAGACCAGTTAGCCTAACATCTGTGGTGGGTAAAATTTTGGAGTCTATTATTAAGGAGACAGTAGCAGGACATTTGGACAAACATAATTTAATAGGACAAAGTCAGCATGGCTTTACGAAGGGGAAGTCATGTCTGACAAATTTGCTTGAGTTCTTTGAGGACATAACGTACAGGGTGGATAAAGGGGAACCAGTGGACGTAGTGTATTTAGACTTCCAGAAGGCATTCGACAAGGTGCCACATAAAAGATTATTGCTCATGATAAAGAATCACTGGATTGGGGGTAATATTCTGGCATGGGTGGAGGATTGGTTATCTAACAGGAAGCAGAGAGTTGGGATAAATGGTTCATTCTCGGACTGGCAACCAGTAGCCAGTGGTGTTCCGCAGGGGTCGGTGCTGGGTCCCCAACTCTTTACAATCTATATTAACGATTTGGAGGAGGGGACCGAGTGTAACATATCGAAGTTTGCAGATGATACAAAGATGGGAGGGAAAGTAGAGAGTGAGGAGGACATAAAAAACCTGCAGGGGGATATAGACAGGCTGGGCGAGTGGGCGGAGATTTGGCAGATGAAATACAATATTGGAAAATGTGAGGTTATGCACTTTGGCAGGAAATACCAGAGAGTAAGTTATTTTCTTGATGGCAAGAGACTGGAAAGTACTGCAGTACAAAGGGATCTGGGGTATTGGTGCAAGAAAATCAAAAAGTTAGTATGCAGGTGCAGCAGGTGATCAAGAAGGCCAACGGAATGTTGGCGTTTATCGCTAGGGGGATAGAATATAAAAACAGGGAGGTATTGCTGCAGTTATATAAGGTATTGGTGAGACCGCACCTGGAATACTGCATACAGTTTTGGTCTCCATACTTAAGAAAAGACATACTTGCTCTCGAGGCAGTACAAAGAAGGTTCACTCGGTTAATCCCGGGGATGAGGGGGCGGACATATGAGGAGAGGTTGAGTAGATTGGGACTCTACTCATTGGAGTTCAGAAGAATGAGAGGCGATCTTATTGAAACATACAAGATTGTGAAGGGGCTTGATCGGGTGGATGCGGTGAGGATGTTCCCAAGGATGGATGAAACTAGAACTAGGGGGCATAATCTTAGAATAAGGGGCTGCTCCTTCAAAACTGAGATGAGGAGAAACTTCTTCACTCAGAGGGTAGTAGGTCTGTGGAATTTGCTGCCCCAGGAAGCTGTGGAAGCTACATCATTGAATAAATTCAAAGCAGAAATAGACAGTTTCCTAGAAGTGAAGGGAATTAGGGGTTACGGGGAGCGGGCAGGAAATTGGACATGAATTTAGATTTGAGGTTAGGATCAGATCAGCCATGATCTTATTAAATGGCAGAGTAGGCTTGAAGGGCCGATTGGCCTACTCCTGCTCCTATTTCTTATGTTCTTATGTTCTTATTAATAAGAGATGATCTCATTGAAACATGTAAGATTATGAGGGGGCTTGACAGGATAGAAGCTGAGAGATTGTTTCCCCAGGCTAGAGAGTCTAGAACTAGGGGGCATAGTTGCAGGATAAGGGGTCGGCCATTCAAGACTGAGATGAGGAGGAATTTCTTCACTCAGAGGGCAGTGAATCTTTGGAATTCTCTACCCCAGAGGGCTGTGGATGTTGAGTCATTGAATATATTCAAGGCTGAGATGGATAAATATTTGGACTCTAGCGGAATCAAGGGATATGGGGATCAGGCGGTTAAGCGGAATTGAGGTCGAAGATCAGCCATGATCTGATTGAATGGAGGAGCAGGTTCGAGGGGCCATGTGGCCTACTCCTGCTCCTATTTCTTATGTTCTTACTTATTTTATAAATAAGCTGATAAATTACAGCTTTTAAAAACTCTTTGTTTTTCTCAATGGAACTTTTTGGGGTATGTGTCAAGTGTCAGCTTGGCTCAGGTGCAGGCAGTCTCACTTCTGAGTCACTTACTGTGTGAGCTCATAATATGGGCTGACAGTTCAGTGCAGTACTGAGGGAGTGCTGCAATGTTGAAAGTTCCATCTTTCAGAGGGTTGTTAAACCGCTGTCCTGTCTGCCAGTTCAGATGGATGTAAAATATTCCATTGCACTATTCAGACGCCCAATTTGACTCTGGATTGAAGTCACTGGAAGATAAATTCGGAGGGAGGGGTATAAAACGGGCGGCTGACCTGAACCCGCCCTGTTCCCACCAGGCAGCTTAGGTTAAAATTACTCCCAAAGCCTTGCAACAAAGTTCTGTTGAAGGGTTGCACCCAAACATTAATCTTAGATGCCGATTAACCCAAATTACAAACATTTTCCATTCTCAATGCGCAAGAAGTTACTATTGTTTCTAATAGGACATGGGTGTTTAACACATATGTATGACTTTTTTCTGTCTATATTAAGCTATTCATAATACTCCCTATTTCATATCAAATTCCATGAATGCAGTGCGAGCAATGTTAATTCATTCCCACCATGGACCATTCTCCTCACCCCAGAAAAAGTACCTGTGACTTGTCTATCAGGAAATAAACCACCACGGGTATGGTAGTGTAGTGGGTGTGTTACTGGATTAGTGATCCAGAGAGCGTGAGTTCAAATCCCTTCCAGTGCGCTATATGCGGCCTTATACGTGCGTTCAGGTTCAGTCTCTTCTCCCGTCAGCGCACCCACAACAACAGAGACTCCATGGGTCTGAAATTGGGGTGAAAGTGCAAGATGGATAATTGTGTGTATGCCCCTTTGCCCCAATACTCTAAAATTCCCTGCCTAAGTCTCTCCACCTCCTTTAAAACCCATCTCTTTGACCTCACCCCTCCTAATATCTTTCTTTGGTTTAATGACTATTCATTTCCGATGGTTCCTCTGTGGCGTTTCTCTACATTAAAGGCACTATATAAATGCATGTTGTTATGTTACGGGTTGGTACATTAACAAACTATGCCACCAACTGTCTTCTAATTCATTACTTTTTGCTCTCATCAAATGGTACAATATTAGGCTCTTGTCCGTTTGCTGACATGAACATTTACTCAATTTCTTTGTAATTTAAAAAAGATTACATTTCTTAAAAAAATTGTGTGGCAGTGCCAATAACTCTTTAACTGAGTCTCAGTTCTGGCTTCCGGTGATCAGTATCCAGTGTCTTATTTTTCACTAGAATCAACTCGAAAATAGCCACATGATTAGAACAGAAACCCTGCTTCTGCACAGGTAAATATTAAAGGCACATAACTCCACCGCATGTACATTTGTGAGCCTTCCCTGAGTATGTGGCATTTCATCAAAGTAAAATGGAATGGGAGGTTGACTCTCCCGGGGAGTTTATGTTTTAATTCTGCTGCAGCCATCAGTCCCAGCAAGGTGACTGCTGACATCTCACACTCAATATCAAAGCACGATGGCATGCTGGTGAATATCATACCCAGCACTCCTCAAACTCATTACTCAGGCAAGCGCTGGCTCAAATCTCATTACTAGAGAAGACTTCACTCCCAGTGAGTGGTACTATATAAAATACCCAGAGAAGGAAACTTTCAATTTCATTTTTATTTAGGAAATAGCACTTAAACAGCACTTGCATATTCAGAGAAGGAAGCTGTTTATAACAGTAAAGAACAACTTCTGCTGTCGAAGATGTATATATAAAATCAATTGTCCTGAAGATATTGGGATCCCAGCTCTCTTGTTTGACTTTCTGCTGGTGCTGCAGTTATGGAGAGACAAGTATATTGACTTGCTGTCTTGAATAATGCAGCAGTAGCTGGGGACATACTATTAGAATGGAGAATTATCTGATACTAGGTACAGAAAAATGCATTCTACGTTCTCCCTGTTGGAGGCATCTTCTCTCGCACAGCCATTTTGTCTCTCTGTTCAGCTGCTTGTCTTGCAAAAAGATTGTGACTAATTAACGATCATTCAAATCAGATTCAAATTATAGCCAATCCTGTAACAATCCAGGACAGGTATTTTAGACTCCATTGGCCTTATCATCTCACCATTGCACCAGATGCTGCAAACTAGACTGCTTACATCTTTTTCCATTTTCTAAATCTATTTGTAACCCTGACCGTGCCTCATCACTTCCTAAATAAAAAGGCGTACTGACTTGCCAGCTCCAGGAAAAAGACAGTGGTGCCCACCATGCTGGAGCCTCTGCTAAAAGCTCAGACATCCGCCATGAGAGCTCACACTGCTGTTATAGGAGCTCACACTGCTGTTATAGGAGCTCACACTGCTGTTATGGGAGCTCACACTGCTGTTATAGGAGCTCACACTGCTGTTATGGGAGCTCACACTGCTGTTATAGGAGCTCACACTGCTGTTATGGGAGCTCACACTGCTGTTATGGGAGCTCACACTGCTGTTATAGGAGCTCACACTGCTGTTATGGGAGCTCACACTGCTGTTATGGGAGCTCACACTGCTGTTATAGGAGCTCACACTGCTGTTATGGGAGCTCACACTGCTGTTATGGGAGCTCACACTGCTGTTATGGGAGCTCACACTGCTGTTATAGGAGCTCACACTGCTGTTATGGGAGCTCACACTGCTGTTATGGGAGCTCACACTGCTGTTATGGGAGCTCACACTGCTGTTATAGGAGCTCACACTGCTGCCATCCCGGCTCTTGTAACCTAGTGCTCTCTTGTCCTGTTTCACTTGGTCCATAAGGAAGGAGACATAGGTGTTCCTCCTGGAGTAGGGAGCTTTGATCACTTCCCTGTTGCCACAGTGGACTGAGTGATGCTGCTGATGTAACCTCCTGAAGCCTGGATCAACCTCATGGCCACAGGCTGTGCTATCCATGCCCTGGTTTAGGGCTGCAGTTGCTGTCTTACAGCCTCCATGTTGAAGCACAGGTGCCCCACATATTGCCACTCGGTCAGGTTGAGGTAGGAAAAGTGTTCCCTGAAGACCCGCTGTGGGTAGGGCCTCCTGCCCTGTGCCCTCTTCCACCTCTTTCTTCTCCCAGCTGCTCCTGCGGTTTACTTTGCCACTCCTCCTCCTCCTCCAGCCCCAAAGGCAGACCTACCAGACCACCCGTGACTGAAATGAAGTATTTGCAAGGCAGACAAGTAGTCCAGCACCAGGAGAAAGTTGATCCCAGAACTCACAGGTCATCGGGGGAAGGGAGAAAATAGCCAAAAATAAAAGCCTAGAAGTTGACCAGCAGTCCAACAGAGCAAACCAGCAACTAACCTGAATGGAGTGGACCAATCCTTTAAATAGTGCTGCTGCTGGGTCCCTGCTGACTGTTAGTGTCATGATTTGCTGGGCAAGTTTATCTCCTGGCGAGTCAGGCACTAGGCCAGACCAATATCACAAAAGGTTCCTACAATCAATATTTCAATATTATAATAAGCTCTTTGAATACTTCTGGCACGTGCTCTGGACGCCTACAGGGGCGGTCAATCCAATATGGCGGACGGTGCACTCCTGATTTGGGCACAAGCACCGTGCATCACATTGGATCCTCAGGTGCTCGGTTCACGCCTGAAAAGTTGGGCGCGATCCAATTTCTGGGCCATTGATTTTTAATTCTTTCCTTATTCCCATTTGTGGCTCAGCTTCCATCCTCTGAGAAAACAGCATGGTCTAGAGAGCTTAAAATATTTGGTTTCTACTCCAGAGTCCACATAACATCTTGCATTTGATCCTACCAGTGTTCCTAGACTCTCCTTTAGTACCTTGGAATATTTATCTCTGGAGTTCCTGGGGCTTCCCAGAATGTCCTATAAATGTTTCTCTAATGTAGTCTAATTTCTGATAGACTCAGTAGCATTCTTACCTCTGGGTCAAAGGGTTATGGGTTCGAGCCCTACTCCAGGACTTGAGTGCACAGTCTTGCCTGGTACTTGAGTGGAGTACTGAGAGAGTGCTTTCTTTGATATGAGATGTTAAACTTATGCCTGCCTGTTCAGATTAATGCCAAAGATCCCATAGCACTATTTGAACAAGAGCTAACGTTCCTCTGTCAACCAACATCACTAAAACAGATTAACGCTCATTTATCTCAACAACAACGACTTGCATTTATATAGAACTTTTAACATAGTAGAACATCCTCAGGGGCTTCACAGGAGCGCTGTCAGACAAAAAAATTGACACCGAGCCAAAGAAGGAGACATTAGGACAGGTGACCAAAAGCTTGGTCAAAGAGGTAGGTTTTAAGGAGCATCTTAAAAGCAGGAGGGGTGGAGAGGCAGAGAGGGAATTCCAGAGTTTAAGACCTAGACAGCTGAAGGCACGGCCGCCAATGGTGGGGAGAAGGAAATGGGGGATTTCACAAAAGGCCAGAGTTGGAGGAATGCAGAGATCTCGGAGGGTTGTAGGGTTGGAGGAGGTTACAGAGATAGAGAGGGGCGAGGCCATGGAGGGATTTGAACACAAGGATGAGAATTTTAAATTTGAGGTGTTCCCAGACCGGGAGCCAATTTGGTCAGCGAGCACAGGAGTGATGGTTGAACAGGACTTGGTGCGAGTTAGGATATGGGCAGCAGAGTTTTGGATGACTCCCTTTTGCTGTTTGTGGGACTTGGCACCAACAACAATGAATACACTTCAAAAATAAATTAATTGGATGTGAAGCGCTTTGGGACGTCCTGAGGATATAAATTTTTTATTTCTTGTAGCCAGTCCTTCTAAAGGATGTTCGGCATTAGTTTCAGACTTTAAATTGGTTCTACTCCTTCAATTTTGGGCCACATACCCCCTCTTGTGGTTGTGTGCGGGAAGCGGTCCCAATGATTCTACATGTTTTGGCACGCTGATTTTTCCAAACACACAAAAATTCATGGAATCACGTCCACTGGAAACTGGAGTTCACGTAATAAGTCATCAGCTTTGAGCTGCTGTTGCAAATTGACAAGATCCTTGGCCACAGATTCCATGGCTGCAGCTAGCTTCGGTGATGTTAGAGTGGGTTGCTCGAGCACATGGTGCTGGACCTGATCATTGCTTATTCCAGACACGAGTCTATCCCACATCATAAATAGTGATGCAGTGCGAACACAAAGTTCAGCAATGCAGCATGGCTCAAACACCATCTCTCCCCGATGACACATTCTTCTGGGGGACGTAAATGCCTCTCGGTTATATGAACGAATAAACGAACGAGCTTAAGAACATAAGAACATAAGAAATAGGTGCAGGAGTAGGCCATACGGCCCCTCGAGCTGCTCCGCCATTCAATAAGATCATGGCTGATCTTCTACCTCAACTCCACTTTCCTGCCCTATCTCCAGATCCCTTGATTCCCTTAGTGTCCAAAAATCTAACGAAATACTTTTGAAGTGTAGTTACTGTTGTAATGTAGGAAACACGGAAGCCAATTTGTGCACGGCAAGCTCCCAAATAGCAATGTGATAGTGACCAGATAATCTGTTTTAGTGATGTTGATTGAGGGATAAATATTGGCCAGGACACCAGGGAGAACTCCCCTGCTCTTCTTCGAAACAGTGCCATGGGACCTTTTACGTCCACCCGTGAGGGCAGACTGGGCCTCGGTTTAACGTTTCAGCCAAAAGACAGCATCTCCGACAGTGCAGCACTTCCTCACTACTGCACTGAAGTGTTAGCCTGGATTATGTGCCCAAGTCTCTGGAGTGGGACTTGAACCCACTAACCTTCTAACTCTGAGGTAAGAGTGCTACCACTGAGCCAAGATTGACATCGAAGGGGTCCCACTTTATAACAATTATTGAGAATTGGCTGGATTAAATGGCACAACAGTCAATATAAGGGCAGAGATTGCTGTAAGTGATGCTACAGTACGAACACTTAATGCCATTAAAACAAATGGGTTAACACCTCTGTTAAAATGCTAAGGTAAATGGCTCACTGTTTTCACTTTTTAACCAACACAGTTAGCTTCAAAATAAAAACATAGAATTATAAGCATAGCTTGGGAGTATGGGCCAGCTGCCAGATCCCTCCGGCAGGAGGCCCGGTCCATTTTGCCAGTGTGGACTCACTAACATGCCGCCGGCAAGCAGCACACTCCCAACGGGTGTCCGGTCGCAGCTCGTAGGCCGAATGTTGGGTGGCCCACGGGCCAACCCAGCTGACAGAAAGGTAAGTGGGGAAGGGAGGAGGGGTAGCAAGGGGCCGTAGTGGCTCACATCATTCTTGCGGAGGCCCGAGGAGCACTCCTGCATCTCCCGGCCCCACAACAATGATTTTAGACTGACCTTTCCGGGGCCTCTTCCTCTTGACCACCAGGTGAGCGTTCCCAGTGGACCCTCCCTGCTTCAGGCAGGCTCCTCGACTGCCCAGCGGAAAGCCCGAGTTAAAATGGCGGCGGAGCATGAACGGGGTGGTAAGTCGATCTTAGCTCCGCTACCGTCCCGTTTCCACCGGGTGGAGGTGTTACCATTCTAGTAAATCTCCTCTGCACCCTCTCCAAAAGTGTGGTGCCCAGCTGGAGCCTAACCAGTGTTTTATAAAGGTTTAGCATAACTTCCTTGCTTTTGTACTCTATGCCTTTATCAATAAAGCCCAGGATCCCATATACTTTTTTAACAGCCTTCTCAACTTGTCCTGCCACCTTCAAAGATTTCTGTACATGAACAGCCAGGTCTCTGTTCCTGCACCAAAAAACATAAAATCTGTATCAGCCAAATCTCCCACATGGATTTAGATGGACAATTTAAAGCTCATTGTTGCCAATGGTGTCTCTCAGAAAAATCTCAACACGTTTCACATAGAACAGTTTACTTTAAAATGCAGTGGTAGCTGTTAAGTAGGTAACGTTGTGCCTGCATAGTGTAGGGGGTGGTGTGTGTCAGCTTCACCTCTGACTTCTGAGTGGTCCGAATCGCTCCCACTCCCTGGGTTCTAGACCTTGGACTTATTTGGGGGTTGTGACAAATTGCAGCAGACAACTGGTTTTGGTGCAAGAAACTTTGACCTTTATTCAAGATAGAAAATACAACACAACAATCTTAACACTCTAATAAAATGGGGAACACTTTGGTACACACGAGGGAAATTACAGTAGAAAGATACCTCACCCCTCCCAAATCACACTGTACTAGCTAGGTTGGACTCTAAAGGACCAGAGATAATGCTCACCAAACGAATCCTTGACAGTAATTCACCCAGAGGTAAGTCAGAAATAGATCGTAGAGTGGAAACTTTGCAGATTTTCGGTTTTTTCCCGAGTTGGTTTTCTTTGGTCGCGGTGGCTCATTATTACCTGGTTGGTTGGTGGCAATATTTGGTTGGTTGTTTCGTAAGGCCCTTGTTGCGGCGAGGTTTCTGATGGTCACTGGGGCTGTTGCTCTGGTTTCTTCTTGTGTGTCGGCCTGCTTCTAGAGCTGCTGACCTTCCCTGTCGAACTGCATTCCTGTTGCCCCCTCGCCTTGTTGTTCGCTGGAAGTTGCTCTTCCTTCCAGAGACAGGCAGAACAATACAAGCAGAACACAAGCGCCAGCAAGAACCAGAGAGAGAGAGCGAGAGAGAGGTTTCGAGTTTCCACTTCTATATCCCTCTCTTACAATGGTCTTCGTCACTTTTTTAAAAAAACACTTCCTGTCTGTTTAAACAGTTCTTACAAAATCCTTAAGAATCTTTGATGGTTTTTTGATGGTCCCTCATCATGTTGCAATTGCTTCTCCCAATGAGTCATTGTTAATTCCGATTTTTAGAGCTTGTCACACAAGGCTTCCTTTTGTATCCAACATCCTAGGTGTTGATCGGTTTTACTTTAAAACAAAGACATGGCCCCACCATGTCTGGAGCAGTTGCCTCTCTCAACGGCCGACTGCCTTTCAAATTAGTGCTGAGTGTTGACCACCTGCTGTAGGTTTTGCATTAAAACAGAGACATGTATGAAGCAGTAATTCTCCCACATTCCACTGTGTGTGTTGTTGATTCGTCTGGCGACCTCTCACCTATCCTTCCATCTTAGGATTTTAGTCAATGGCCAAAGTTTTTCCATACTCAGGGAAAAGGTGAATTCCCAGAATTCTTACAGTCGCCCCTACGAGGAAGCGAGTCCCTTAAAGGACGTGGATTCCTCAAAAAGTACTTTTCCCTGGTTGATGCTTCCTGGTGCGGCGTGTGTGTGAGTCACCCTGAAATGGTTAGAACAGAGTCCAAAGTCCTTTTCTTTCGGGTTTTTCTCCGAGTTTTGGGGGATCTGTGAATTTTGAGAATCTTACAACAGGTACAAATAAAATGTAGACATCCTCAGACCTCTGCAAGAGCTTCTATCTTAGTCTGAACGTATCCCTATTCGGCAGGTGGAAGCGCCTTGCTAGTGTAGGTTTGGGTTTCTGCATCCTTTCTTTCAAGATGGCTCTAGACTGGGTAAAAGGCGGTGCCATCCATAGTAAGCTCAGTGTACTTGAGGATTGCTATATCGCTCCACAGCTTTCTCTCTACAGCTTCTTGGCGTTCAGATTATCCCACGCTTGCGTCCTCCTGGTTAGTTCTCTGAGTGGCTGTGCTAGGATGGTAAAATCAGAGATAATTATCTGCAGTAGTTGGAGAGATCAGGCTTCTAACGCCGTGTGGAGTTCTTTGGCTCAATGATACGCTTTACGCCCACTACCTTCTTTGGAGTCAGCTGATACACTTATTTCTAAGAAGACATGGGTTTCAAGGATGCTAATAACCAACTATGCTCTTGGCGGGTGAGGGTGATGATACACACGAACTCTTTGGAGTTGAGGTGGCTCCATGCTGATGTGCTTGGTAATGGCGGTTCAGAACTAGCTCTGTGTCAGACTTGGTAATCTGATACGGAATCTGGCAGGTCGGCAGTACCCTAGCACACTGTTGGTGATTGACCTGGCTCGCCAATAGAAACTGGGGGACCGGGCCAGTTGGGATGCATCCCCCTCAGCTCTGGATAACCTGACAGGTTAGGGTGGTCCCGACTTGATAAACCCTGGGAGGCTTATCTATGCTGGTGGGCTGCGTGGTTTTAGCTGTTTAAATTCCAGCAGTAATCCGTGCTCACTTGTTGGTCCCTAAACGTGGCTCTGCCATCATGTGTCTAAGCTTTCTGGGCTTGGGTAAGTGGAGTGTGTCCCTGTGGGGAGAGAGTTTGCACCCCATTATCTACCTGTGTGGATTTGTCAGTAGCTTAGTTTGAAGACTCTTAAACATGATGATGGACTTCCATGGCCTGTCAGAAACCCGCCTGACCAAACAAAATGGATACAATAAGCTCATTTGTAGATTTGTTTATAAACAGAGTGTCACTGCCCTGTGTGACGACATAAAATATCATGTGTCAATCTCTGAATTCTAACTGACACCCAAATTTTTGACACAAAGGTTGAAGAACCTCAGGGAGGATATATTGGCCTTGGAGGGGCTGCAGTGGCGATTCACCAGAATGATACCGGGGCTAAAAGGGTTAAATTATGAGGACAGGTTGCATAGACTAGGCTTGTACTCCCTTGTATAGAAGATTGAGGGGTGACAAATTGAAGTGTTTAAGATGATTAAAGGACTTGATAGGGTAGACAGAGAGAAACTATTTCCTCTGGTGGGAGAGCCCAGAGCAAAGGGGCATAATCTTAAAATTAGAGCCAGGCCATTCAGGGGTGAAGTCAGGAAACACCTCTTCACGCAAAGGGTAGTGGAAATCTGGAACTCTCTTCCCCCAAAAAGCTATTGAGGCTGGGGATCAACTGAAAATTTCAAAACTGAGATTGGTAGATTTTTGTTGGGTAAGGGTATTAAGGGATATGGAACCAAGGTGGGTAGATGGAGTTGAGATACAGATTAGCCTTGATCTAATTGAATGGCAGAACAGGCTCGAGGGGCTGAATGGCCTACTCGTGTTGCTATGTTCTCTAAGTGATCCGTAGACATATATTTTAAGCTTAGACTGACAAATGGTTTAGTGGGAAATACCTTATAAATGCTTTTGGCTGTCGTAGTTACTGATTCACCAATGTCAATCAGCACTTCTAGTGGATGTCCTTGCAATAGTATTGTCTGTTTAAAGTAGATTACAAGTAAACTGCTCCAGCTCACAGCAGGATGCATTACGATAAAGGTATATGTTGAGCTATCAGCAGATTGAATCTACATTACATGGCACTGGAGTGGGTCTTTGGCTTTCTTGTGCATTTCTTAGGCTGAATGCTTATGGATTGGCAAAGTTGTTGGCATGATGGTTGTATCTCCAGCAAGCCTGATAGATTACACCTTGCCAGGGTAAACAGTGGAATTTGGGTATTCACTAGCAGTTTTAGGCTTGGTATTGGCAATCAAACTTGCCTTGTGTTAATGGCTTGTGCTTCAGCCAAATAGCCATCGGTCTCATTTTCCAGGTGCTAGTAACACGTCACTTGCACGAGTTGCGTCCAATAACTTGGTTAAAATCACTGCAGGATCCTTTGCAACTTGCCTCCACAACCTTGCAGGATCTGAATCCTAATCTCTCAATCGATAGTTGGGAGCTCAGCTCACAACTAGTCCAGTGTCAGCCTTGGCTCAGTGATAGCACTCTTGTCTCCAAGTCTGAAGGTTGTGGGCTCAAACCCCACTCCATGAGACACAAGAACATAATCTAGGCTGATAATGCAATGGAGTGTTACATTGTTGGAGGTGATGTCTTTCGGATGAGATATTAAACTGAGGCCCCATCTACCTTCTCATGGTGGATGTGAAAGATGCCATGATACTATTTTGAGAAGAGCAGGGGAGTTTGTCGTGGCCAATAATTATCCTTCAACCAACATCACTAAAAACAGATTATCAGGTCATTATCACATTGCTGTTTGTGGGACCTTGCTGTGTGCAAATTGGCTGCTGTGTTTCCTACATTACAACAGTGCCCACATTTCAAAAGTACTTTATTGGTTGTAAAGCACTTTGGGATATCCTGAGGTCATGAAAGGTGCTATATAAATGCAAGACTTTCTTTCTCTATTGAGCCTCCCTATGGCTTACACTTACACTGCCCCCACATTGAATTCTATAAGTTCTCTGGTGGAGAAATACTGCTTTTTACTGATCAATGTTTGTAATGATTCCCATGTCTGGCCTGGCAGGGCTTAAAAAATAACAGACTTGTTCCCTGCAGAAATGTTTTCTGTTGTCCTCTTCCACATCCATGCTCAAAGTTGGATTTTGAATCGACGTGGTTGCAGGCTCCAAAACAGCTCGTTTTCTCTCTCTTTTTTAATTCTCCCCCCACCCCAGTTTCCTTTCAATCCTTGGTAGTTGCTGCGTGTGCGAAAGGGAGATTTACAGTGACATATTAATAAAGGGATTGCAAGTTGTGGAGGTGGGTTCTTTTACTCTGCCTTCTTTTACTCACAGTCTAACTGGTTTTAACCCATCCTCTCTGATCATGGGGTTCAATTGCCCCAGGGATCCCCAGAGAAACAACCAGACAATCTGGGGAACACCCAGGGAAATTCAACCCATCTGTTTTTAAGCAAGGCATGTAGAGATTAAAGAGTTAACAGCCAATAGGGTATAACAATCCCAGAGTATTCTTAAAGTCCATCATCATGTTTAAGAGTCTAAAGTGGCAGGGGGTTGGGAACCTGAGCAGGGAGAGAGGGGAAAGCGTAACAGGAAGGGACAGAAGGTATGGAGTAATAGGTAAAGTGTTAAAAAAGGAAAAAGCAGGAACTAAGCGTCACAAAACAGATTTGAAAGTTCTTTATCTGAATGCACGTAGCATTCGTAATAAAATGGACGAGTTAACGGCACAAATAACTACGTATGGGTATGATCTTGTGGCCATTACAGAAACATGGCTGCAGGGTGACAACGACTGGGAATTAAATATGCCAGGGTATTTAACAATCAGGAAGGACAGGCAGGAAGGAAGGGGAGGTGGGGTGGCTATGTTAATAAAGGAAGGAATCACTGTAATACAGAGAAATGATATTGGGACAAAGCATCAAGATAATGAAACAGTTTGGGTGGAGATAAGGAATAATAAGGGAAAAAAAACATTAGTGGGCGTAGTATATAGGCCTCCTAATAGTTGCAACTCTGCTGGAAGAAGTATTAATCAGGAGATAGTCGGGGCATGTAATAAGGGAACAGCCATAATTATGGGGGATTTTAATTATCATATTAACTGGACACATCAAATTGGGCAGAGCAGCCTTGAGGACGAGTTCATTGAGTGCATCAGGGATGGATTTCTTGAGCAGTATGTAACTGATCCTACAAGGGGGCAGGCAACCTTGGACCTGGTCCTGTGTAATGAGTCAGGATTAATTAATAATGTCCTAGTTAAGGATCCCCTTGGAACGAGCGACCACAACATGGTTGAATTCCATATCCAATTAGAGGGTGAGAAGGTTGATTCTCAAACAAGCGTACTGAGCTTGAATAAAGGAGACTATGATGGTATGAGAGCGGAATTGATTAAAGTGGACTGGGAAAATAGATTAAAGGGTAAGACGGTACATGAGCAGTGGTGTTCATTTAGGGAGTTATTTTACAACTTTCAAAATAAATATATTCCACTGAGGAAAAAAGGGTGTAAAAGAAATGACAGCCACCCGTGGCTAAGTAAAGAAATCAAGGATAGTATCCGACTAAAAACAAGGACATATAAGGTAGCCAAACTTAGTGGGAGGATAGAAGATTGGGAATTCTTCAAAAGACAGCAAAAAGTAACTAAAGGATTGATTAAGAAAGGGAAGTTAGATTATGAAAAGAAATTAGCAAAAAATATAAAAACAGATAGCAAGAGTTTCTATAGTTATATAAAAAGAAAAAGGGTGGCTAAGGCAAACATAGGTCCCTTAGAGGATGAGACCGGGAAATTAATGGTGGGAAACATGGAGATGGCAAAAATGCTGAACAAATATTTTGTTTCAGTCTTTACAGTAGAGGACACTAAGAATATCCCAACACTGGACAAACAGGGGACTCTCGGGGGGGAGGAGCTAAATACGATTAAAATCACTCAAGAGATGGTACTCAGTAAAATAATGGGACTCAAGGCGGATAAATCCCCTGGACCTGATGGCTTCCATCCTAGGGTCTTGAGGGAAGTGGCAGTAGGGATTGTGGATGCTTTGGTGATAGTTTTCCAAAATTCCCTGGACTCAGGAGAGGTCCCGGCAGATTGGAAAACTGCTAATGTAACACCGTTATTTAAAAAGGGTAGTAGGCAGAAGGCTGGAAATTATAGGCCAGTTAGCTTAACATCTGTGGTGGGTAAAATTTTGGAGTCTATTATTAAGGAGACAGTAACGGAACATTTAGATAAGCATAATTTAATAGGACAAAGTCAGCATGGCTTTATGAAGGGGAAGTCATGTCTGACAAATTTGCTTGAGTTCTTCGAGGATATAACGTATAGGGTGGATAAAGGGGAACCAGTGGACGTAGTGTATTTAGACTTCCAGAAGGCATTCAACAAGGTGCCACATAAAAGATTATTACTTAAGATAAAAAATCACGGGATTGGGGGTAATATTCTGGCATGGGTGGAGGATTGGTTATCAAACAGGAAGCAGAGAGTTGGGATAAATGGTTCATTTTCGGACTGGCAACCAGTAACCAGTGGTGTTCCACAGGGGTCGGTGCTGGGTCCCCAACTCTTTACAATCTATATTAACGATTTGGAGGAGGGGACCGAGTGCAACATATCAAAATTTGCAGATGATACAAAGATGGGAGGGAAAGTGGAGAGTGAGGAGGACATAAAAAACCTGCAAGGGGATATAGACAGGCTGGGTGAGTGGGCGGAGATTTGGCAGATGCAATATAATATTGGAAAATGTGAGGTTATGCACTTTGGCAGGAAAAATCAGAGAGCAAGTTATTTTCTTAATGGCGAGAGACTGGAAAGTACTGCAGTACAAAGGGATCTGGGGGTCCTAGTGCAAGAAAATCAAAAAGTTGGTATGCAGGTGCAGCAGGTGATCAAGAAAGCCAACGGAATGTTGGCTTTTATTGCTAGGGGGATAGAATATAAAAACAAGGAGGTATTGCTGCAGTTATATAAGGTATTGGTGAGACCGCACCTGGAATACTGCATACAGTTTTGGTCTCCATACTTAAGAAAAGACATACTTGCTCTCGAGGCAGTACAAAGAAGGTTCACTCGGTTAATCCCGGGGATGAGGGGGCGGACATATGAGGAGAGGTTGAGTAGATTGGGACTCTACTCATTGGAGTTCAGAAGAATGAGAGGCGATCTTATTGAAACATATAAGATTGTGAAGGGTCTTGATCGGGTGGATGCAGTAAGGATGTTCCCAAAGATGGGTGAAACTAGAACTAGGGGGCATAATCTTAGAATAAGGGGCTGCTCTTTCAAAACTGAGATGAGGAGAAACTTCTTCACTCAGAGGGTGGTAGGTCTGTGGAATTTGCTGCCCCAGGAAGCTGTGGAAGCTACATCATTAGATAAATTTAAAACAGAAATAGACAGTTTCCTAGAAGTAAAGGGAATTAGGGGTTATGGGGAGCGGGCAGGAAATTGGACATGAAGCTGAGTTCGGATCGGTCAATGCCCTGTGGGTGGCGGAGAGGGCCCAGGGGCTATGTGGCCGGGTCCTGCTCCGACTTCTTGTGTTCTTTAGATTTGTGGTTGGGATCAGATCAGCCATGATCTTATTGAATGGCGGAGCAGGCTCGAGGGGCCGATTGGCCTACTCCTGCTCCAATTTCTTATGTTCTTATGTTCTTACCAGTATATTGGACATTACAATTAATTGGAGGGCACCTCATTACAGTAGTTATAAATTAATACTTTAAAATACAACGCTCATCTGTGGATCTGGCATAACATTCAAATGTAGAAGATTCTCACAGATCCTTCTTTGATTGCTGATTATCTTCATTGCTGATTAACTAGGTAGTGCAACTCTTCACTGCAGTAGGAAGCGTTTGGGTAATTTGGTTTATATACTAGTATTTTCCTTAGGGTAAAAGGGACTGATCAAAAATTAAGCAGTATATAATTGTCAGAAGAGGTCACAAAAGTCCCATGCATACATATGTCAGTGAAATCCATCAGTGTATGTAAACGTCTGGTTTTGAATTTGATGGTGACAGTCTTCTGACAGCAGCGTATAATGAAATTTGCCCATAGCCGTCTCCAAGGGACCAACATATTGATCCCAGCCACGCAACTCAACATTTCAAGACTTTTAAATGCCCCTTAAGTTTCTATGTCCATTTCCAGTAATAAACTTTGTTTCACACCAAGTCAGTTCCCTATATGAATAACATATATAGATTTGAGCATCTGCTAAATACTAGCAACATAGCATTGAGTTTCTTTTCATGAGGAACCTAATCACATCAGATAGCACAGATGGTAGCAGTTGGTGAAGCGAGTTTTCTTATCAGGATGTATCTGGGCCATTACTATTTTTCTGTTTCTTATCATACTTTGGTGCTGTAAAATCAGCCTTTTTCATGCAGATGCTTTCACAGAACCCAGTAAAATTCCTCCGTGTTCAAAATTTACTGTAACCTCCTGAATGTTCCCTTAATGATTTAAAGCACAGCCCTCCCATCTGACTGACCCTTGACTGAATCAAGAGTCTTCGTTCAATGGGAAATTCTGTAGACCTGTGCCAGAAGTAATTCTGCAAACTATACCAGCAGTAGGAGTAAGACTGTGTAAATAGCGTTGATTGTAGATGCCACCTTGACAGCTAAGTGTTAACAGTCTCGACCATGTCTTCTGATTCAATAGCATAAATGTTATTAACACTTTGTGAATGCATCGCACCTTAATGCTAGCACTTTTATGACAGCTGTTACTTTACGATCTCTGGCGATGTGAAGTCTCACAGTGACTGCATCAAGGGCAGCTCTTGTTTTCAATAAGCAATATATCTGTCAGTGATGCCTCGGTAGTAGCCTGCTTAGTATGCAGACAAGGTGCGCATTGATCTCCCTAAGTGGATCAACAAGAGAAGGTCTCCACTGATAGTCTACTTGGTAGTCACTTTGTCGAATTGTAAAACCGGTTACAAGACATCAACTGGTCAATCATTCACTGCTCGCTAGTTTTCTGCTTTGGGTGTTAAAATATATGAAAACTGTTCAACCACGAATATTTTCTTAGTCAGCATTACTCCAGGTTGCTTATGGTTGTGTCTGGTGTTATTCATAGAATCAAAGAATGATGCATCACAGAAGGAGGCCACTCGGCCCATCATACCTGTGCCAGCTCTTTGAAAGAGCTATCCAATTAGTCCCACTCCCCTGCTCTTTTCCCCACAGCCCCTGCAAATTTCCCCTCGATTCAAGTATTTATCCAATTCCCTTTTGTAAGTTATTATTGGGCCGGATTTTACTGTGAAAATAACGGTGAGGCTAACAGCGTTCACCATTATTTATGCGCAAATCGAACAGCAACTTCCAACGAGTGCACATGCGCAGTGAAAGGCGAGAATCCGGACATTGCTGTCCAAGATGCGCTGCCCCTCCATGGGCTGCGTGAAAACGACATCTCGCCGTCTGACTCCCCAATCAAATATATTGAATGGCATGAAGTTCCTGTACTGCCATCGTAGATACGGACTAAACTCACCTCAAAAAGTTGGGGCTTATCCATTCCAGTCTAAGTATCTTTTTAATGGTGTGGTAAGTTTTAATTACTGCCAAACAACCTCTCTGGCACTGAAAATTAACTTTTACAAGTGTGGAGTCTCATTCTTTTAATTATTGTCAGATTTTTTTAAAATTTAAAATAAAAACAAATTTTTTACTTTTTTTTCTGTCTCTTTTATCTCTCTCTCTCTTAATCCAATCTTTATTTCCCTCTCTTTATTTTGCTTTCTGTACCTGATTTGACAATGAATTCACTATTCTAACTTACACTTCCTGGATCAGTCTCTGCGCTGCTCATTAAGTATTCTTCAGTCTGATTGGTTAAATTGCTTGCCTTGTTCACACAGGTCCCAGATGCCCTGTAGAGGGCGCCGCCCTGAACCGGTCTCTAACTTACAGTAACTTGCTGTGCAAAACCCCATAGAAAGTCAATGGGCAAGTGCTGGTGCCGTTCGTTCGCTGCTCACAGCAAAATCTGGCCTGTTGAATCTGCTTCCACCTCCCTTTCAGGCAGTGCATTCCAAATCATAACCACTCACTGCGTAAATTTTTTTCCCTCGTGTCACCTCTGGTTTTTTTGCCAATTATCTTAAATCTGTGTCCTCTGGTTACTGACCGTTCTGCCACTGGAAACTGTTTCGCCTTATTTACTCTCTCAAAACGCTTCATGATTTTGAACACCTCTATCAAATCTCCCCTTAACCTTCTCTGCTCTCAGGAGAACAATCCCAGCTTCTCCAATCTCTACACATAACTAAGTCTTTCATCTCTGGTACCATTCTAGTAAAGCTCTTCTGCACCCTCTCCAAGGCCTTAGCATCCTTCCTAAAGTGTGGTGCCCAGAATTGGCCACAATACTCCAGCTGGGGCCTAACCAGTGTTTTATAAAGGCTTAGCATAGCTTTTGAACTCTATGGCCCTGATATTACTGGGGAGGCGGGATGGCAGCGGGGGGCGATTGGGCAGCGTGGGTAACCCGCCCAGTGAAATCCGTTCATTCCCCAAGCGATCGCGGGTAAATTGAAGCCACTTAACGTGGCTTCCGGGTTTCCTGTTGGAAACCCGCGCAGCAGGCGGACTGCGCACCCGCATCACAGGCTGTCAGCTGGAGGAGCTCTATTTAAAGGGGCAGTCCTCCAATGCTGCTCCTGGAGCAAAGAACCAAAATTATAGAATGGAGCAGCCCAGGGGAAAGGCTGCTCCCAGATTTACTGATGCCTCACTCCAGATGCTACTGGATGGGGTGAGGAGGAGGAGGGATATATTCTACCTGGCGGACGGGAGGAAGTGGCCTGTCTCTGCCACCAAGAAGGCCTGGCTCGAGGTGAACGAGGAGGTCACCAACAGCAGCAACGTCTCCCGCACATGGAAGCGCTTCAATGACCTAACTAGGTCAGCCAAAGTGAGTACACTTACTCATTCTCCTACATTCCGTCTTCCACATCTCCGCCCCCACCCCCAACTCGTTCTGCACTGCCGACACTACTCTATCACATCACTCCTCACACCCACTCAAACCTCATCCTCAACTTACCTGCACTTACTCACCTCCCCATTAGTCATCCCACCGCTATCATTCAACCCAATCCTCATACAATGTCACGGCTCTATCTCATACTCACCCTCTGATGCATCTCTTTCACGGTCAGCCGCACACAAACCAATGCATTCAGCGGTTGGCCACATCACCATCACTCACTATCACCTCTCTACTTTCTCCACTTATAGGAGAAGAGAACCCAGGATGCACAGGAGAGGGCGAGGACCAGAGGGGGCCGCAATAAATCATCGTCCTCACAGACGCGGAGCAGGAGGCGCTGGAACTGAGCCGCAGTCTCGAGTGCCCGTCCGTCAGGGACGCCAAGACTGGCACCCAACAAATGGCTGGTGACAGAACTTTAACATCCAGCACACACAATATCAAGTGATGTTAACTTGCCTTGCCACCTTCAGCACCTCAACATCTGTCATCATACTTAATATTGCCTTCTGTTTTCTTATAGGGCCTTCAGCGACCGCCGTGACGATGGAGGGTGATTCCTGAGGACCTGCCGGCCTCTGAGGGGGCACCGTCACATCTGAGTGAGCCATCCACCAGCGCAGATACTCACACCTCGGTGGGTCCCCGTCCTCACTTAGCTGGGGTCGCACATGGTGAGTCACCACACACATAAGCACGAGCAGACACTGGTGGTAGGGGCAGCTGTGGAGAGTCCGTGTCGGTGGGAGCATTCCTCTCCAGGCTCTGCTCGGCTGGTCACAGATGCTGAACCCTGGGGGCCATCCTTTAAAAGGAGAATGATCGAGGAGCAGCAGTACATTTGCGAGGTGCTGGAACAGGTGCCACGCGCACTCTCCACAATTGCGCAGAGGGTGCAGGAGTCCAACTCGTGCATGAGTGGAATGGTGGCACAGGTACGTGAGGGCATCTCTGAGATAGTGTCACAGGGACGTGAGGGCATCTCTGAGATAGTGTCACAGGGACGTGAGGGCATCTCTGAGATAGAGTCGCGGGTAAGTGCAGGAATGTCTGCGATGGAGGGAAGGCGAGCCTCCGTGGAGCTTCAAGCACAGCTCACATATGAGTCCATTCAGGCCCTGACAACGGCCGTTCAGACTCAGGGTGGACAACATCCTGCCGCCTTAAACAGGCAGGCAGATACTCTAGCCCTGGCCTTACAAGGCTTCACACATGTCCTCCAAACTGTCATCCAGCAGAGTGGTAGGAGTGGCGTGGGCCTGGCCCAGGGGAGGGATGATGGCGAAAGGGGACATGGAAGTGGGGACGCCACTCAAAGCGCCCCCACGTCTCACCCATTGCCCCCCTCTCAACCAGTACCCGCAATGCTGCCTCCTCTCCAGGTGGCCGAGTCTGCTCCTGCACAGGTGCAGGTGGAGCAGTCTTTGGAGGGGCCCTCATGGGCACCGAAACCCAGAGGGCGTAGGCTCAAAGCATCTAATCTAAGCAACACATGACTATAATGCATCCCACTCTGTCTGGTGCGTATTGAAGCATTCCCCCAGAACGATCAAGGCACCTGAAGCACATCTTGAGCAGCCCTATAGCATGCTCAATTGTAGACCTGGTGGCGATGTGGCTGTCGTTATATTGACGCTGTTGCTCGGTGGTGGGGTGCCTCAAAGGTATCATGAGCCACGTGTGCAGGGGGTATCCCTTGTCCCTGAGCAGCCAACCCTTAAGGGTGTTCAGTGCGTGGGAGAGGGGCGGGATGTTGGATTCCTGGAGGATGAAGGAATTGTGGCAGCCGCCAGGGTATCTGGCGCACACGTGAAGGAATCTCTTGTGGTGGTCATAGATGAGCTGAGTGTTTATGGAGTGATAGCCCTTCCTGATGATGAACAGTCCTGGCTCGTGTGGAGGTGCTCGTTTTTCTATATGGGTGCGATCGATTACACCCTGCACCCATGGGAAGCCAGCCACAGTGTGGAATCCCACTGCCCTCTCCGTCTGGCTGAGGTCATCCGTGGAGAATTTGACATAGTGCGAGGCCCTGCGAAACAAGCCGTCGGTGACCTGCCTTATGCACTTGTGTGCAAACGACTGAGAGACCCCAGCGATGTTCCCGGTGGCATCTGGAATGATCCAGAGGCGAAGAAGTTGAGGGCAGTGGTGACTTTAACAGCGACAGGTAAGGAGATGCTGCTCGGCCCAGCCGGGAGCAGCTCGGCATGAAGGCCGCTGCAGATGTCCGCGACTACCTGATGACTGACTCTGAGCCTACGTATGCACTGCTCCTCGGAGAGGTCCAGGAAGCTGAGCCTCGGTCTGTAGACCTTGTTGCGAGGGTAGCGCCTCCTGCAACGTCGCTCTCTCTGTTGTTGCCCTCCATGCTCTTGTGCAGGTGCCTGTGGCGCAGCACTGTGTTGTGAAGCTCCACGTGGCGGAGGTGGACGGCATGCCTGGTGAGGCTGATGATATTGCTTGTCCTCGGATGAAGTGATGAATGCAGCTATGGCGTCCTCCATCCTGACGGTGTGAGCTTGAGGGGGTCCGCAGAGTTTTGGGTATAAATTAAGAATTTTGAGTGGAAACACAAAGGTGTTGCAGCCAAAACTTTGCCTGAAGTGACAGAGTGCCCTGCTGCAATAAGTGAGGTTTTCTCCCCACCTGTCAAATAATCCTTTCCATCTCCCACTGGCTGCCGGCTGAAACACGTCTGGTCAACAGGGAGTGTTTCTCACAGCACGGGAAACACGCTGAGGATCCTTCAAAATTGCACCCCCGCCCAAATCTCCACTCAATCAGGTATCTCAAGTACCTCAACTATCTGACTAACTGTGTAAAGCAGCATTCCACCGGCTTTAATTGCCGGTGGGAGTCCTGCATTCGGGAGCTGCGCGCACACCCAAACGCGTCACTTGGGAACCCGGAAGTCAGTGGGTTGGAGCCGGGCTCCATACCCACTCCGGGCTTCCGCCATTTTACGAGCTCCCCTGCCCTCAACGCACCCGCTCTGCCATCCGAAAATCGGCCCCTAGGCCTCTATTTATAAAGCCAAGGATCCTGTAAGCCTTTTTAGCAGCCTTCTCAACTTGTCTTGCCACCTTCAAAGACTTGTGTATGTACACCCCAAGTCTCTCTGTTCCTGCACCCCCTTTAAAATTGTACCATTTAGTTTATATTGCCTCTCCTCATTCTTCCTTCCAAAATGAATCACTTCACACTTCTCTGTGTTAAATTTCATCTGCCATGTGTCTGCCCATTTCACCAGTCTGTCTATATCTATGTCCTCCTGGAGTCTGTTACTATCCTCCTCACTGTTTACTATATGTCCCGAGTTTTTAATAATCTTCAAACTTTGAAATTATACCCTGTATACCCAAGTCCAGGTCATTAATATATATATTAATCCATATCAGAACACCCCATTCTGGTCTCCATACTATTGGCACTTTCTGTGCTCTTAAAAATATAATATTTTGACATTAAATTAACCCAACGTATTTTAAAACTTACTTTAGTTCCTTAAGTCTTTTTTACATTGGAATCGTCTAAGTTTAATGAATGGAACTGTAAAATTGACAGGGATTGCAACTTGAGCTCATCTGAAACTCTGTTGCCTATATCCTAACTCGCACCAAGTCCTGATCACCCATCAATCCTGTGCTCGCTGATCTACGTTGGCTCCCAGTCTGGCAATGCCTCGAATTTAAAATTCTCATCCTCATGTTCAAATACAGCCATGATCTAATTGAATGGCGGAACAAGCTCGAGGGGCTGAATGGCCTACTCCTGTTCCTATGTTCCTATGCCATGAGTTTTCTTTTGAAGTGTAGTCCCTATCTCTGTAATCTCCTACAGCCCTTCAACCCTCCGAGATCTCTGCGCCCCTCCATTTCTGGCCTCTTGTGCATCCCCGATTTCCTTCACCACGCCATTGGTGGCCTTGCCTTCAGCCGTCTAGGCCCTAAGCTCTTGATTTCTCTCCCTGAATCTCACTCCAGCACTCCTAAGAGGCTCAGGTGCCCGCCTTGCCCCATGCAAATTAGTTGCCCTCTCCCTGAACCCACATACTCTGGTATAAAGTTGGGATCTTGTTTGGGATGTTTTAAATCTTTGAAGATTAATACCATTTATTCCTTGCCCTACCATGACGATGTAATCTAGTCAACATTAGCTGATCAGCTCCGCACAGGATCCTGTAAGCCCCAAGTAAACAATGTTTCAAAGGATAATTCTCTGTTAACCAGCATCAAATCATAAAGCTTGAAGTAATAATCGCAGAATCTCCCTTGTAATTCGCAGAAAATTTAAAAAGTAAACAAAAAAGTACAAAAAGTGTGGCAAGAATTTTCACAAAATTCAGAATTTATAAAGATGCGGAGTCAGAGCAGATACATGATCTCCTCACAACCAAAGGAAATATGTAACTACATAAAGTACCGACGTTCAAATGGAGCAAAGAGTTTATTTTGTAAAGATTAGAAATACTATCAAGGGTTCAAGAAAACAGATGCTTCAACTCATCTGCATGGAAAGCTCTCCGTTATATCCAGGGTGTCCCATCCATGTGACCATTAATCACTGGCTGCTTTTTGAGCTTTACGAGGCTCATTTTTGAATTTTGTAAAATGAGCAGTGCTGGGCTTCTGTCCTACAAACCTTCACATCGTGATGAGAATGATTTTAGATCCTTATGCATTTCACAGACCGTATTCACAAAGGGATTTGCCACGGAATACTATGGGATGGATGCAATCCACGTTAGTCCAGCAGATTACTTCCACTAAAATACTAACGTTCATCTTCAACATCCTGCCTCCTGCAGTCACAGCTGCAGCTTCGGGACTCTGCACACGGGATCTCGATCCTCAACCCACAGGCGGTACGTTAGGCAGGTTGCGGCTGTGGAGAAAAGCACAGGAACCCAAGTATAGTCCCACCCTCATTCTCAGGTATTACCAACAGGTCCAATGAGAGCCCTGGCTTCTGCAAGCTCGAGGATGTAGGGGGTGGTGGTGTGTGTCAGCTTCACCTCTGACTTCTGAGCGGTCCGAATCGCTCCCACTCCCTGGGTTCTAGACCTTGGACTTATTTGGGGGTTGTGACAAAGTGCAGCAGACAACTGGTTTTGGTGCAAGAAAAACTGGGTTTATTGAAGTCACAAATGAACATATACCATTAGGATTACACTGAGATTATACAGACATACAAAAGTACACTTAGTTAAGAATCATAGAATCATAGAATCATAGAAGTTACAACATGGAAACAGGCCCTTCGGCCCAACATGTCCATGTCGCCCAGTTTATACCACTAAGCTAGTCCCAATTGCCTGCACTTGGCCCATATCCCTCTATACCCATCTTACCCATGTAACTGTCCAAATGCTTTTTAAAAGACAAAATTGTACCCGCCTCTACTACTGCCTCTGGCAGCTCGTTCCAGACACTCACCACCCTTTGAGTGAAAAAATTGCCCCTCTGGACCCTTTTGTATCTCTCCCCTCTCACCTTAAATCAATGCCCCCTCGTTATAGACTCCCCTACCTTTGGGAAAAGATTTTGACTATCGACCTTATCTATGCCCCTCATTATTTTATAGACTTCTATAAGATCACCCCTTAACCTCCTACTCTCCAGGGAAAAAAGTCCCAGTCTGTCTAACCTCTCCCTGTAAGTCAAACTATCAAGTCCCGGTAGCATCCTAGTAAATCTTTTCTGCACTCTTTCTAGTTTAATAATATCCTTTCTATAATAGGGTGACCAGAACTGTACACAGTACTCCAAGTGTGGCCTCACCAATGCCCTGTACAACTTCAACAAGACATCCCAACTCCTGCATTCAATGTTCTGACCAATGAAACCAAGCATGCCGAATGCCTTCTTCACCACCCTATCCACCTGTGACTCCACTTTCAAGGAGCTATGAATCTGTGCTCCTAGATCTCTTTGTTCTATAACTCTCCCCAACGCCCTACCATTAACGGAGTAGGTCCTGGCCCGATTCGATCTACCAAAATGCATCACCTCACATTTATCTAAATTAAACTCCATCTGCCATTCATCGGCCCACTGGCCCAATTGATCAAGATCCCGTTGCAATCCCAGATAACCTTCTTCACTGTCCACAATGCCACCAATCTTGGTGTCATCTGCAAACTTACTAACCATGCCTCCTAAATTCTCATCCAAATCATTAATATAAATAACAAATAACAGCGGACCCAGTACCGATCCCTGAGGCACACCGCTGGACACAGGCTTCCAGTTTGAAAAACAACCCTCTACAACCACCCTCTGTCTTCTGTCGTCAAGCCAATTTTGTATCCAATTGGCTACCTCACCTTGGATCCCATGAGATTTAACCTTATGTAACAACCTACCATGCGGTACCTTGTCAAATGCTTTGCTGAAGTCCATGTAGACCACGTCTACTGCACAGCCCTCATCTATCTTCTTGGTTACCCCTTCAAAAAACTCAATCAAATTCGTGAGACATGATTTTCCTCTCACAAAACCATGCTGACTGTTCCTAATTAGTCCCTGCCTCTCCAAATGCCTGTAGATCCTGTCCCTCAGAATACCCTCTAACAACTTACCCACTACAGATGTCAGGCTCACTGGTCTGTAGTTCCCAGGCTTTTCCCTGCCGCCCTTCTTAAACAAAGGCACAACATTTGCTACCCTCCAATCTTCAGGCACCTCACCTGTAGCGGTGGATGATTCAAATATCTCTGCTAGGGGACCCGCAATTTCCTCCCTAACCTCCCATAACGTCCTGGGATACATTTCATCAGGTCCCGGAGATTTATCTACCTTGATGCGCGTTAAGACTTCCAGCACCTCCCTCTCTGTAATATGTACACTCCTCAAGACATCACTATTTATTTCCCCAAGTTCCCTAACATCCATGCCTTTCTCAACCGTAAATACCGATGTGAAATATTCATTCAGGATCTCACCCATCTCTTGTGGTTCCGCACATAGATGACCTTGTTGATCCTTAAGAATGGGGAACACACAGCATAACGAGGGAAAATCACGCTACTAATCCCCTTACCCTTGTCCCACCCCCAAAACCTAACTAAATTGAACTAGGAGAGGTCAGGGATCATGCTCACCAAACCAGGGTTCCTTGACAGTTCGAAATCCAGCCAGGTAAGCCGGTTGCAGTTTTGGGGTACGCTCTTTGTGTCCTCTGGGGCCTGCCATCCCCACATGGTCCTGGTCTGTGGAATCTGCGAAGGTTCTTCAGTTGGGTGGAGTTCGCTGATGCGGTAAGGTGCAGTTGTGGGTGGGCGATCTTCATGGAGGGCTGCGGTTGCGGCCTTGTTATCTTCGGTTGAGCCTGCCACGCCGTGCCCCTCGCCGTGATGTTGCCTGCGGGCCTGCGAACCTCCGGATCTCCTTCCTCCGCTTGGCTCAGCTACCTCTCCCTGCTTAAACTCTGCTTCAACCACTTAACACCTGCTTACAACCTCTGCTTAAAGCCTGCTCCAAAACTACTCCCCCTTCGTAACTGGTGGCCCAGTTATACTGATTTTTGAATTTCTTATCTGAATCCAAATCAAGATTAGTTCTTTGTCTGATTATGGTGGGCTTCTTCAGGTGATTGTTGTCTCATTGTTTATAATGGGCCCACATAATGTTTATCGTTGTCTTCCTGTCCCCGTAACTAGTCTTGAACTGAAAGCCATTGTATATGTGAAGTATTGATGGGTTTGCATAATTGCATTGATTGTTGTCTTCCTGCCTTTGTAATTAGTAGCGATTATTTATGCAAGGTTTAGATGGGCTTTAGTTTCGTATAAGATGAAGTCTTTCTCTGGGTTGATTGTTTTAAAGGGAAGAATGCGTATTCTGTCTCCTCTCGTTGTCTGGTTTCAGGCAACAATCCACACTGCACTCAACAAGCCCGGGCTTGTCCAGTCCCTGGCCCTCATGGGCCTAGCCTTCTGTCTGCAGGGTTCTACACTTAACCCAGCAGTTGGGTCCTCTGCCATAAAAGTCCAAAAGTCATATCCTTGTTGGTGATATGAAAAATGTGGGAATTTTGAGAACCCTTCAAGGAACAGCACCTCATCTTTCGATTAGGCAATTTACAACCTTCTGGACTCAACATTGAGTTCACAACTTTAGATCATAACCACTGCTCCCATTTTCTCAGCCAGCAGATGCTGGTAATGATTCTGCTCATAATCATTTATGGCTCCTCTGGACCCATCTTTCGTTTCTTTACTTGTCCCATTACCACCCCCTTTTGCCTTGCACCATCACCCCATTTGTCATTTAATCACTCCTGTCCTCCTCCCTATCAGAGACGTTCCCTTTTGTCCTATCCTCCCCTCCTTTCCACCCCAACCTCCCGCCCCCTCTTCTAGTCTAGACGAAAGGCCATCGACCGAAATGTTAACTCTGTTTCTTTCTCCGTAGATGCTACCTGACTTGCTGAATATTTCCAGCATCTTCAGTTTTTAGCTCTGAATTCAATGCTCAGAGTTGAATAGCATTCAAGCAGGAGAATGCAACTGAGAATGAAATGAAAGTAGAAATAAAATATCGAGAACAAAACTGAGAAGATACCAGGTGAAAAGTATGGATAATAAAAAAAGATTACATTAATGGCCTGGAATCCGAAAACAAATATCAAATGAAGAAATTGTACTAACTACAAGCTTTTCAATTTCAATTTCAGATTTCTCCCAGTGACTCTTTGCTTTTTTAAATTTTAACCTAAAAGTAAAGATAGATCTTAGAGGGAAGAGCCCTTTGTTAGCTGTGGCTCAGTGGTAACACTCTAGTCTCTGAGTCATGAAGGTTGTGGGTTCAAGTCCCACTTTAGAGATGTGAGCACATAATCCAGGCTGACACTGCAGTGCAGTACTGAGGGAGTGCTGCAGTGTCAGGAGGTGCCATCTTTCAGATGAGACGTTAGACCTGAGATGAGACAGTGGATGTAAAAAATCATTCAAAGAAGTGCAGGGAAGCTTTCCAGGTGTCCTGGCCAACATCTGTCTCTCAACCAACATCACTAAAACAGATGATCTGGTCATTTATCTCAATGCTGTTTCTGGGACCTTGCTGTGCACAAAATTGGTAGCCATATTTGCCTACACACAACACTGACTACACTGCAAAAGTAATCCATTGATTGTGTACCACTTTGGGACATGAAAGGCGCCACAGAAACAGGAATTCTTTCTTTTAATAGGGAACAGTCAAATCAAGTCAGAAATAAAGTTGCTGCAAATCCAACAAGTCTCTTCCACTTTTCCACAGTGCTAAGCAATTTGCTTATTTTGTATTTTGTATGGGCGAAGATACGTGTTGAGGCAAATGGAGTGGAAGTGATGGGAAAAGTGACCTCTGACCTCACCACTTTATTACTCCCCTCATTGCAAGTACTTGCCCAGAAACAGGCTTCCAGAAAGTATGGCAGAAAATGGGGCAGGTTCTAAAGTGGGCAGAATTCTGGCAGAACAAAATGCTGGTCCGTTCTCTGAGACGTGAGCACATAATCCAGGCCGACACTTCAGTGCAGTACTGAGGGAGTGCTGCAGTGTCAGCCTGGATTAATCCAGGCCGTCCTGATCGGAAAATCTACGCTCATGAGTCTTATTTCTAACAAGTCGAAAAACTCGAAAGGAATGATGAAAATACCAACATTTCCCTGAAAACTTTAACCGTATAAAGAGTAATAAGCACGCACGACAGGAGTATGATTACCCTGTGAGACAGAGTGGCGGAAAAGCAAAGTCCTACTCCAAAGATCTGACCACATAATCTAAGCTGACATCCAGTGCAGTACTGAGGAAGTGCTGTTGGAGGTGCCGTTTTTCAGATGAGGCATTAAACCGAGGCCCCGTCTGCCCTCTCAGGTGGATGTAAATGATCCCGTGGCACTATTTCAAAGGAGAGCAGGGGAGTTCTCCCCAGTGTCCTGGTCAAGATTTATCCCTCAACCAACATCACTAAAACAGATTATCTGGTCATTTATTTCATTGCTGTTTGTGGGACCTTTTTGTGCGCAAGTTCGATGCTGTTTCCCTACATTACAACAGTGACTACACTTCCAAAGCATGGTGTGCACACTTATTATACCAAAGGAGCAGAACAAACTATCTGTTTTCTAATTACACATTAGCTGCAGAACTACTACAGTACCTGGCTTCGACACACACGCAGCTCCTGAGAGGGGAATGTAACTGGCAACAAGCTGCTGCTGCCGGATGAATATTTCATATTCCTTCTGCCAGTCGAGACTCCTCAAGTCTCACACTGGAAGTTGAGAAATAATTCATCAAATCGAGAGCACAGAACACTGGTGCATTTAAACACTGCGCCATTGTCACATTGTGATTACAAATGCCCAAGTTTCACAGAGGCTGACGGGAACACTGCGCCATTGTTGTTGTATTTGACGCCCTGATCTTAGGTCGTGAGGGAGATTTTTACCTTTTTGATGACTGATACCTGATCTTACAATAAATAGATTCTGAGCGTCGGCACGATAAATAATGAATTGACTCAGGTTTGTAGACTCTCTCTTCAAACTTCCTGATACTTGTTGCCTGTGAAGGTGGAAAATTCCCAATCTTCAAAGGCAAGAATCGTGAGTGATCCAATCAGGGTCTCATAACTGAGATAGTGGTATGAGAAGCAGCACTAGATGTGGGGACGGGACAAATAAAACAGCACCACCCAGAAAATTCCAATATCGGGACTATTCAATCACATGCTCCCTCTTGGAATACTTCATAACGCATGTTCCCTCTGATCACTGTCTGATCCCTCTGAGGGCACCTGGTGAAAGGATAAAATCGAAGAAACAAAATGATTGTGCATCCAGTATACAATACAGAGAACTCTGCTGCCTGTATCCTAACTCGCATCCCGTTCTCCCATTCACCCCTGTGCTCACTGACCTACACTGTCTCCCTGTCCGGCAATGCCTTGATTTTAAAATTCTCATCCTCATATTCAAATCCCTCCATGACCTCTCCCCTCCCTATCTCTGTAAACTCCTCCAGTCCTACAACCCTCCAAGAACTCTGCATTCTCCAATTCTGTCCTCTTGTGCATTTCCCACTTCCTTCTCACCACCATTGGCGGCCGTGCCTTCAGCCATCTAGGCCCTAAGCTCTGGAATTCCCTCCCTAAACTCTCCGCCTCTTTACCTCTCTCTGCTCCTTTAAGACCCGTAAAACCTGCCTCTTTGACCAAGCATTTGATCATCTGTCTTAGTGTCTCCTTCTTTGGCTCAGTGCTAATTTTTGTCTGATTACGTTCCTATGAAGTGCCTTGGGACATTTTACTACGTTAAAGGCGCTATATAAATGCAAGTTATTGTTGTATCTTCAATTACAAAGCACGTGCAACCATTAATATTAAACCAGTGTGAAGGCTTCATATTGTACTGTGGTACGTACACAGTCTACCATCACAGCGCACTGACAATCTTATGATCACATTATATCATTTTTCTTTTTTTGTTAAAATTTTATTTTATACAAGAAGTTCATCCGATCTCAGGGCATGGTTCCACACAGAGTGCGGGCTATAATGCTCACTTCACAATATTTGCAGGTAGATGCAGAGAAGGTCCTACATAGTTATGATGGTGAGGTAGAGGTGGGTGCTGTCTGTGTACATGTGGAACCTGATGTCATGTCTTTGGATGATGTTGCTTAAGGGCTGCACGTAGATGAGGAATGGGAGAAGGCTGAGCATAAATCCTTGGGGGACTCCAGAGATAATGGTGCAGGGATGGGAAGAGATGCCATTCCAAGAGAGTCTCTGGCTACGATTGGAGAGGTAAGAGTGGAGTCAAGCGAGGGCAGTCTCACTCAGTTGAACAACGGAGGAGAGGCGTTGGAGGTGTCCATCCCTAGAAGGAAGATTGACAATCCCCTTCTGACTGACATTAGCAGAACTCTGTGACTCCTAACTTGTGTCACAAACCACAGACAGTGTCCTGTGGAAAATATACTTTGCTTTTCGAGCTGTATTTAGTAGCTGTTAGTCTGTTGGCCTGTCACTCACTTTAGTAACCCTCAGGCCAGTAGCTTTACTGCTACAACCCTCAAGTGCAGGCAGTATTTATTTTTTGCTTTATCAAGTAGTATACATAGATTCAATAATTCTGAGAGATTTTATGCACCAGTAGTATAAACTCTTCAGTATATTTTATAACTCTACGATAGTGTTAATTAGAGTCATTAGAGTCTATAATTAAGGATAGAGTGACTGAACACCTTGAAAATTTTCAGCTAATCAGAGAGAGCCAGCATGGATTTGTGAAGGGCAGGTCATGCCTGACGAAACTGATTGAATTTTTTGAAGCGGTGACTAAAGTAATGGACAGGTCTATGGTTGCTGTTTATATGGACTTCATGATGTGGAGATGCCGGTGATGGACTGGGGTTGACAATTGTAAACAATTTTACAACACCAAGTTATAGTCCAGCAATTTTATTTTAAATTCACAAGCTTTCGGAGGCTTCCTCCTTCGTCAGGTGAACGATGTGAAAAATGATCATTTTTCACATCATTCACCTGACGAAGGAGGAAGCCTCCGAAAGCTTGTGAATTTAAAATAAAATTGCTGGACTATAACTTGGTGTTGTAAAATTGTTTACAATTATATGGACTTCCAGAAGGCATTCGATAAAGTCCCTCATAAGAGACTGTTAGCTAAAGTTGAACTTCATGGAATTGAGGGCAAATTGTTGACCTGGTTAGAAAATTGGCTGAGCGACAGGAGGCAGAGAGTAGGGATAATGGGCAGGTACTCAAATTGGCAGGATGTGACTAGTGGTGTCCCACAGGGATCTGAGTTGAGCCCTCAACAATTCACTGGATTTATTAACGACTTAGATGATGGGATAGAGAGCCACATATCCAAGTTTGCTGATGACACAAAGATAGGCAGCATTGTAAGCAGTGTAGGTGGCAGCACAAAATTACAGAGAGATATTTATTGATTAAGTGAATGGGCAAAACTGTGGCAAATGGATTTCAATGTAGGCAAGTGTGAGGTCATCCACTTTGGACCTAAAAAGGATAGATCAGAGTACTTTCTAAATGGTGTAAAGCTCAAAACAGTGGAGGTCCAAAGAGACTTATGGGTCCATGTACATAGATCAATAAAATGTACAGAATGTACATAAAATGTACAGGTACAGAAAATAATCAAAAAGGCTAATGGAATGCTGGCCTTTATATCTAGAGGACTAGAATACAAAGAGGTAGTAGTTATGCTACAGATATACAAAGCCCTGGTTAGACCACACCTGGATTGCTGTGTTCCATTCTGGCACCTTAGGAAGGATATATTGGCCTTGGAGAGAGTGCAGTGTAGATTTACTAGAATGATACCTGGACTCCAAGGGTTAAATTACAGGGAGAGATTATGCAAACTAGGGTTGTATTCCCTGGAATTTAGAAAATTAAGGAGTGATTTGACCAAAGTTTTCAAGATGTTAAGGGGAATTGATAGGGTAGATAGAGAGAAACTATTCCCACTGGTTGGGGAGTCCAGGACTAGGGGACATAGCCTAAAAATTAGAGCCAGGACTTTCAGGAGTGAAGTTAGGAAACACTTCTACACACAAAGGGTGGTAGAAGTTTGGAACTCTCTTCCACAAACGGCAGTTGATGTTAGCTCAATTGTTAATTTTAAATCTGAGATTGATAGATTTTTGTTAACCAAAGGTATTAAGGGATATGGGGCTAAGACGGGTATATGGAGTTAGGTCACAGGTCAGCCATGATCTCATTGAATGGCAGAACAGGTGCGAGGGGCTAAATGGCCTACTCCTGTTCCTATGTTACCCTCTCCTGAGTATCTTTTTGAATATTGTATGATACAAAATGTAATGTGTATGTACAAAAGATTAAAAGTTACTGAACAGCTGCAGTTCCCAAAGATCATCAAGTCTTCTACTGCTCCGTCACTCCCTCCCTGTGTACATCTATATCGGTAGTACTATCCACACTGCCGTCCACTGCTATTTCCTGTCAATATGTCTAGACTGCGGTCCCTATCTGTATCTACAGGCTGCTCTCCCTGTTTGTATGTCTGGTTTCATGTCTGCAGGTCTAGATTGATGCTGCTGTCTAGGTTGATGTCTGCATGTCTAGACTGATATCCCTGTATGTATCTCCATGCTGCTATGCGTGTGTCTGGGCTAATGTCTGCATGTCTAGGCTGATACCCTGTCTGTATCTCCATGCTGCTCTGTGTGTGTGTGTGTGTGTGTGTGTGGGGCGGTGGGGGGGGGGGAGCTGATGTCTGCATGTCTAGACTGATATCCCTGTCTGTATCTCCATGCTACTGTCTGTGTGTTTGGGCTGATGTTGACACGTCTAGGCTGCATGGTCTTTATTACCTCACAGAAAGTAGAACAAAGGCTCTTCTGACCCACAGTGGTTATTGGGGGTAGTGCATAACATAAAATTACACAGAAACGACGAGGAAAAAGTCCAGAACTTACACTGGATAGAAAGGACAGAAAACTGTACGGATATTAATTAAATTCAGGAGGAATTTTGATTCAATGATTAGTTACATTTCAAACACATTTCACGGTTTGAGGGAAAGTGAGAGAAGTTGACAGACTTGATTTAATAAGATAACGCAGCACGACCTTTGTACTTCTCAGTAAGCCTCATCTTTTTCAAAACTCCAGTTAGTTTTATTACTACTTTTTGATGTATAGATTTAGGGCTGCACTGCGTAGGAACAGATTGGACATAGCAATGCATTCAGTTACCTCGAGTATTACTGTCACAGGTAAATTAAAAAAAACTGGTCCTCCAACTCCGCCTCTGATAAACTCAAAGCCACCTTTACCCTCAGCCCAGGGTTTTGTCACACCACGACATCCCAAACTGTCTCAGCTCCTGGTTTTCTGGGTCTCTGCTCAACTGGGTTCATCCTGTCCCGTCTGACTTGTAGGCAACATTGGTGGTGAAATTGGTCTGGGGGGGGAGGGGGAAAGGGGAGGGGGAGGGGGAGAGGGGGGAGAGGGGGGAGGGGGAGAGGGGGGAGAGGGGGGAGGGGGAGAGGAGGAGAGGGGGAGGGGGAAAGGGGAGGGGGAAGGGGAGGGGGAGGGAGGAGAGGGGGAGGGGGAGGCAATGAATCCCCCGCCTCATTTTACACCCCGCCCCGATTCTCTTTTCTATTGAAGCCCATTTTGTGCAACCACCAATTTCACCCATCTTATTTTTGTTTATCATACTCATTTCATTTTTCCTTGTTTTGATTTTCTTCCCTTTAAATGTGCATCTTCTTTTTCACCTTTTTATCTTCATTTCCCTGCTTATTCTTTCTTTCTGATTACTGTAATTTATCTTTCAGCTTTTTTTTTCAAGCCCACGATTGACCCGCTCGAATTCTCCAATTACTGCACCTCCCTCCTTTCGTGTCTAGGGTCCACACGCTTGTCATCGTGTCCCAACTCCCTGCTCACCTCTCCCACCCTTGCCTAGTTCCGTTCCTACCTGTCCCAATGCAGACGGTGCATCTCCAGCAAAGGCTCCTCCCCCAGCCTTACACAGTCATCAGCCAACTTCTCCGAAAATCTTTAGCCCCTTGCTCTTCCTCATCTACAGGCTGCCCCTCAGTGGCATCATTTGCAGACATGGGATCAGTTTCCGTACATGTGCTGATGACATCCAGCTCGACCGCTCCCTGACCCTGCACTGTCATCTCCACATCATCTCTAAACTCAGAAATTAAAGAGCTGATAATGTAAAACTTTCACTTCAAAAATGCATTCTGCGGCTCATTTTCAAATCACTTGGGAAAAGCTTACGGATCCTTTTACACCACGAGGAGCACTACGCTTCCATTAATGAGATTACATAAAATGTACAGCACAGAAACAGGCCCAACAGGTCTATGCTGGTGTTCATGTTCCACATGAGCCTCCTCCCTCCCTACTTCATCTACCCCTATCATCATATTCCTTTCTCTCTCATGTGTTTATCTAGCTTCCCCTTAAATGCATCAATGCTAGTTGCCTCTACTACTCCTTGTGGTAGCGAGTTCCACATTCTAACCACTCTCTGGGTAAAGAAGTTTCTCCTGAATTCCCAATTGGATTTATTAGTGACTATCTTATATTTATGGCCCCTAGTTTTAGTCTCCCCCCCAAGTGGAAACATCGTCTGAGTAACAACCCTACTCTCTGTTTTCTGTTTTGTAGCCAGTTTGCTATCCATTCTGCTACCTGTCCCCTGACTCCACACGCACTGATCTTAGCCATGAGTCTATTATGTGGTACCTTATCGAAGGCCTTTTGAAAATTCATATATATTAACTCTACTGCATTACACTTGTCTACTCTTTCTGTTAATTCTTCAAAGAATTCAATAAGGTTGGACAAGTATGACCTTCCCTTTTAAAATCTGTGCTATTCTTTATTGGCCCAGAATTTGCTGAAAAATAACTGCGTGTGAACGACGCACGCAGTTATTAATGTGCAAATCGGCCAGCAACTTACGGCGAGGAAGAGATATCTGTAAGATTCTCAAAATTCACAGATCCCCCAATAAACTCAGAGAAAAACCCTAAAGAAATTCACGTTTTCCCTGAGTATGGAAAAACTGTGGACCCTGACTAAAATCCTAAGATGGAAGGATAGGTGAGAGGTCACCAGACGAAATCAACAACACACACACCGTGGAGCTTCATACATGTCTCTGTTTTAATGCAAAACGGACAGCAGGGGGTTGACAATCACCCCCATTGAAAGAGGTAACTGTTCCAGACATCGTGGGGCCATGCCTTTGTTTTTAAAGCAAAACCACCAACACCTAGGACATTGGATACAAAAGGAAGCCTTATGCGACAAGCTCTAAATCAGAATTAAAACAATGACCCATTGGGAGAAACAATTTGCAATATGATTGGGACCATCAAAAAAGCCATCAAAGGGCTTTGTAAGTACTGTTTTTAAACAGAGCATTGTAAGAGAGACAGCCACAAGGCGAAAGCTCTCACTCTCTCTCTCTGGCTTGCTGGCTCTGGTGGGCTGCTTGTCTTGGTTCTGCCTGTGTCTGGAAAGAAGAGCAGTTTCCAGCAGACAACAAGGAAAGCAGTTGGACAGGGAAGGACAGCAGCTCTAGAAGCAGGCCGACACACAAGAAGAAACCAGAGCAACAGTCCCAGTGACCATCAGACACCTCGCGGCAACAAGGGCCTTACGAAACAACCAACCGAATATTACCACCAACCAACCGGGTAATATTGAGCCACCGCGACCAAAGAAAACCAACTCGGGAGAAAACCGAAGATCCGCAAAGTTTCCACTCTACAATCTATTTCTGACTTACCTCTGGGTGAATTACTGTCAAGGTTTCGTTTGGTGAGCATTATCCCTGGTCCTTTAGAGTCCAACTTAGCTAGTACAGTGGGATTGGGAGGGGTGAGGTATCTTTCTACTGTAATTTCCCTCGCGTGTACTGAAGTGTTCCCCATTTTATTAGAGTGTTAAGATTGTTGTGTTGTATTTCCTCTCTTGAATAAAGGTCAAAGTTTCTTGCACCAAAACCAGTTGTCTGCTGCACTTTGTCACAACCCCCAAATAAGTCCACGGTCTAGAACCCAGGGAGTGGGAGCGATTCGGACCGCTCAGAAGTCAGAGGTGAAGCTGACACACACTACCACCCCCTACAAAATGGCGACCCAGATGGGACTTTGGCAAAAGGGATGTGACACAGTGGACACTGATTTGGAAGGGGAATCCACAATGGAGGAAAGGTTGTCTGCCTATGTGTGCGGCATGGTAAATATCGCGAAAAAGTGGGTGGGCGATATGTTAAAGGCCGAGCGTCCCATAGATGCAGCCATCCAGTGGACAGCAAGTAAACAGTATAAGAAAAGTATTGAGAAGGCGGTCTGGCTCTTGTGTTTTAAAAAGCAGGTCTTTGTACTAGACCATGCTGTAGCAGTACAAGCAGCCAAGATTAAACAGTTGACCCTAGAGCTGCAGGAAAAGACAGCAGCCGAAGAGCAAGGGGTAGCAGCGCTCCAGGCAATTAGCCAAGAAAGGGCGCAGATGGCAAGGGACCACCAGGCAAAGGTAGAGCGCCTGGAATACCAGATCGCTGAGCTCAAAAGTAGCGCTAGAGGTCGAATGGAACACCTGGAATACCAGGTCAGAGAGGCGAGAGGCAGTGAGGCTAGGTTAATGGATAAGATCCACAGCCTCACGCAAGAATTAAAAGAGCAGGAGGAGAAAGTAGGCGAGGTAAAGGCAGCATATAAGCTGGCCTGCGCCCAGGGGTTTGAGGACGCAGATCATCGCCCCTGCAGGCAGGAAATAGAACGTTTGGGCATGGCCTTAGCGAGGGCGAAGGGCATGGTATGCCTCCTTAGCCCGAAGGCGGGCCAGTCGGATTTTACCGGCAACCCAAGCAGGGAAGTCCCACAGGCAGCTCCCAGAACGACACTGGTTGGGGAACCAGAGGCTTCACGGCCACCACCCATAGCCCCGAGTTTTCAGGAGGTCTGGCAGCAAGGGGGGGTGGAGGATGAAGCATTAGGGGAGACCCAGCAATTCCTGGTAGATAGACCAGGACCGCCAGTGTACCCCCTCCGACAACGGAGGTACGGCCCGCCCGCCGATGGCGAGGACCTAGGGGCCATCCAGAACCAGTTTGTAGTGCCGCATGGCACCCCACAGCTCAGGGCCATGGTTAGCCATATCCCTAAGCTTACAGTGAGGGGAGACCCCTCTCGACACTTCCGTGAGATAGAGCAGGCAGCGTGCGTTAATGACTGCGATGAAGCAGAACAAGCAAAAATGCTGCTGTTTTCTCTGGGGGGTGACCTCCTCCAAACCTTATCAGATGAGTGCAAAAGGGGGCAGAAAGATTACGAGGAGTTAAAGGATGAGATATTGGAGGCCATGGGACTAAATGATGGGAGTCCGTTCGCCCGGGTGGGAAAAACGGTACAGCTCCCTGGGGAGTCCCCACAGGCTTTCGCAGACAGGCTGTGGCCAGTCTACCGGAGCGCATGCCCGGGAATGCCAGGGCGGACACTCCTGAACAGAGATCAATTAGCCCACTGGCTCCGCTGTCTCATGACAAACTGCCTGCCCCAAATTCGAACACGAGCTGCAGCCTGGTTTGACCCCCGTAGCCCCCAGACCACCGAGGAAACGGTGATCCGCCAGCTCACGATAGCATTTAAAAATATCAGGGGTATCGAGACGCCCCAACCCAAGGGGAAAGTCCACGAGGTTAAATCAGGGGCCCAGCATAAAAGGGAATGGCACCAGGAAGGGAATCGTCCCGCCCAGGCTAAGTTAAACTGCTATGGGTGCGGGAAGGATAGCCACTGGCAGAAAGATTGTAATAACCCCTGGAAGGATACTAAGGGAAAGAATCCCACCGCCCCAGCCCAAAAGGCAGCGACGGGGGAGGCAGAGGCAGGAATTGCCCCCGCTGCCATGGAGTCATTTTTTGAGGCCATGCGATCTTTTATGGCCAGGCAGGGAAGAATAGCAGCCACTACTGGTGTGGTAGCTCCCTCAGCCCCCCCTGACGATGCCCCGCTATGACTAGAGAAGAAAGCGCAGATCGGTCAGCAGGAGGTGAAATTCCTGGGCCTGACCGTCCGCGCAGGGGAAAGAGCCATAGACAAGGCTAGGAGGGAAGCGGTCCAAGAGCTACCAGTCCCCAGTACTGTGGAGGCGAAAAAGCAGGCAGCTGGGATCCAACCCGAGGTTAGAAATCCCCAGCTCCCAGCAGGTCACAGCTCACAGGCAGCACCTGCAGGTGCAGTCAGGGGAGGAGTCACCCAGACCCCTGTCCAAACCACTCCCCCTCTCTTCTGGGACTCAGGTGGGGAGGAGGAGGAGCCCGAGGCAGGTAGCCCCGCCCCCGACCTAGGTTTTGAACCTGGAGAGGAAGACTCTCAGCCTCCGGCAGCAGGCAGCGAAGGGTTGCCTGTCCCCAGCTCAGACTTGGGAAGGGAGGAGCCACAGGGGAAAAGCCCCCAGCCAGCGAGGACTGCGACCCACAGCAAGGGTCCGCTCGCCAGGGTAGCCCCACCAACAGCACTTCCTAGGGGGTCCCCTCGGACACCCCAGCCTAGGAAGACATGGTCACCGGCTCCCCAGTTTAAAAGGGCAGCCCCTCAAGTCAGGGATCGATCTGAGGACAGAGGTCCCCAGCCAGTGGCCGCAGGCTGCGAGGGACAAAAGGTACAGGACAGGGCGGCCACACCGAAGGGAGTAGTGTGTTGTAACCCGAACAGGGATTAGCCTGGCCGCCCGGGGACGGGCGGCGGATGTACATAGCTTCTGTTATTTAATTTTGAGATTGTTAATTTTGGGTGTTTTAGTTAAATTTTATACAAGGTGGTTGGTAGTTTAAGTATTATTGTTTACCTTGTATTATTTTTCTATGTATGTCCCGTATTTTCCAAGTGGTGCAGGGGTGTTGGACCCCCTCCGTGCTTGGATATGAATGTAACTGAATTCTTACCTGTGTTTGCATCTGAAGGGGAATGTATGTTTTGGGTCTTAGCTAGGTAAACTACAGGGGAAGGTTGGCTCTCGAGGATCGAGAATTTTGCTCACCTTTGACCAGTATGATAATTGAAGCAAGGTTAAAGTATTACAGGGGGGAGTGTAAGATTCTCAAAATTCACAGATCCCCCAATAAACTCAGAGAAAAACCCTAAAGAAATTCACGTTTTCCCTGAGTATGGAAAAACTGTGGACCCTGACTAAAATCCTAAGATGGAAGGATAGGTGAGAGGTCACCAGACGAAATCAACAACACACACACCGTGGAGCTTCATACATGTCTCTGTTTTAATGCAAAACGGACAGCAGGGGGTTGACAATCACCCCCATTGAAAGAGGTAACTGTTCCAGACATCGTGGGGCCATGCCTTTGTTTTTAAAGCAAAACCACCAACACCTAGGACATTGGATACAAAAGGAAGCCTTATGTGACAAGCTCTAAATCAGAATTAAAACAATGACCCATTGGGAGAAACAATTTGCAATATGATTGGGACCATCAAAAAAGCCATCAAAGGGCTTTGTAAGTACTGTTTTTAAACAGAGCATTGTAAGAGAGACAGCCACAAGGCGAAAGCTCTCACTCTCTCTCTCTGGCTTGCTGGCTCTGGTGGGCTGCTTGTCTTGGTTCTGCCTGTGTCTGGAAAGAAGAGCAGTTTCCAGCAGACAACAAGGAAAGCAGTTGGACAGGGAAGGACAGCAGCTCTAGAAGCAGGCCGACACACAAGAAGAAACCAGAGCAACAGTCCCAGTGACCATCAGACACCTCGCGGCAACAAGGGCCTTACGAAACAACCAACCGAATATTACCACCAACCAACCGGGTAATATTGAGCCACCGCGACCAAAGAAAACCAACTCGGGAGAAAACCGAAGATCCGCAAAGTTTCCACTCTACAATCTATTTCTGACTTACCTCTGGGTGAATTACTGTCAAGGTTTCGTTTGGTGAGCATTATCCCTGGTCCTTTAGAGTCCAACTTAGCGAGTACAGTGGGATTGGGAGGGGTGAGGTATCTTTCTACTGTAATTTCCCTCGCGTGTACTGAAGTGTTCCCCATTTTATTAGAGTGTTAAGATTGTTGTGTTGTATTTCCTCTCTTGAATAAAGGTCAAAGTTTCTTGCACCAAAACCAGTTGTCTGCTGCACTTTGTCACAACCCCCAAATAAGTCCAAGGTCTAGAACCCAGGGAGTGGGAGTGATTCGGACCGCTCAGAAGTCAGAGGTGAAGCTGACACACACCACCACCCCCTACATATCCTGTGAATTGCGAATTACAAGTTGCTGGCCGATTTGCACCGCTCCACCGTTAGCTTTGTGAAAACAGCATCTCGCCCTTAACCTCCCCGTGAGCTTCATGAAGTTGTTGCATTTGCACATTAATTGTCCATTAAACTCACCACAGAAAGTTAAGTCTTGTAATTAATATTGTTAGTACCCTTTTAACGATGGGATGATTGTTAATGATTGCCAATCAAACCCTCTGGCCCAGAAAGTGAACAATTAAGTGTGGCGTCTCATTCCTTCAGGTAGTGAATTGTTGTTGGAGATTTTAAAAATGTCAAATTTAAATTTTTTTTTAAAAAGACTTGCTTTTCCTGTTTCATTTTTCTCTCTCTTAATCCAATCTTTCTTTCCCTCTCTTTGGCTCTGATATTAACGCACAGACAGGATCAAAACGAGGGGGCCAATAGCGGGTGCCAAGCGCGCAAGATCGTGGGATGCGTGGGACTGTCCGATTTCAACCAAGGTACCTCATTATCATTTTACATCCAGGTTTCGTGTCGCCACCGTGCGTGAGTGGGCGTGACGAGGTCCCGCATGTCGCGATTTCACCTCGACTATTTAAAGGCCCAGTTCAGAGATGCAACGGTGGAGGAGGTTTCGAGTTTTGTGGATTGTGTTTGGGGTTCAGTTAAGTAGAAGCAGAAAAATTAAAGTAAGGCAGGCAAATGCTGTGCCCAGATTCAACGAGGCATCTCTGGACATACTGTTGGGTGCAGTAAGGGCCAGAAAGGACCTGTTTCCTAGCAACGGTAAAAAAAAACCTGCAGCCGCAACAAAAAAGGCGTGACTGGAGGTGGCCCAAGAAGTGAGCAGCAACATTATTATGAGGACTTGGATCCAGTGCAGGAAGCGTTTTAATAACCTAACCAGGTCAGGAAAGGTAAGCAAAGCTGCAGATTCACCTACATTCTGTAGTGCACCCCCTCTCACTCTGTCTTGTTAAGCATACTTCATCACATCAATCCTCACACCCGCTTAAGTTTCAACAGCACCCACTGTTTTGTTTCAATGCATTTCATCACCTCCCCTTCCTCCATCCACCATTGCCACTCACCCCAATCCTCATGTGATCTGATAACACCTCATTCAGCTCCCCCGATTCTCAGCACACATCCTCAAAGGGCACCGTCAACACGTTCATCAAATGCATGCCAGTGCCATTCGTGATGCATCTGCCCGATTGTTACCCTCACCAAATACACTGCATCCATTGGATGAGCACATGCCTTACAGCCACTCATAGGTCTGTCGTGCCCCTTGCAGAAGAGACAGCAAAATAGAGGGAGAGGACTGGAGATGGACTACCACAGATCGTGGAGCTCACCAATGCGGAACAGGAGGCTTTGAAGAATAGCAGCGTATCAGCTTCCCTGAGCATCGGAGATGGCGAGACTGATAGTTCATTGCTGCAGGGTGACAGAATTAATCTCTCAGACCCACATCTTCTACAAGACTAGTCATCTTGACTTTACTTCAGCACCTAATAAAATATGATCACCGTAAGCATGTGAATTTCAACATTTGTACATTCCCATGACTAAATCATATCCATCTCTTCTCTCCTCCACGGCCATGATGCAAAGAACAGCAGCCCCTGACATTCGCAGGCGAGGATTCCTCAGGAGAGCTCATTCTTACTCAGGGTGCACCGACACATGACATATGCTTACCAGGCACCAGGGCAGATGCTAGCACATCGGTGGGCCCTGTTAGAGAGTTAGGTGCGATGTCACCAGATGAATCAGAGTTCATAAGTGAGCACGAGCAGAGTGGTGGCAGGGCCAGCTGTGGAGAGTCCATGGGGGAGGGCGCCCTCCTCGCCAAGCTCTGCTCAGCTGGACAGAGGTGCCGAACCCAGGGGGCCATCAATTAAAAGGAGAATGCTGGAGTCTCAGCAGCAACTGTGCGAGGAACTGGCAGTCCTGCCAGGCACACTTTCCACAGTGGCACAGGGGATGGAGCAGTCCAGCTCCAACATTTGCGGTTTGATGTCGTAAGCCATTGCGATGATGTCTTCCATTGAGAGAATGGCCTCCTCCATGGAACTTGAATCACGGTGCACTAATCAGTCCCTGCAGGCCCTGACAGCAGCCCTGCAAACTATGAACGCCAACGCGTCTACCACCTTACACAGGATGACAGACAGATTAGACACGGACTTTCAAGGCATCACTGATCTGCTCCAAGCTACTCTCCCGCAGTGAAGCGGGAGTGAAGTGTCGCTGGCCCAGGAGTGGGACGATGGCGAAAGGGAGATGAAAGTGCAAACTTCTCTCAAAGCGTTTGCACATCTCAACTGTTGCCCTCCACAGGTGCAGGTGGAGCAGTCTTTGGCAGGCCCCTCTCAGGCTTCAAAACCCAGAGGTCATTGGCTGCGAGCAGCCTGCCACTACCTCTCCTGAAGCCACAGGAATTGCACCAAGTAGAAATGTTAGAGAGAGAAAGACTTTGTAGTTCACCGAGGTGTTTTATGAAAATTTGTTAATATTTTTAATTTATTAAGTCACATTAAATCTATTACTTTGCACCACTTTCCCATGTTCCCTATTCTTGCATGGCGAGTACCAACTGTGCTTTTAATTTGTTTGGTGCTGAATGTGAAGACATGTCTGCTTAATACTTACATTTATATAACATCTCAACGCACTCTAGATAATGAATTGACGTGGAATTGACTGAGACGAATTGGTGCATGTGCAATGCGTGGATAGATGGTTACAGGACTGCTTGTGCAAGTGGGGATGTGATAGTTACTTTGATCCAGTGTGAGTGACTAACTGAACCTTCGAGCTATTAGTGCATCCCTAGCATCTCGAACAGCAATGTGATTGGCTGCTCTGGCGTTGGGCGCCCCATCTTCCTCCTCAGATGAAGAGTGCTGAGCGGCTTGTTCCTCCTCCACCTCTAATCCTCGCTGCTGCGCTATGTTGTGCAGAATGTAGCACACCACGATTATCCTGGAGACCCTCGCTGGCGAGTACCGAAGGGAGCCTTTGGAACTGTCTAGGCACCTGATGCGCAACTTCAGCATGCTGATGGCTTGTTTGATGACACATCTGGTTGTCATACAGCTGTCATTGTAGCGCTCTTGGGGTGCATTGGTGGGGTTCCTCAGAGGTGTCATCAGCCAGGTTTCAAGGGGTATCCGTTGTCTCCTAGCAGCTACCCCTTAAGGCTAGTCCCAGTTACTAACAGGTCGGGGATGTCGGACTCCCGCAGGATGAAAGCATCATTGCAGCTCCCAGGGAATCTGGTGCTGACCTGCAAGAACCTTTCCTTGTGGTTGCACACCAGCTGATCATTGATGGAATGAAATCCCTTGCATTTGACGAATGCTCCTGGTTGATCTTGTGGTGCTCAGATTGCCACGTGTGCAGTCAGTGGCACCCTGTAGCTGTGGGAAGTCAGCCAGAGACACGAATACAAGTGCCTGCTCATTCTGGCTATTGTCATCTGAGGGGAAGTTTATATACCTCTCAGCCCTGGCAAACAACTCATCCCTCACCTCCCTTATGCATTTATTTGCAGCCAACTGTGAGACCCAGAAACTGTTTCTGTGAATGTAGGGTGAGAAACCCTAATGCCCACATGGGTGCCATTGGCAATGTCTTAGGGAAGCCCATCACCCTGTGAAAGCTCAGCATCCTGTCTGTTGCTTCCTTTCCATAGGGAAAGTAGAGGTGCTGTTGCTTTTTGTAAACATAGCATCTTTCAAGTATTTGATATCCACTTCAGCTGTGGCTCAGTGGTAGCACTGTCTGCCTCTGAGTCAGAATGGTTTGTGCGTTCAAGTCCAACTCCAGAAACACGAGCACAAAATCTAGCCTAACACTTCAGTGCAGTGAAGTGAATACACTTCAGAAGTCATTGAACATCAGCGTCATTGGCTGTAAAGTGCTTTGGGACATCCTGAGGTCATAAAAGGCACTACAGAAATGCAAGTCTTTATTTATTTGATATCAATGTATACTACAGACAGGCTGGTATGGTGGATGCCTCCTGCAGTAGCTTGGAGGGTTCCAGATATGTGAAAACTTCATGCTTTGGCGACACCTCTACAGGAAGAGCTGTTCTAGATGTTGTCTGCAGGTCCCCTCGCAGCTGGTAGTACAACTCTGTGGCAGCTATTGTGAAATGGAGGCAGTGAAGAGAGGCCTCCTCTAACATGTTCAGATACACATGCAGGGGTTTATAATAGAGATCCCAGGGTAGTAAGGGATGCAGAAAGACCACCTCAGGTATTGTTGCATCTGCATTTGATGGGGCCTCTTGAATAATTCTTCCTCATCTGAAGCATCCAGCGTCGGAACCTAACCAGTAATGTCCATGCTTACCACTTTGTACACAGCCGTTTTTCTTTCATTCGTTCATTCTCGGGCTGTGGGCGTCGCTGGAAAGGCCGGCATTTATTGCCCATCTCTAGTTGCCCTGACAATCGAGCTGGGTCACTTCCGGGGGTAGTTAAGAATCAACCACATTGCTGTGGGACTGGAGTCACATATAGGCCAGACCAGGTAAGGACAGCAGGTTCTTCCTCCCTAGAGAACATTATTGAACCAGTTGAGTTTTTACGACAATCTGACAGTTTCATGGTCACTTTTGCTGATACCAATTTTTTATTTCCAGATATTAAAAAAAAATTGAATTCAAATTACCACAGTACGATTTCAACTCACATTCTCTGGATTATTAGTCCAGTAACACAACCACTACACCACCATACCCACAGCAGCTAAGAGTCCCGACGGAAAACGTTAGATATAAAAATAACTCAAAAAAGAGCAAACTTTCCATCAAGAAAAGACTAATGCATGGGGCAATAGAGATTAAAATTGTCCAATAATTTAGTTTAAAATTTCTAGCATCTAGACATTGACATAATTGAAGCAGTCTACTTCAATTGGTCATGTCCCAGTATCTCTGATGCGCACATTTAAATCGGCCGAGTTGCACACGATGAGAATTGCCATACCCACAGATGGAAATTCTGGTAAGGGACTGCATTAAAATAATTATTTGATGTTAGTGAGTCCACGGACGAAGCCTGGGAACATTGCGGCTTACAGGTAGGTTTAATCCTGTTACTGTAAAATAGGTCACTTGTTTAATGTATTTATTTTTTTAGCCATTTCTCACCAGGTTAAGGGAAAATAAAAATAGCAGGCAAAAGAGTTTTCAAGAACAATTTGATTGGTTCATTTCTCCTTGCTGGGAAATTTGTATATAACTGAATTAAGTTTAATAAATTTGAATTGCAATTAATATATTTCCGTATCAGGCAATCAATGGGCAATGCACCAATGGACATCCAGCACCCATGGAACTGTACCCATCTTCAAAAGGGCGGTGTGAAAATTGGCAATAAAATAGATTACCGTTCATAGAAGATATAAAATGCAATGTTGGTACAATGTCCCTGAGCATATTATTAATCCACACCCAAAATGGAGGAACTATCATGATCCGGCTGCCCAGGATGCCATTCCAAAACACACTCCATAATGCAAATTTGATGTGCAGCGACCTGCGATCAGCAACTGTAACTTCAGCAAGAATGTTGCACTGCGACTGGTAATTGTAAATCCGCGGTCGCTGCAGTCAAGGTGTGGTCGTTGAGTTATCTCTCAAATAGCAGCACGAGCTCGCAGTGAGAGGTGTGCGGGAACATGTCCACAGGTACCGCGAGCATGGGAGCAAAGGGATCACCAAACAGCTTCTTCTGCTGGTCAGGTGGGCAGCACAGTCTGAAAGAAGAGGGAACTCGATAAATTACTGATATAACTTATCGTTCAACTGGGACTGTGTTATATCGGCTGGAAATGCCCAGCGGGTCTGATCAAGTTAGAAAACCTGACTACTGTAATCTTTGAACTTGTGTGACTGTTTTTCAATTCGCCGCTTCTGCTGGTATGGATTACTGAATTTCTCAGATGGACCTGTTTTGTCTATGGGCAGTTTATAATTTCAAGTAATAAACAGATCTGTTTCCCGCAGACACATTCTCACCTCCCCTTCTTCTCCTGAAGCCGTGGACTCCTTGTCATAGAGTCTGAGGTTCTACAGGCACTAGTTGGCCACAGCTACCTTGCCCAAGTGAACATTATTCACCTGTGATCCTCAACATTGAGCACCAGCAGCACATTTAACCGCCAGGGTGAAGGGTAATCGAAGCCAAGGCCAGACCTGTCCGCACACACATGTGCACACACTTCACAGCAAAGGTTGCTGGATAACGACTATGAAACAAAGGGCACCGAGGCCCTTATAGCTGCCATGGTTGAGATGACCTAAATCGGCACAAATATGGTATGGGCTTGGAAAATGTTATTTACTCGTGCTTAGTGTAATAGTCAGTGCAACTATTCTAATGTCATTAACCCAGAGTACAGGTCTTTCCTTCTAATTGGCTGAGCTTTTTTAAAAATTTTCTCCCCTCCTCTTCGGAAGGTGTGGATTCGAACCGGGGTACGGGTCTCCGACAGCGGACTCGAACCGGGGTACGGGTCTCCGACAGAGGACTCGAACCGGGGTACGGGTCCCCGACAGAGGACTCGAACCGGGGTACGGGTCCCCGACAGAGGACTCGAACCGGGGTACGGGTTCCCGACAGAGGACTCGAACCGGGGTACGGGTCCCCGACAGAGGACTCGAACCGGGGTACGGGTCTCCGACAGCGGACTCGAACCGGGGTACGGGTCCCCGACAGCGGACTCGAACCGGGGTACGGGTCCCCGACAGAGGACTCGAACCGGGGTACGGGTCCCCCCGACAGAGGACTCGAACCGGGGTACGGGTCCCCGACAGAGGACTCGAACCGGGGTACGGGTCCCCGACAGAGGACTCGAACCGGGGTACGGGTCCCCGACAGAGGACTCGAACCGGGGTACGGGTCCCCGACAGAGGACTCGAACCGGGGTACGGGTCCCCGACAGAGGACTCGAACCGGGGTACGGGTCCCCGACAGAGGACTCGAACCGGGGTACGGGTCTCCGACAGCGGACTCGAACCGGGGTACGGGTCCCCGACAGCGGACTCGAACCGGGGTACGGGTCCCCGACAGAGGACTCGAACCGGGGTACGGGTCCCCGACAGAGGACTCGAACCGGGGTACGGGTCCCCGACAGAGGACTCGAACCGGGGTACGGGTCCCCGACAGAGGACTCGAACCGGGGTACGGGTCCCCGACAGAGGACTCGAACCGGGGTACGGGTCCCCGACAGAGGACTCGAACCGGGGTACGGGTCTCCGACAGAGGACTCGAACCGGGGTACGGGTCCCCGACAGAGGACTCGAACCGGGGTACTGGTCCCCGACAGAGGACTCGAACCGGGGTACGGGTCCCCGACAGAGGACTCGAACCGGGGTACGGGTCTCCGACAGCGGACTCGAACCGGGGTACGGGTCCCCGACAGAGGACTCGAACCGGGGTACGGGTCCCCGACAGCGGACTCGAACCGGGGTACGGGTCCCCGACAGCGGACTCGAACCGGGGTACGGGTCCCCGACAGCGGACTCGAACCGGGGTACGGGTCCCCGACAGAGGACTCGAACCGGGGTACGGGTCCCCGACAGAGGACTCGAACCGGGGTACGGGTCCCCGACAGCGGACTCGAACCGGGGTACGGGTCCCCGACAGAGGACTCGAACCGGGGTACGGGTCCCCGACAGAGGACTCGAACCGGGGTACGGGTCTCCGACAGAGGACTCGAACCGGGGTACGGGTCCCCGACAGCGGACTCGAACCGGGGTACGGGTCCCCGACAGAGGACTCGAACCGGGGTACGGGTCCCCGACAGAGGACTCGAACCGGGGTACGGGTCTCCGACAGCGGACTCGACCCGGGGTACGGGTCCCCGACAGAGGACTCGAACCGGGGTACGGGTCCCCGACAGAGGACTCGAACCGGGGTACGGGTCCCCGACAGAGGACTCGAACCGGGGTACGGGTCCCCGACAGAGGACTCGAACCGGGGTACGGGTCCCCGACAGCGGACTCGAACCGGGGTACGGGTCCCCGACAGAGGACTCGAACCGGGGTACGGGTCCCCGACAGCGGACTCGAACCGGGGTACGGGTCCCCGACAGAGGACTCGAACCGGGGTACGGGTCCCCGACAGCGGACTCGAACCGGGGTACGGGTCCCCGACAGAGGACTCGAACCGGGGTACGGGTCCCCGACAGAGGACTCGAACCGGGGTACGGGTCCCCGACAGAGGACTCGAACCGGGGTACGGGTCCCCGACAGAGGACTCGAACCGGGGTACGGGTCCCCGACAGAGGACTCGAACCGGGGTACGGGTCCCCGACAGAGGACTCGAACCGGGGTACGGGTCCCCGACAGAGGACTCGAACCGGGGTACGGGTCCCCGACAGAGGACTCGAACCGGGGTACGGGTCCCCGACAGAGGACTCGAACCGGGGTACGGGTCCCCGACAGCGGACTCGAACCGGGGTACGGGTCCCCGACAGAGGACTCGAACCGGGGTACGGGTCCCCGACAGCGGACTCGAACCGGGGTACGGGTCCCCGACAGAGGACTCGAACCGGGGTACGGGTCCCCGACAGAGGACTCGAACCGGGGTACGGGTCCCCGACAGAGGACTCGAACCGGGGTACGGGTCCCCGACAGCGGACTCGAACCGGGGTACGGGTCCCCGACAGAGGACTCGAACCGGGGTACGGGTCCCCGACAGAGGACTCGAACCGGGGTAACGGTCCCCGACAGCGGACTCGAACCGGGGTACGGGTCTCCGACAGCGGACTCGAACCGGGGTACGGGTCCCCGACAGAGGACTCGAACCGGGGTACGGGTCCCCGACAGCGGACTCGAACCGGGGTACGGGTCCCCGACAGCGGACTCGAACCGGGGTACGGGTCCCCGACAGCGGACTCGAACCGGGGTACGGGTCCCCGACAGAGGACTCGAACCGGGGTACGGGTCCCCGACAGAGGACTCGAACCGGGGTACGGGTCCCCGACAGCGGACTCGAACCGGGGTACGGGTCCCCGACAGAGGACTCGAACCGGGGTACGGGTCCCCGACAGAGGACTCAAACCGGGGTACGGGTCTCCGACAGCGGACTCGAACCGGGGTACGGGTCCCCGACAGCGGACTCGAACCGGGGTACGGGTCCCCGACAGAGGACTCGAACCGGGGTACGGGTCCCCGACAGAGGACTCGAACCGGGGTACGGGTCTCCGACAGCGGACTCGACCCGGGGTACGGGTCCCCGACAGAGGACTCGAACCGGGGTACGGGTCCCCGACAGAGGACTCGAACCGGGGTACGGGTCCCCGACAGAGGACTCGAACCGGGGTACGGGTCCCCGACAGAGGACTCGAACCGGGGTACGGGTCCCCGACAGCGGACTCGAACCGGGGTACGGGTCCCCGACAGAGGACTCGAACCGGGGTACGGGTCCCCGACAGCGGACTCGAACCGGGGTACGGGTCCCCGACAGAGGACTCGAACCGGGGTACGGGTCCCCGACAGCGGACTCGAACCGGGGTACGGGTCCCCGACAGAGGACTCGAACCGGGGTACGGGTCCCCGACAGAGGACTCGAACCGGGGTACGGGTCCCCGACAGAGGACTCGAACCGGGGTACGGGTCCCCGACAGAGGACTCGAACCGGGGTACGGGTCCCCGACAGAGGACTCGAACCGGGGTACGGGTCCCCGACAGAGGACTCGAACCGGGGTACGGGTCCCCGACAGAGGACTCGAACCGGGGTACGGGTCCCCGACAGAGGACTCGAACCGGGGTACGGGTCCCCGACAGAGGACTCGAACCGGGGTACGGGTCCCCGACAGCGGACTCGAACCGGGGTACGGGTCCCCGACAGAGGACTCGAACCGGGGTACGGGTCCCCGACAGCGGACTCGAACCGGGGTACGGGTCCCCGACAGAGGACTCGAACCGGGGTACGGGTCCCCGACAGAGGACTCGAACCGGGGTACGGGTCCCCGACAGAGGACTCGAACCGGGGTACGGGTCCCCGACAGCGGACTCGAACCGGGGTAACGGTCCCCGACAGCGGACTCGAACCGGGGTAACGGTCCCCGACAGCGGACTCGAACCGGGGTAACGGTCCCCGACAGCGGACTCGAACCGGGGTAACGGTCCCAGACAGCGGACTCGAACCGGGGTACGGGTCCCCGACAGAGGACTCGAACCGGGGTACGGGTCCCCGACAGAGGACTCGAACCGGGGTACGGGTCCCCGACAGAGGACTCGAACCGGGGTACGGGTCCCCGACAGAGGACTCGAACCGGGGTACGGGTCCCCGACAGAGGACTCGAACCGGGGTACGGGTCCCCGACAGAGGACTCGAACCGGGGTAACGGTCCCCGACAGCGGACTCGAACCGGGGTAACGGTCCCCGACAGCGGACTCGAACCGGGGTAACGGTCCCCGACAGCGGACTCGAACCGGGGTAACGGTCCCAGACAGCGGACTCGAACCGGGGTACCGTTTGACTGGGGCCAGCAGGCATCCAACACCTTCGTGAATCAGCCCAGGGAGCGAGTGTTGGAAGGCTACCTGATGGTGAAGGTGATCAAAGTCATCACCATCCTGTTCTCGTCCCACGCCCAAACAAATGGTCATTCCAAGCGCAGACAGTAAGTAGCAGTGACTGAGAAATGGGGGGGTCACAATCCGCCACCATTCCACTCCCAGGAACCTCTGTTACCCGTCTTCGACCTCTAGGTTCGGCCAGCAAGTCTGTGCCGTTCCCAGCTCGGCCTAGGTAAATCACCGTTCTCTAGTTCCGTCTCCTTTCTGCCAAGTTGGCCAAATTGTGAGTTTGACAAACGCACCCACCCCCCACCTCCAAGTCAGCCAATCCTAGCTCCGCCACTGCTGACTAGGTGTGGGGGGAACCCGGGCTGAATTTTCCCCTCTCTAACTTGAGGAGGTAATATCCCAACCCCACATCTGGTTCAGATGGTGAGGCTCTATGTCAAACTTCCAAGTGTATTGAATTGAATGGGAATCTCTGGATGTTTCCAGCAGTGAAATGACTCTCTTGAGCATTCACCAATGCTACCTACTCAACAAAGTTTCTCATTGCTTCCCCCTCTGGTTTGCAGGAGACGTACAGGAGCCTCCGGATCTGCTCACAGTTACGAATAGCTCGCACCACTCTGTAGTCTGAAAACACAAAAAGCAGACACACCCCAACGTCAGTAGTTAAATGAGTTACCAAGCTCTCCTGCTCGCCTTAGCCTGGCTGTAGCTATTCAGTCACACTATTAGTAAAGCTGATCACTCTGAACCCACCCAACCCTCAAATAAGAGTCCCTTGTTAAAAGATAACTCCCTCTTTGCTTTGATACTGGATAGGAACAATGGAAATGTCTAACTATATTTCTGTTTGCTTTTGTTATTTTTTAAATTCCCCTCCTATGACATGCATAACCCTCAAGAAGCTCGACATAATTCAGGACAAAGCAATCAGCAGCCCATCGACCACCTTAAACATCCACTCCCTCCACCGCCGCTGCACCGTGGCTGCAGTGTGGACTATCCACAGGATGCACTGCAGCAACTCACCAAGGCTTCTTCAACAGCATTTCCCATACCCATGACCTCTACCACCTAGAAGGACAAGGGCAGCAGGTGCACAGGAACACCACCACCTCCAAGTTCCCCTCCGAGCCAAACACCATCCTGAATTAACATTTATCGCCGTTCCTTCACCGTCGCTGGGTCAAAATCCTGGAACTCCCTACCTAACAGCATTGGGAGCACCTTCACCACATGAACTACAGCGGTTCAAGAAGGCGGCTCACCACCAAATTCTCAAGTGCAACTAGGGATGGGCAATAAATTCTGGCCTTGCTAGTGACGCCCACATCCCGAGATGAATAAAAATCTTCATTCAATGTGGTGGCCTGCTGTCAGCCCCGTGCCTGTCCTACTGAAGTACAGTAACACTTCAATTCCTATCTCACCCCTTCCAGTGCCAGCACTGCTGCTCAGAGAATGGGCAGTGCCAGTAGACACTGGGACAGACTGCAATGCCTCTCCTTTTGTTGACAGGCAATGGAAAGACCCTCTCTCCCCATCCAGAGAAAAATAAGCTTACCTCTGTACAAATCCAACTTATTTTTAGGAATAGCAATCAGGTGTTGGTGCTCAGCACAAGATCTCTGATAAACCGTGCCACATAGCACTGGTCCAAGACACAGGGCCCAAGATCTCTGACACACTGTGCCACACAGAGCTAATACATGGCACAGGGCCCAAGATCTCAGACACACTGTGCCACACAGCATTGGTCCAAGGCACAGGGCCCAAGATCTCAGACACACTGTGCCACACAGAACTGGCACATGGCAATGGAGCTAACAACACACTGTTACCACAAAGCAGGGATGGGTGTACATTTAACAATCTTGATGTCATCTTGCTTCACAAATGAGACAGACAGATGATGAAATAAACCGATGCTTTAATTAAAAAGCTATGTTTCTTACGCAGTCCGGCGCGAGCTGGATTCACAACAGCGACGAGGGACTTAGTATCTTCCAGAGAGGGCAGCAACTGTGGTAAAATTACCTCTGCTTTACCGCTGTGGAACTCGCAGTTATCAATACCTGCAAGAGGGAATGAGGAAAGCACAGGACACTTAAAGGCACGTTCACTCCAGCCCCAGGTAACACTCATGGGCTAAGGTCTGACTCCAGTGTCAATGATTATTTCAGATTAGCAGTGCCAATGGTGTAGAGATGGGTAAGTTGTGCCTTTCAAAGCCACTTTCACTGTATAAATCCAGAGTGGCCACTGATTGGTTGTATTTGTAGGGACTATTAAATCTCTCTATTTCCTCTTCAGTCATGTGCTGACTGCAGCCGAGGATGGGCAGCCAATGGTTCAAAGGTCTCGTCCTCCAGCAGTTGAGCGCCATGAGGTCTGCAAACCAGGCCCAGGGACAGCTCTCGCACCAACTTTCTCTCTTCCTGAGACAAAGTACCTAGTCCCTGTTTCTCCGACAGAGCTCAAACGAGATCAGGAACTAAGTGGAGTTTAATAACACAAATGGTTAAGCAAACCTTAAAGAAGGAAACCAGGGAGAGACGACATAAAGGAGGAGGGCTTGTGATGCAATGATATGATGGTCTCTTTAAGGGATAGGACTGATGTAAACTTCCAGTAGGAATTCAGCAAGGATAGAATGTAGACTCAATGCTCCTAGGCTGGGGGAGGAGGAGGGGAGGAGACAGAAATCCTTTGGAGTCTCTGCTCCTGATGATTATCCAGTGCTCCCAGTGCATGTGTGTGTGGGTGTCAGGGGAGGACAATGATTGGCCTTGGCTTTCACATCCTTCACAAGTTATAACTTTTGATGAACACCCTCAACAGCTTGCCAACACTCGTTGTCTACACTCATGCATCAAGAATGGTTACTTAGGCGAGGTACTGGAGACCCTGTCAACTCGAGGAACCCATGCTTCAGCTCATTCTCGTTCAAATTCTTGCAATAAAAGAAAGCAGGAATTACACGTAATGAATCGTGATACTGTGCCACCTGTAACATACCATTGAGCGCGGCGTTGCACCGAGCATCCTCCACAGCCTGATCAATAAGCTCGATTCCTATCACCCTCGCTGCTCCTTGGCACACAGTCAAGCCAATGGCTCCTGCAAAATAAAACCAGGCCTTCGGTAATTACCATTCCACCTTTCTATAATATTTTGCACCCACTTTTCTCCTCCAGCACAATGCTCAGTGCCAGGCTCACGACATTTTGGTATCTTTGTCTTAGACTCCTGCTTCAAACGGAGTCAGAAGGAAGTCGGCCTCTCACTCAGGAACGTTGGTGATGTGGGACAACCCGGGGAAGAAGAAAATACCCCAGAGACAGTCTAAAAACTTTATGTTTTGGATTCATTTAGATGGTTCTGATTGGTTTTTACTGAGTTATAACTTTTGATGAACACCCTCAACTGATTGATAAAGAAAGCAGTTTACCATACTGTGTAAACAGGTTTTGGGAATCAGTTACAATCTGAATAATTCTAAAGTGCATCTCAAGTCTTAGTGGGCAAATGCACTGAGTGATGCAGCACTAAACTGTACAGATCGCAAGGTCCCACTTTTGGATCCCTGGCCTCTGCAGAGCAGCTGGGCCGGAGGCAGAGGCGGTACAATTGGTCTCAGTGTCCCTGGGATACAGGAAAGAAGTATCATCCAGGATCCTTGCTCCTGGTCACTATCCTGTGCCCTGTGCTGGACTGTGTGTGATGTGGGGTGGGGTGTGGGGTGTGAATCCTGGGCGAGCACACGATCAGGTTTGGCTGCGGTGGCCCCACCAAAGATCGCGCTAACGCTCATTGCTCAGACTTAATTATGGAGCGTGACTACTTGGGTGAGGTACCAGAGGGCTGTTTGTACTTGTGGAACCGCCACCAAGGAGGGAGGCACTAGAAAGAAAGAACAGGGAATATTGAGAGGCAAACAGGTATTGGACATTCAAGATGAAACAATTGCTGAGGCTGGATTTGGCCAGTGGGAATCATACAACATGTTGGTCCCTAGAGGGTCAGATTCATTATTTTTGGCCTCGTTGTCTAAGGGTCAGAGGAGAAAGAAACTGATCATGACTTCCATACGGATCAATCACACTCCTTGGTAGGTCAAAGAAGGAGTATTATTGTCCCTGAAGAGCCACCATGCTTTCCTAATCAGAGCTGGTAAGCCATCTTAAACAAACAGGAAAAACATCTACAGTACTTTTCCATCATCTTCCAACATTCTTGACTCGCACTATAATCCCACATACCTGTACCACAGCAGACATCGAGAACTATAGAGTCACCATCTGCTCTGATTAGGTCATGAACAGTCTGATATAGGACCTCTGCTCCTTCAGAGTTGACCTGGAAGAAGGCATCTGGAGAGATTCGGAACTTCAGACCCATGACTTCCTCGAAGATATAGGGTACTCCGAAGAGGAGCTGATAGGGTGACTCCTCGTGGAGACAGCGGGTCATCGTACTGTCAGTGAAAACACACACCGTTACAGACAGTCCAACCGTATCAGGACATTAGAGAACAAGGAGGTACTGATTAATAATGGCTGTGGGACCCACCAAACTCATTACCTCCACAGATCATAGACAACTTGCCTGTCAGGGGTACTGTCTTTTGAATAAGACATAGAACTGAGGCCCCATCTGACCTCTCAGGTGGATGCAAAAGATCCCATGGCACTATTTGAAGAACAGTAAGGGAGTTCTCCCTAGTGTCCTGGCCAATATTTATCCCTCAAACAACATCATTAAAACAGAATTTTTCATTGTTGTTTGCAGGACCTTGCTGAGTGCAAATTGGCTGCTGTTACATTGCAACAGTGACTATACTTCAAAAGTACTTTATTGACTGAGAAACCCATTAGGACATCCTGAGGACGTGAAAGGTTCTTTCTTTCATCATGGACTCTATCCAAACCCACTCCGTTTTCTGAAGGTGCAGCTATCACTGAAGAACCTCCCAGAAGATAAAACGTAATTAAGTTTGTTCCCCACTCTCCAGTAGCAATCGAGCAAAACCGCAGAATATTAACCCAACTTCACTACCCACATTTACAGTTCAGCCCAGTTCATTCCACAGTAACTCACCCACAATGTCAGCAGTACATGATTATCAAGTTCCTTATGGTATCTGATCAGTTCTATCTGCCCTCGTCCATGTAATCTTTAGTTTCATTCATAAACAGATATTTAGCCAACTTTTGAAACCAAATCTTTGCTCCAGGACAATTCTGTAAATCTAGGAATGGTTGGGTGCCCCCTCCTGAGTTAATGCAACACCTCCACCTTCCACACCAACTGTTCTGGTGGCCCATTCTAGCAAGATTTGGCAACCTAAAGCTATATTTGTGCTGAGTGGCTCTGATGGGCCTGCGTCCACTCAGAAATGGGTGGATTTCACTTGTGACCCTCTTGCAGCCAGATGTCTGAACGGAAAGTTAACCCAGAAAATCTGTTTACTGATGGGTTGCAACTCTAATCCTGTCAAACATCAAACAACATCGAGAACAAGCTGCTCGTCACCATCAGCAAGGTTAAGAGAGAAGAACAAGTACCTCTCCTGAAAGTAGAGAGAGGTTAGTTCACACGCAGCTCCTGGTCCAACGGTAAAATACTCCAACAGCCATTTCTGATGTTTGCTAATTTCCTCCTGTAAAATCAAACATTAATAAAATTCTATAAGAACAGTCTACATAACTATTTTCTCCTCAACCTTTCTCCTTCTTCCTCCTCAACCCAGCACTCCCTCCCCAATGGCACAGCTAAGGTAATAAGCTCACCGCGGTAATGCAAAAAATCACTGCGGCACTGCTTGTTGCAATACCAACTGCATCACATCACTGCAGGTCTTTATCAAATTCTGTCATAACTGCTTAATGAATAAGCTAATGAGAACACCATATCCTCCCCTTTCAGCTCTCAGTCATCCAACTTCACTGTCAGGCAGATTTTAATATACAAAAAAGGAGATCAAGACTTCAAGTCCTGGTTGGGAGTACCTTGTATAAAGGAATGTTTGGCACAGCTTTTAAGGATAAAGGCAAAGTGGAGGGAAGCTTTGGGTCAAACAGACTGCAGAGAGAGCAAAAAGACTGAGGGACATATCTTTCTGTGGGCTTAATGCTCCTGTGACAGTTTTGTATAAATCAAGGGTGTGTTGGGGGGAATAGTTAGTTCATGAGCCGTGCTGAGGCCAACTTGAAGTAAAGTTAAACTTACCTCCAGGGCTAAATGGCAGAAAAAATTTAATATAAGTCTAACATGAATCACATCAGCAGTGAAAAGATTTCAATAAAAGGCTTTTACCGTCCAGTGGGAAATGCCTCAGGCAGAGATACAGACTAGTCAGCCTTGGCTCAGTGGGTAGCACTCCCACCTCTGAGTCAGAAGGTCAGGGGTTCAAGCACCACTCCAGGTCTTGAGCTCATCATCCAGGCTGACACTTCAGTGCAGTACCGAGGGGGTGCTGCACTATTGGAGGTGCCACCTTTCAGATGAGATGTTAAACCGAGGCCCCGTCTGCCCGCTCAGTTGGTAAACACTCCCATGGCACTATCCAAAGAAAAGCAGGGTAGTTTACCTGCTGTCCTGGCCAATATTTAGCCCTGAACCATTATCACTAAAACAGATGATCTGATCATTTATCACATGGCTGTTTGTGGCACCTTGTTGTGTGCAAATTGGCTGCCGTGTTTCCTACAAAAACAAGTGACTACACTTCAAAACTACTTAATTGGCTGTAAAGCGCTTTAGGATATCCTGAGGTCATAAAAGGTGCTATATAAATGCAAGTTCTGTCTTTATTCTCTTCATGGGGAAGGAATAGCACCCCAAGTGCAAGCGGGCTCTGGAAGTCACAGGGTGTTAGAAGACGATCTCTTACAGCAGCGTCTGCTGGATGTAGCTTGGTGGTGCAAAACTGTACCTGGGCAATTACATTCTGGTGCATAAGGGAGTCTGCAATATGTTAGCAATGTGTAAAACGTGCAAATGGTTAGATTCAACCAATTCAACTGGTCTTACTCTCTAATCGAAAACAAATTGACTCAGCAGTACCTTCGCCAGGTCCTGAGGATGGAAGTAGACGATGGCCATGGTATCTCCCCTCCTATTGGTGCGGACTGTGATTTCCCGCCAGTGCCCTCCTTCATGAAACAGGATGCAGGGATCCAGTGGAGAATGTCGGATGAACTGCTCGTAACTCTGTTCAAGAGGGCCAAGGGGGACAAAGAATGCAAACAAATGAAAACAACAAACTTTTTCTAACCAGGTTTCCTTTAGCTCAATCAAAAGCAAAATGCTGCGGATGCTGGAAATCTGAAATAAAAACAAAAAGTGCTGGAGAAGCTCAGCAAGTGAGGCAGCATCTGTGGAGAAAGAAACAGAGTTAACGTTTCAGATCAAAGGCCTTTCGACCTTAGATGTTAATACTGTTACTTTCTCAACAGATGCTGCCTCACTTACTGAGCTTTTCCAGCATTTTGTTTTTATTCCTTTAGCTCAAATTACTCTCCCTATTCTTGAAGGAGTTGCCTTCTTGTTGGGTTACAGCTCCACAGGGGCAGGGGCCTCCAGTACCTACGCCATGCGTGAGCCTCGACGGCAAACGTCACCGAGCCGCTCAACTGCAGGCAGCATCAGGTCCTCGCTTGACAGCCACTCATCCATTTACTAATAGGAGTCCTGTGATAGCAGAAACCCTGTCCACTTTACCCCTCTCCTTAATCCAGGGTCACTGAGGCCAATTGCACCATCACTCTGGCTACAGTCAGTTTACTCATTGCACAACAGGGATTGAACGTGGGATCTTTCTGCCTCAGCTATCCTTTGGATTAATGGGCAACTACAAATGGCCAACTCCAGCTTCAGAATCCCACCTCACTCACAGTCTGTTCTCCAATGAAAAGTGACCCAGCGTTGTCATGTGAACTTGACTTACTCTGGCTGCTTGCTTGTGTTTCTCAGACATGTTCACCAGGTGATCCACGTGGGTACAAATTATATTTCTCCCTGCAAGGAGTAGAAACAACAACAACTTGCATTTATACAACGCCCTTAACGCAGTAAAACGTCCCAAGGCACATCACAGGAGTATAATCAGACAAAAATTGACACCGAGCCACATAAAGGGATATTAGGACAGGTGACCAAAAGCTTGGTCAAAGAGGTAGGTTTTAGGGAGTGACTTAAAGGAGGAGAGAGAGGTAGAGAGGCGGGAACTCCAGGGCTTAGGGCCTAGGCAGCTGAAGGCACGGCCGCCAATGGTGGAGTGAGGAAAATCGGGGATGCACAAGAGGCCAGAATTGGAGGAGCGCAGAGATCGGAGGGTTGTAGGGCTGGAGGAGATTACAGAGATAGGGAGGGGTGAGGCCAAACGAAAACATTTGCCAAACACAGCAGGTTCTCTGCTCACCTTTACCGGTTCCGATGTAATGCCCAACTGTTTTGGGATTGCCATCAGGCCCTCGGTTCACAGAGAAAGTTGACTTGTTGCGATATCCGACAGTAACAGGCTGCAAAGAAAAGAACTGGCTCAGTGTGCGGGTCTCAGGTGTCCAGATTTACATCTGCAGCAGTCACCCAATGCATTATAGGGACAGCACAAGCATTTCAAACAGGACAATAGTTGTGGTACTGTTTGGCCACTTTGATCCCTCCCCCTGCATGTGTCATCAACTTCTTCTGAATCAGGATGCACTGGGTCGCTGCTGCGGTCTTGAGTCTCCCACTTAGGGAGGGCAGTCAAGCGCTGGTGTGGGTTCGCACCCAGGTTACGACTTTCCACATTCGGACCCTGCGGCGATACCCGTACGTCCATAATCCTCCGAGACAGTGCGCTTTGGCGACGGATTTCTGCCACCAGATGCAAGGCCTGAATTATGACTCGCAGCTCCTGTTCATTAAGTTACCGGGCGGCCAAATGCCCTTGCAGGAGCTGCCTGTCTTTTACCAGGATCTAATCAGGGTCTGGAATATGGTTACTTCCAACCGGAGTTCCTCCTCGTCAGGAGCAGCGTCCATCCTACAGGAGCCACTGCTCAGGAACCCGCATCTCCGCATGGTCAGTTTCGGTGACATGGGGCTGGGGGAGCGGAGGGCCCTGGCTGCCAAGGTAACCAGAGTCGGGGACGTACTGGATGGCGGAGAAGCGGGCATTATGTAACCAGACACATTGTCCTGGCGCTATGTCTGGGACGCGGCCAAAGCCATCAAGGTGCTAAAAGCTGTACTTGGCCCTGACTCCACCAGGTGTGTCGGGGAGGCTTGAGCACGTGGCGCGATCCCATCCGATCTTAACCCTGGGCAGATGGAATTTCTCATCAGTGCCAGGCCCCGAAACCTCCCTCGGGAAACTCCACCTCACAACTAGAGCCGTCTCGCGGAAATTTCCTCCATGTCATGCACACTCTCCACTTCCTCGCCCTCGTCTCCCATCGGGTGCCATCTCGCCATCCAGCGGGGGCCCCCAATGGAGGGATCTCTACGCGGGCACCTTCCCCTGTACCACTGGGGCTCTGGGGTGGAGAGTGTTGCACAGAGCGGTCTCTTCAAACCGGCTTTTGAACCACTTCAGACTCCCAGGCCGCCTGTACCTTTTGGGGCCTGGATAAGTCCGTGTACCACGTGCATATGGAGTGTGAGAGGTTGCATTAATTGAAGAGGCTGCTCCTTGACTTCTGGTTGCACTTCAGTTCCATGTCCTGGTCTTTGGCCACCCAGTGAGGAGGGGGGTAAGTAAGGGCCTCCTCCTGGGCCTGGCCAAGGTGGCCATCCACAGGTCCAGGTTAGACGGGGCCTCTGGGGGTGGTTGCTTTGGCTGTCTGCCTCTCTTCTGCAGCATTCTCCGTGCCCGGGTGGCCCCGGAGAAGGAGCTCAAGGTGTCTGACGATACGCTCGGGGCCTTCCGCGACTGGTGCATTGTAGACACTGAGAATAATATTGAAATTTAATTTGCTTTTGTAATTGATCTATAAATATGACATGGGTTGCCCCAGTGTCATCAATAGAGGAACAATTTATACCTAACCCACCCACCCCTTTTTAAGGGGCATACAAAAAGAACAAAAAACATTTCTTTTGTGGTTGCTGGATGATTTCTTCTGGCTGTTGATGCAAGTGTAGGTGTTTTTGGAGGTTCCCTACAGTTTAAGCAAGTACTCTACAGGGAGTGGTCTAAGTGGACCTGGAGAGATCAGAGGAAAGAGAAGAACAGGACAATAAAACACAAAAAGGTCATCTTATTCATTGAAGATTATCCCCCCAATACATTATGTCTCTTGTCATGATATTTAATTGTACTTTGATTAACCTGTGTTTCTGATCGGTTGTCTTGCTAACTAAATTATTCCAATTCCAGTATCAGCATTTGATTAAAGGCATCGTTCCTGATAGGTTTTAAATTTACTTTTCACTCATTTGCATTTATGGCCTCTGCAATAATCCACCGCTACCAAATTTTATTGGAAAAAAGAACTTTTTAAAAAATCTGCAAAATATATATCCAGCAGACTTCTTAGTTTGCTTTGGCTATTTTCATAGGTTGCTGCTGGAGAGTAACTCTGTATGAAAGAGGGTTTATTTTCTTTGTTTTGTTTGCAGGAGGCCTGCAGAAATGCGAGCATGGAGTCCTGCTCTCCAGGTGCCAGCACTGGAACAGCCGGTTTCCACTGCAAATACGAAGGGGAAATTCCCTGCACAGCCAGTGTTAAAACCTCTCCCAATTACAGCTGGGCTCAATTTGAAGCACTCATGCCGAGTCAGAAGGCTGTGGGCAAAAGCCCCAGTCCAGGGTGAGCACGTTATCTAGGCTGACACTTCAGTGCACTACTGAGGGAGGGCTGTATTGCTTGTGGCACCATCTATTGGATGAAATGTAAAACCTATACAGGTGGACGTAAAAGATCTCATCCCCTGAAGCAGGTGAGTTCTCCCAGTGTCCTAGCCAATATTTATCCCTCAACCAACACCAAAAGCAGATTATCTGATCATTATCTCATTGCTGTTTGTGGGACCTTGCTGTGCGCAAATTGGCTGCTACGATTCCCTACATTACAGTAATTTCACTTCAAAAAGTACTCAATTGGCTGTAAAGCACTTTAGAACATGAGTTCAATCTCACGATTCTTCATCCAGTTGGCGTAATATTGTAAGTTCAATCTCACGATTCCTCATCCAATCGATATAATATCGAGTTCAATCCCACGATTCGATAACAGTGTGGCACAAGGAGAGGGGCTGAGAAGAGGCTAACTTCTCCCCTACAACAGGCAGTGAGAATTAAAAGTCACCTAGAATTATTCTTGCTACTTCTGCAGAAAAGCAGTGACTCTGCTAAGGAACAGGACTAGGGTGCCAGGAGCCCTGACAAATGGTTGAGAAAATAAAATAATTTAAAATATATCATGTCGCTTCTTTTTTTTAAAATCCCCTCCCTGCTCTACAATTCCGTGGGGCAAGTGGTTCAGTCTATGCTGTTAGATACTGACCGAGGGGAGAGTTGGATGCAGCGGACAGCAGAGGCCATTGGCCCCAGAGCAATCGGCGAGGCTGGCAGTGAAAAGCTGAAGGGTCCTCTTCTGAGCTTCATATTTAACCTAGAAGGAAGGAGAAAGGAAATAGCTGTATTGATATAGCACCTTTCACATCCTAAGGACGTCCCAAAGAACTTCACAGTCAATGAAACACGGCAGCCATATTGCCAAATCACATGGCCAGACATTGAATTGGGAGTTTTTACTTTGCACGGCTGCTATACATTCAAAACTAGTAACCCCCTGAACAAGATAAGTGCAAGACTGATTTCAGTACGTTATCAAACAAACTATATCTGTTGCAGTGAGGACCTTTATCAGATAGCCAGTAAATATTAATGTGTTGGGTGGACACGTGGCTTTCGACCAAAGGCACTGGCAGCAGCAGGGGGGGGGGCGCTAGACAAGTCCTGTCAGTAGCACTTAGTGTCCTCTGTTCTTACAGAGAATTACACAGAATTTACAGCACAGAAATAGGCCATTCAGACCAACAGGTCCATGCCAGTGTTTATGCTCCACCTGAGCCTCCTCCCTCCCTACTTCATCTCATCCTATCCCCATATCCTTCTATTCCTTTCTTCCTCATGTACTTATCCAATTCCCCCTTAAATGCATCTATGCTATTCCTTGTGGTAGCGAGTTCCACATTCTCACCACTTGCTGGGTATAGAAGTTTCTCCTGAATTCCCTATTGGATTTATTAGTGACTACCTTCTATTTCTGCCCCCTAGTTTCGGACTCCCCACAAGTGGAAACATCTTCTCTATGTCTATACTATCTAACCCTTTCATAATCTTAACAACCTCTATCAGGTCACCCCTCAGCCTTCTCTTTTCTAGAGAAAAGTGCCCCAGTCTGTAAAGTCTTTTCTGATAGCTCTGGGCTGATCCACAACGAGCTAAAGTTAGCCTGCAAAGCACCGTCACTATCGCAGACACTAATTTGGCTATTGACAATATCAGAGAAGGTCCCAGCCAGATGGTGATGAGATTCTGCAGTGACTGTGTACAAGCAGGCCGTCGGCACGCTCTGAAGCAATTTGCTACTATAAAATAAAACGGTATTGAATGTTACGGCCCAGAGCAAACGGGCTGTGATTTTCAACCCTTTCCTGCAACGTACTATGAAATGGCATACGGGTAAATTCACCAATCCCACAGTCCCAGCGAAGGGTTGTGTGTGCAAGGAGCATGGGTCAGAGGCAGATCATACAGTAGCCCCACATTCTCTAACCCACAGTCTCTCTAGAGTGGTTTTTTGGCAATTTCCAGCCTGGTGTTTGAACCTTGGTTTCCTTACCATTCTTACGAATGTGATCAAATGGATATTTCAGCCCCTTCACCAACCTGCAGCTGCTCCTCATAGCTCATTCTCCAGAGTGGGGTCACAGCATCAGCCAGCCTGAGACAGAAAGAATAAAGATAGTGCAGAAAGAAATTTTTACAGAACGTCTTCTGGACAAGAAATATTGAATGATCTGCATGAAATACAGCACAAGAACCTGTCACATTGGGAAACCAGCAACCTTGAGAATAACCCCCAGCAGCATCCAATTCAAGGCACAACTGTGCTTAGAGAGAAACTATGCCTAAATGAAGATTATATTTAATAACTGCCTCATTAACACAATCTTGTGCCAGTGTTGTGAATCATGCATGCTGCTTTATGGTGTTAATTGAATTTACTGCTCAATAAAACTGCTTTCACACAGATACCAATACATTTCTTAGTGCTTCTGCTACACAGGAACATAGGAATCGCTAGACATAAACAGACCAAGGTCCATCTAATTCGCCTTCTTCCATCCTGGTAGTCACATAATGGAGTTGTTGATGAATCATAGCAATCAATCTCTATCAATTAGTCTACAACAGACCCAGACATGAGGTGAGGAAAACTCCAGTGGTGGAGAGATTTGGGAACCTGAGATCCAAAGTCACCTGTTCATCCCAAGTACGGTACACTTACCACATGTCATGTCTCAAATTACTTATAAACTGTATCCCAGAATATTAATTTCTGTCTAATTTCCATTTGATACGACCTCGTTGATATTCATGGCTGAGGATTAAAATTGAATGACTAATAACAGGAGTTTATAGGCAACGTTACACTTGGGTAATGACTCCTATACAATGGGGACAATGGGCAAATGTTAAATCCAGTCCACTGGACTTCTGACCATTAAATAATAAATGAAAAGAGGCTTGATCCAATGGAATTTTGTATGACTGGAATGAATGAGAAGAGGTTTGGCTCATTGGAATTCTCCACAATTAGAGTGAATGGGAAGGCCAACAGGATTTAAGGTTGACTATAATATGGGTTCCACTGCAGTGGATAGTGAGGGTAAGACTATGGCTTTGTTTCCTTTATGCAGAAAGTACACTCAGTGCCTTCTCTTGGATTTAAATTGGGCAAGTGTTTCATTGCTCCCACATCGGTCATTATTCACCCCGTTAAGCACACAAGGGCAGCGTGGCCCCAATTTCACAATAAAGGTGGCCGGTCGATGGGGCTCCCCATTGGCAGCGCAAACTCAGACAAGTATCCCATCAGATGTTAGTGAGGCTCCGAAAAAGAATTTCCAATCCTGGTTGGGTCATCTTGAGGAGGTGTAAAGAGGAGGAGAGCTGCTTTCTGCATTCCCATAAGGAGGGTGGGCAAGTCAATGCTGTGAGCACTCAAACAATGAGTGGCAGGTCACAGAGCGACACTGGAGAGGGCAGAGGGCAACGATCCAACAATGAGGAGGGAAGGAGAAAGGGAGGAAAGATCTGAGAAGAAAATATTACGTTTTTAAATGAAAAGTACACAAAGAGTCTCACCTCTCTTCCCAAGTTATGCTGGTGCTGGGAAACTTTGCAGTTTTGCCCGATTTTCGCTTTTTTTCAGAACTTTTCCTCACATTTTCTTGTTTTGTTCCAGTGGTTGGGCCGAGGCTTTGACCAAAGGTCACATTTCCACAGCATCTTTGGGAGGTATGGAAACAAAGGACCCGGTAGCTAATCAGCTGTGGTACAATCCGCAACAGACGACTTAGATAAGCAGCTGACATAGTGACATCTACAGAGAAAGAGGGAGATCCATGAGAGGAAAGTATCGGCTTTACATATCAAAAGGAACTTTTTCTCATCTAACATTCCCAAATTAAATTACTCAACAATTTAATCAGTATCTAACCCCCAAGGTCCCTAATGGCCGAGCAAATATATTCAGTAATTAGCTGAGATACAGAGACCAGGAAGGTCCCAGGTTTGACTCTTGGTCTGAGTTGAGATGGCTGATTTCAGTCGTAGGGGCACTGCTGGGCCAGGAAGGGAAAACTGTCCAAGGTTCTCACTCCTGATCACTATCCAGGGACTCCTACAAGAAACGTGCACTTGCAGGTCTCGACTGGACATCACTGGGCTACCCCAACCTCAGGAAGTTAAAAATCTGCCGATACCCATGGTCAAGGTTTATACATCAATAATGGCCAGCGGGGAAAGGGAGAAAATATCCCCGAGAAATAAGGCCTTCCAAAATTACATCTTTTGCTGCTGCTTTGCACATTGCAACACTCCAGCAAGAAGCTGAAACTCTTAGAAAACAGTCACTAACAATTATAATGTAAAACAATGGCAATAATATACCCCCATAATCAACACATTTCCTAAAGCCAAGCCTGATATTACCCAATCATTATTTTCTGAATTATCTAGTGTTCTCTCCTATTGTTCTCAAGCTTGGTTGTGTCCTGCACACCAGGCCCACTGTCAACTGGACCTTTCAGCACAAAAGACAAAGAAATTCTTCTTAAAAAGAAAAACTGGATATATAGTTTTAATGACTTTCCATGCACAAGGTGTGTTTCTTTTTTAAAATGACTTTACACGTGCATACGGTTATTGCAAGTTTGCTAAGTAGCAAGACTTCTGGGTAAGGTTGCCAACCCTCCAGGAATATCCTGGAGTCACCAGGAATTACAGATTAATCTCCTGGACACTGTTGTGAGCAATCCAGGGAGGGGCATTAAAAAAATTGTGGTCTTTTTCCAGTTTCTTGGAACCCTCTTGTTTATAAATTGTAAAAAAAACTATTGGAGATGGGAGAAAAGGTTGTTTGACTGGGCGGGGTGGTTGGAGATCATGTGATGAAACCTTCAGGAACACATCCAACTAGAGTTGGCCACCCTACTGTTGGGGAATAGTATTGCACAGGGTGATCCTTATACAATTCCTTTTCAACTTTCCAGGCAGCCCCGGGACTATCTTTCCATTTCAGTTGACTTGAATCAGCTGCTTAGAAAGTTCAATAGAAGTTGGGAAGCTAGCATCAGCATTCCATGGATGTGTGCAACAGATCAGCCTTCCTCCATCTAAAAGCAGTGTTTCTGGCACAGTTGCCTTCTCAAATCAGTGTAAAAATACACTTCATCAATTGGTACAGTATAAACCTGGTATAGAACATGTGCAAAGAATGAACTGTGCTTGAAATCACCAGACCAAAATTAATAATAATTTGATGGATTTCAGCACATGACAGTAATGCACAGCCACCAGCAGGGGCCAGGCTGCATGGTGTGCCACTTGCAGGCAATGGTGCCCATTAATACAGATGACTGTATCTTGACAACAACCTGAATTCATATAGCGCCTGTAACATAGTAAAACATCCCAAAACATTTCACAGGAGCATAATTCAGACAAAAACTGACACCGAGCCAAAGAAGGAGGTATTAGGATAGGTGACCAAAAGCTTGGTCAAAGAGATAGGTTTTAAGGAGCATCTTAAAGGAGAGAGAGGTGGAGAGGTTTAGGGAGGGAATTCCAGAGCTTGGGGCCTGGACGGCTGAAGGCACGGCCACCAATGGTGGGGGTGATTAAAATCAGGGATGTGCAAGAGGCCAGAATTAGAGGAGCGCAGAGTATTGTAGGGCTGGAGGAGGGTACAGAGATGGGGGGTGGGGGGTACAGAGATGGGGGGTGGGGGGTACAGAGATGGGGGATGGGGGGTACAGAGATGGGGGGTGGGGGGTACAGAGATGGGGGGTGGGGGGTACAGAGATGGGGGGGGTGGGGGGTACAGAGATGGGGGGTGGGGGGTACAGAGATGGGGGGTGGGGGGTACAGAGATGGGGGATGGGGGGTACAGAGATGGGGGATGGGGGGTACAGAGATGGGGGGTGGGGGGTACAGAGATGGGGGATGGGGGGCGAGGCCATGGAGGGATTTGAACATGAGGATGAGAATTTAAAAACCGAGGCGTTCCCGGACTGGGGTCCGATGCCGGTCATCGAGCACAGGGGTGATGGGTGAAGGGGACTTGGTGCGAGTTAGGATTCGGGCAGCGGCGCTATCAGAGGCCGGCAACTCTCCTTTAAATGGTCGCATCTTTTAAAACACGTTCCTTCTGATCCCAAATCAATCACAACCCCCGCCCCGCCCCGCCCCGCCGGTGGGGGGGGTGAGGCCGGTCCCTATCCCTCGGGCCAGTGGGAAAGACCCGGGGCCCGCCGCTCCGCTGCCGCTCTCACCGGGCGCTCTGGAGTTCGCCTCTGGCCTGCGCGTCCCCCAATGTGCGCTTGCGCAGCCGCCGCTCCGCCGATAGAGGCCTTTCTGCCCGCCAGGGACTCTGGGTAGCAGCGCCCTCCATGGCCGCAGACACCGGCCGCTGCTGAATGTTTCCTGGAAGACGACTCTTTCGTGATGTCTTTTGGAAGAAAAGCTGTGACTGGTTAAAATGTAAAATAAAGCCAGGAAATCGTAGAAGTATATATTTTCAGAAAAAGTATTGAGATGGATGGGTCATTGATCAAGAACTCAGTGTATGGTTAACACCGATCCATATCCCACTGTGGCAGGAAACTCAGCAAAACCTCTCTCGTCCCAACCATAACCCTAAAATTCAATCCGAGCTCTAAAACCACCAATAGCACAGAAACTAACCTATACTCAGTCCTTTATCATCCATTTACAATTTTTGACCTCACTACCTCCTCACCTCCGAGTCTTGTTTACTCTTCCTCTTTCCTATAATGAATTCAAGTCATAAAGTCTTCTACTCCAACAGGAATTAAAAACTTTCTAATTCTAACGTCTGTCAGTTTGATGACCATCAAATGCTACAAATACACAAATGGAAAGTAATTACATCAAAACTACAGCACAGAAACAGGCTATTCGGCCCAACTGGTCTATGCTGGCGTTTATGCTCCACACAAGCCTCCTCCCTCCCTACTTCATCTAACTTTATCAGGATACCCTTCTATTCCTTTCTCCTCCATGTGCTTATCTAGCTTCCCCTTAAATGCATCTATGCTATTTGCCTCAACTACTCGTTGAGATAACACATTCTTACTACTCTTTGGGTAAAGAAATTTCTCCTGAATTCCCTATTGGATTTATTAGGGATTTTATATTTATGACCTCTAGTTTTGGACTCCCCAACAAGTTGAAACGTTTTCTCTACGTATTGTGAAAGAAGGGAACAACGAAAGAAACAACAAAAGAAAGAAAGTGTGAATGATGGAAAGTGTGAATGATGGAAAGTGTGGAAGTGTAAAAGAAAGTGTGAAAGGAAGAAAGTGTGAAAGAAAGAAAAAAAAGGAAGAAGGAATGAATTAATTAACTCAGGATGTCCCAAGACACTTTACAGCTAGTGACGAACTTTTCAAGATTGTTACTGTTGTAATGTTGGGAATTGCACAGCAAGGTTCCATAAACATCAATGAGATAAATTATCAAATAAGGTTTTTTTGCAGGTGAGGGTTGAGGGTCACAATATTGACCAGGACACAAGGAGAAATCCTCTGTTCTTCAAAAACAGCCATGGGATCTTTTAAATTCATCTGGGAGTGTACATAGGTCCTCGTTTTTTTTAAAATTCTTTCTTCGGGATGTATGCGTCATTGGCAAGGCCGGCGTTTATTGACCATCCCTAGTCGCCCTTGAGAAGGTGGTGGTGGGCCTTCTTCTTGAACCGCTGAAGTCCGTGTGGTGAACACAATGCTGTTATGTAGGAAGTTCCAGGATTTTGACCCAGCGATGATGAAAGAACAGTGATATATGTCCAAGTCGGGATAGTGTGTGAATTGGTGGTGATGGTGTTTTTATGTACGTGATGCCCTTGTCCTTCTAGGTGGTGGAAGTCGCGGGTTTGGGAGGTGCTGCTAAAGAAGCCTTAGCGAGTTGCCGCAGTGCAATCTGTAGCTAGGACACACTGCAGACACGGCGCGCTGGTGGTGGAGGGGGTGGATATTGAAGCTAGTGGATGGGGTGCCGATCAAATGGACTGCTTTGTCCTAGATGGTGTCAAGCTTCTTGTTTGAGCAATCAGTGAAACTGATGTTACTATCACTGACGTGCTTATGAATTTCCCAGCTCCTGTCATGATATAGACCTTACGCAAACTGGAGGTTTGTCTAGTGGTTGGCTGTTTGATCAGTAATATCCTAACTTTTGTCCTGTGTTTCTGTTCTGCCCACCTTAGTATTGAAATTTATTGTTGGGAACATAGGAACAGGAGGAGGCCATTCAGCCCCTCGAACCTGCACCACCATTCATTTAGATCATGGCTGATCTGCTCCTCAACTCCATTTACCTGCCATTGCTCCATATCCCTTGATACCCATACTTAACAAAAATCCATTAATTTCCATCTTGAAAGCTCCAATTGTCCCAGCATCCACAGCTTTTTGGAGAGGTGGTGGGGGGAAGGGTTCCAGATTTCTACAGCCCTTTGTGTGAAAAAATGCTTCCAGATTTCGCTCCTGAATGGCCTAGCTCTCATTTTAAGATTGTGCCCCCTTGTTCTTGATTCCACCAGAGGAAATAGTTTCTCTGCATCTACCCTATCATATCCTTTTAACATTTTAAACACCTGGATCAGATCACCCCTCAATCTTATGCAAGATTATGCGACCTGTCCTCCTAAATTTAACCCTCTAAGCCCCAGCATCATTCTGGTGAATCTGCACTGCACTGCCTCCAAGGCCAGTATATCCTTCCTGAGGTATGGTGTGCAAAACTGAATGCAGTATTCCAGATGGGGTTTAATCAACTCTCTATATACCTGAAGTATAACTTCCTTCCCTTTGTATTCGAGCCCCCTTGTGATAATTCCATTCCATTAGCCTTTTTCATTGCCTTTTGTACCTACTAGCTGTTAATGATGAGTACTTGGACTCCCAAATCTCTTTGCTCCTGTACAGTTCCTAGTATCTCACCATTTAGAAAATACCCCGATTTATCTTTCTTGGGTCCAAAGTTAGGACCTCCTACCTCCCAACCACCATCCAACCCATCAGAAGGTTACCTCCAATTACGTACCCTCTCATTTTTTCTAATAATCTCTTGTGTGGAACCTTATCAAATTCCTTCTGGAAATCCATGAAGATAACATCCATAGACACTCCATTATCTACCTTATTTGTGAACTCTTCAAAAAATTCAACCAGATTAGTTAGACATAACTTACCCTTGACAAAGCCATACTGGCTCTCTCTGATCACTCATATTTATTTAAGTGCTCACATATTTCATCCTTAATGACAGATTCTAGTAGCTTCCCCACAACTGATGTTAAACTGACAGATCTGTAGTTTCCTGGTTTCTCTCTCCTACCTTCCTTAAATAATGGAGTGACATTAGAAAATTTCCAATCTAATGGTACAGTTCCCTAATCAAGAGTGCTTTGAAAGATTATGAATAACGCTTCTGCAATTTCCTCACCTACTTCTTTTAATATCTTGGGATGGAAACCATCAGGTCCTGGAGATTTATCCATCCTAAGACCCATTATTTTCTCCATTACCATTTTTTAACGTATTGAATCCAATCAGTTCCTCCCCTTGATTTATATTTAGTTTCCCTTCAATTACTGGCATTTTATCATCTTTCTCTACCATGAAAATAGATACAAACTACTCGTTTACTAAATCTGCCATTACCTTGTCATCTTTTACAGTATCACCTGCATGTGTCTTTAATGGGCTCACATCTCTTTTAGCCACTCTTACGCTTAACATATTTATAAAAACTTTTACTATTAGCCTTTATATCACTTGCAAATTTTTCTTAGTATTCCCTTTTTGCAGCTCTTAAAAGGCATTTGATAAAGTGCACATAAGAGGCTTGTCAGCAAAGTTGAAGCCCATGGAATAAAAGGGGCAGTGGCAGCATGGATATGAAATTGTCTAAGTGACAGGAAATAGAGTTGTGGTAAATGGTTGTTTTTCGGGATGGAGGAAGGCCGACAGTGGTGTTCCCCAGGGGTCGGTACTGGGACCGCTGCTTTTCTTGATATATATTAATGACTTGGACTCGGATGTCCAGGTCACAAGGACACAATTGGACCCAGGGCACAATTTCAAAATTTGCAGATGACACAAAACTTGGAAGTGTAGTAAACAGTGAGGAGGATAGGGATAGACTTCAAGAGGATATAGACAGGCTAGTGGAATGAGCGGACACGTGGCAGATGAAATTTAACGTAGAGAAGTGCAAAGTTATACATTTTGGTAGGAAGAACGAGGAGAGACAATATAAACTAAAGAGTACAATTCTAAAGGGGGTGCAAAAACAGAGAGACCTGGGGGTTTTTGTGCACAAATCGCTGAAGGTGGCAGGGCAGGTTGAGAAAATGGTTAAAAAAGCATACGGGATCCTGGGCTTTATAAATAGAGGCATAGAGTACAAAAGCAAGGAAGTTATGATGAACTTTTATAAAATACTGTTCGGCCACAACTGGAGTATTGTGTCCAGTTCTGGGCACCGCACTTTGGGAAGGATGTGAAAGCCTTAGAGAGGGTACAGAAAATATTTACTAGAATGGTTCCAGGGATGAGGGGCTTCAGTTATGTGGATAGACTGGAGAAGCTGGGGTTGTTCTCCTTAGAGCAGAGAAGGTTGAGAGGAGATTTGATAGAGGTGTTCAAAATCATGAGGGGTCTAGACCGAGTAGATAGAGAGAAACTGTTTCCATTGGCGGAAGGGTCGAGAACCAGGGGACACAAATTAAAGATAATTGGCAAAAGAAACAAAGGCAACATGAGGAAAAACTTTTTTATGCAGCGCGTGGTTATGTTCTGGAATGCACTGGCTGAAAGGGTGGTGGAGGCAGATTTAATCGTAGCTTTTAGAAGGGAATTGGATAAGTACTTGAAGGAAAAAAGAATTGCAGGGCAAAAGGGAAAGGGTGGGGAAGTGGGAATAGCTGGATGGCTCTTGCAGAGAGCCGGCACAGGCTCATCGGTCCGAACGGCTTCCTTCTGTGCTGCAACCATTCTATGATTCTATGATAATATTTTCCCACAGTGCTGTTAGGTAGGGAATTCCAGGATTTTGACCCAGCGACAATGAAGGAACGGCGATATATTTCCAAGTTGGGATGGTGTGTGACTTGGAGGGGAACGTGCAGGTGGTGTTGTTCCCATGTGCCTGCTGCTCTTGTCCTTCCAGGTGGTAGAGGTCGTGGGTTTGGAAGATGCTGTCAAAGAAGCCTTCACAAGTTGCTGCAGTGCATCCTGTGGATGGTACACACTGCAGCCACTGTGCGCCGGTGGTGGAGGAAGTGAACGTTTAGGGTAGTGGATGGGGTGCCAATCAAGCAGACTACTTTGTCCTGGATGGTGTCGAGCTTCTTGAGTGTTGCTGGAGCTGCACTCATCCAGGCAAGTGGAGAGTATTCCATCACACTCCTGACTTGTGCCTTGTAGATGGTGGAAAGGCTTTGGGGAGTCAGGAGGTGAGTCACTCGCCGCAGAATACCCAGCCTCTGACCTGCTCTTGTAGCCACAATATTTATGTGGCTGGTCCAGTTAAGTTTCTGGTCAATGGTGACCCCCAGGATGTTGATGGTGGGGGATTCGGCGGTGGCAATGCCAGCGAATGTCAAGTGGAGGTGGTTAGATTCTCCCTTGTTGGAGATGGTCATTGCCTCGCACTTGTCTGGCGCGAATGTTACTTACCACTTATCAGCCCAAGCCTGAACGTTGTCCAGGTCTTGCTGCATGCTGGCACGGACTCCTTCATTATCTGAGGTGATGCAAATGGAACTGAACACTGTGCAATCATCAGCCAACATCCCCATTTCTGACCTTATGATGGAGGGAAGATCATTGATGAAGCAGCTGAAGATGGTTGGGTCTAGGACACTGCCCTGAGGAACTCCTGCAGCAATGTCCTGGGGCTGTGATGATTGGCCTCCAACAACCACTACCATCTTCCTTTGTGCTAGGTATGACACCAGCCACTGGAGAGTTTTCCCCCGATTCCCATTGAGTTCAGTTTTACTAGGGCTCCTTGGTGCCATACTCGGTCAAATGCTGCCTTGATGTCAAGGGCAGTCACTCTCACCTCACCTCTGGAATTCAGCTCTTTTGTCCATGTTTGGACCAAGGCTGTAATGAGGTCTGGAGCCGAGTGGTCCTGGCGGAATCCAAACTGAGCATTGGTGAGCAGGTTATTGGTGAGTAAATGCCACTTGATAACACTGTCAACGACACCTTCCATCACTTTGCTGATGATTGAGAGTAGACTGATGGGGGCGGTAATTGGCTGGATTGGATTTGTCCTGCTTTTTGTGGACAGGACATACCTGGGCAATTTTCCACATTGTCGGGTAGATGCCAGTGTTGAAGCTGTACTGGAACAGTTTGGCTCGAGGCACGGCTAGTTCTGGAGCACAGGTTTTCAGCACTACAGCCGGGATGTTGTCGGGGCCCATAGCCTTTGCTGTATCCAGTGCACTCAGCTGTTTCTTGATATCACGTGGAGTGAATCGAATTGGCTGAAGACTGGCTTCTGTGATGGTGGGGATATCGGGAGGAGGCTGAGATGGATCATCCACTCGGCACTTCTGGCTGAAGATGGCTTCAAACGCCTTCAGCCTTGTCTTTTGCACTCACGTGCTGGACTTTGCCATCATTGAGGATGGGGATGTTTACAGAGCCTCCTCCTCCCGTTAGTTGTTTAATTGTCTACCACCATTCACGACTGGATGTGGCAGGACTGCAGAGCTTTGATCTGATCCGTTGGTTGTGGAATCGCTTAGTTCTGTCTAAAGCATGTTGCTTCCGCTGTTTAGCATGCATGTAGTCCTGTGTTGTAGCTTCACCAGGTTGGCACCTCATTTTTAGATACACTTGGTGATGCTTCTGGCATGCTCTTCTGCACCCCTCATTGAACCAGGGTTGATCCCATGGCTTGTTGGTAATGGTAGTGTGAGGAATATGCCAGGCCATGAAGTTACAGATTGTGGTGGAATACAAATCTGCTGCTGCTGGTGGCCCACAAAGCCTCATGGATGCCCAGTTTTGAGCTGTTAGATCTGTTCTGAATCTATCCCATTTAGCATGGTGGTAGTGCCACACAACACGTTGGATGGTGTCCTCAGTGCGAAGACGGGACTTCGTCTCCATGAGGACTGTGCGTGGTCACTCCTACCAATACTATCATGTTCAGATGCATCTGCGACAGGTAGATTGGTGAGGACGAGGTCAAGTAGGTTTTTCCCTTGTGTTTGTTCGCTCATCACCTGCCACAGGCGCTGTCTGGCAGCTATGTCCTTCAGGACTCGGCCAGCTCGGTCAGTCATGGTGCTACCAAGCCACTCTTGGTGATGGACATTGAAGTCCCCCACCCAGAGTACATTCTGTGCCCTTGCTACCCTCAATGCTTCCTCCAAGTGGTGCTCAACATGGAGGAGGACTAATTCATCAACTGAGGGAGGGCAGTAATCGGCAGGAGGTTTCCTTGCCCATGTTTGACCTGATGCCATGAGATTTCATGGGGTCCGGAGTCAATGTTGAGGACTCCCAGGGCCACTCCCTCCTGACTGTATATCACTGTATCGCAAGCTCTGGTGGGTCTGTCCTGCCCGTAGGACAGGACATACCCAGGGATGGTGATGGAAGAGTCTGGGACGTTGGATCAAAGGTACAATTCTGTGAGTATGGCTATGTCAGGCTGTTGCTTGACTAGTCTGTGAAACAGCGCTCCCAATTTTGGCACAAGTCCCCAGATGTTAGTGAGGAGGACTTTGTAGGGTCGACTGGGCTTGGTATGCCGTTGTCGTGTCCGGTGCCTAGTGGTCCGTCCGGTTTTATTCTTATGACTTTTCGGAGCGAGATTTTACAACTGAGTGGCTTGCTCGGCCATTTCAGAGGGTAATTAAGAATCAACCACATTGCTGTGGGTCTGGAGTCACATATAGGCCAGACCTGGTAAGGACGGCAGGTTTCCTTCCCTAAAGGACATCAGTGAACCAGATGGGTTTTTACGACAATCCGGTAGTTTCATGGCTCCCATACGGATACTCGTTTTTTTTATATTCCGGAATTTTATTTAATCACCTGTCCTAATATCTCCTATTGTGGCTCGATGTTAAATTTTGTTTGAAAATTGCTCCTGTGAAGCACCTTGGGATGTTTTACGACACTAAAAGTGCTATATATTTGCAAGTTGTTGTGTCCCTTTGTTGCTTTCTATGTTTTTCCCAGTTTGTTCAATTACCACTTGTTTTTTTAGCATTTATGTTATATTTAGCTTTTTACCTCATATGTTGACCATGGTTGCCTGACTGTACAAGTGGAACTTTTTCTCTTTCAGGATATGTATGGTATTGTACGAACGGTCGTACCAATTTCATCAACCCGGTATTTCAACAGAATCATTAGCCCATTTCCAGTGCGGAACTGAGCTATGTGGTGAGTTAGCTGATTTCAGCTGCGCTGGCATTAGCATCTGAACCGCACGTGTGCATATGTGTTACTAACTATCGTGAGTGCCACTGAGAGACACCAGCAGAGGGAGATAGATAAAGGTGTGATTAGAGAGCCACAATGGATTTCTAACAAATAGGTCATATCTAATGTACCTAATTGAATTTTTTGAGGCAGTAACTAAAGTAGTAGACAGGAGAATGTGTTAGCTAAAATTAAAGCTCATGGAATTGAAGGCAAATTATTGACCTGGCTAGGCGGCAGAAGACAGAGTAGGGACAACGGCCAGGTACGGCCTGTCCACAAAAGGCAGGAAAAATCCAATCCAGCTAATTACTGCCCAGTCAGTCTACTCTCAATCATCAGCAAAGTGATGGAAGGTGTCATTGACAGTGCTGTCAAGCGGCACTTACTCACTAATAACCTGCTCACCGAGGCTCAGTTTGAATTCCGCCAGGACCACTCGGCTCCAGACCTCGTTACAGCCTTGGTCCAAACATGGACAAAAGAGCTGAATTCCAGAGGTGAGATGAGAGTGACTGCCCTTGACATCAAGGCAGCATTTGATTGAGTGTGGCACCAAGGAGCCCTAGTGAAATTGAAGTAAATGGGAATCGGGGGAAAACTCTCCAGTGGCTGGAGTCATTCCTAGCACAAAGGAAGGGGTAGTGGTTGCTGGAGGCCAATCATCTCAGCCCCAGGACATCGCAGCAGGAGTTCCTCAGGGCAGTGTCCTTGACCCAACCATCTTCAGCTGCTTCATCAATGACCTTCCCTCCATCATAAGGTCAGAAATGGGGATGTTGGCTGATGATTGCACAGTGTTCAGTTCCATTCGCAATCCCTCAGATAATGAAGCAGTCCTTGCCCGCATGCAGCAAGACCTGGGCAATGTTCAGGCTTGGGCTGATAAGTGGCAAGTAACATTCATGCCACACAAGTGCCAGGCAATGACCATCTCCAATAAGAGAGAGCCTAACCACTTCCCTTGACATTCAATGGCATTATCATCGCCAAATCCCCCACCATCAATATTGACCACCCTTGACCAGAAACTTAACTGGACTAGCCACATAAATACTGTAGCTAATAGAGCAGGTCAGAGGCTGGGTATTCTGCAGCAAGTGACTCACCTGCTGACTCCCCAAAGCCTTTCCACCACCTACAAGGCACGAATCAGGAGTGTGATGGAATACTCTCCACTTGCCTGGATGAGTGCAGCTCCAACAACACTCAAGAAGCTCGACACCATCCAGGACAAAGCAGCCCACTTGATTGACACCCCATTCACCACCCTAAATATTCACTCCCTCCACCAGTGGCGCACTGACGCTGCAGTGTGTACCATCAAGATGCACTGCAGCATCTCCCATGATCTCTAACACCTAGAAGGACAAAAGGCAGCAGGCGCACAGGAACACCACGACATGCACGTTCTCATCCAGGTCACACACCATCCCGACTTGGAAATATATCGCTGTTCCTTCATCATCGCTGGGTCAAAATCCTGGAAGTCCCTACCTAGTAACACTGTGGGAGTACCTTCACTACACGGACTGCAGCGGTTCAAGAAGGAAGCTCACCACCACCTTCTCAAAGACAATTAGGGATGGACAATAAATGCTGGCCTTGCCAGTGATGCCCATATTCCATGAATGAATTTTTAAAAATGGGTTTGTACTCAAATTGGAAGGAAGTGACGAGTGGTATCCCACCATGATATGTGCTAGGGCCACAACTATTCACTATATTTACTGATGACTTAGATAACACAACAAAGCCATTTTTCCCAGTTTGCCGATAACAAATATTGGTGGCATATTAAGTAGTGTAGATGGGAGCATAAAATTACAAAGACATTGATAGATTAGGTGAGTGGGCAAAAACTGTGGCAGATGGATTTCAATGCAGGTAAGTGTGAGGTCATCCATTTTGGACCAAAAAAGGATAGATCAGAGTATTTTTTTAAATGGTTAAAAGCTAGGAACAGTGGTGATCCAAAGAGATTTCGGGATTCATGCACACAGATCACTAACAAGTAGTGGTCAGGTATAAAAAAAAAATCAAAAAGGCTATTGGTATGTTAGCCTTTATATCTAGAGGGCTAGAATATAAAAGGGAAGTTTTGCTAGAGCTATACAAAGCCCTGGTTAGATCACATCTGGTGTACTGTGTAGAATTCTGGGCACCGCACCTTAGAAAGAATATATTGGTCTTGGAAGGAGTGCAGCACAGATTCACCAGAATATACCAGGGCTCCAAGGGTTAGATTATGAGAGATTACATAAACTAGGTTTGTATTCCCCAGAATATAGAAGGTTAATGGGTGATTTGATTAAGGTTTTTAGGATTTTGAAAGGAATTGATAGGTTAGAGAGAAACTTTTTCCACTGGTGGGGGAGTCTAGGAAAAGGGGACATAACCTTAAAATCAGAGCCAGGTCATGTAGGAGAGAAGTTAGGAAACAATTCTTCACACAAGAACTCTCTCCCACATAAAAGCAGTAGATGCTAGCTCAATTAATGATTTTAAATCTGAGCTGGATAGATTTTTGCTAACCAAGGGTATTAAGCCATATAGAGCAAAGGTGGGTAACTGGAGTTAGGATACAGATCAGCCATGATCTCATTGAATGGCAGAACAGGCTTGAGGGACTGAATTGCCTACTCCTGTTCCTATCAATGATAGAGAGACACCAGCAGAGGGAGATAAAGGTGTGACTGAGTACAGCGAGCTACTTTTTAAAAAAAAGTCACTGTCTGTGTAATTTCTCCAGATACGAAATCACGGCCATGCGACTTGTCTAGTATGGAATCGTGGCCTAGGACACTAAATGCTGGGAAAGATTCAGGAAAGCTGTGGTAATGGAAACCCGATAGCACTTCAGGTGGTTCAGCCCCAACTGGTGTCTCAGCAGCGATATTGTAGTGAGTCAGTCAAAGCCAGGTTGTTAATATAGTCAGCAATAAGGTCATGGGCGGCAAGGGCCTTGATCACAAGTGAACGGATATTCTGGAGAGAAGTGTCGAGATGTTTGATCTGTTGGCAGAATCCAAGGGAGTAATGTTGGTTGGGAAGGAGGTTGATGAGATTAGCCCCCAGCAGGTACACTGGGTGGGAAGGACAGCTAGAGAGAAGACTGGAACAGTTGCTGCTTGTAAGGAGGCAGTGATGTGTAACTTGATGGGCCGTTCAGAGAATGCCAATGGAGGCACAGCGGGTAGCTGTGGGCTTATCCAAGGGAAATTCAAGCCGGGGCTGGCAGGAGAGGAGGAAAGAAGAGAATCAGTGATGGGTTTTGGGGGGGGAGGGGGCAGGGGGAATGCAAAGTACCCAAGAGGGGAGAAATGAAAGGTGGCACAACTGGGTGACAGGAAGGGGAGGAGACAGGAGAAGAGACAAACGGCTCAAGGGAAATAAAAAAGATAGAAGTTATGGGCTCGGGTCTAGAGCAGCAGCCAAATGCGCACACGAATAGACAGAGGGAATTCAGGTTACATCGGCATGGCAGAGATTAGAAGAAACATGTCCTGGTCGTAAACGGAGGACCTTCCCCCTTCCTCCACGTGCCTTGTGTCAGATGGATCAGAAATTGCTACACTCGGTACTGCGTTACAAAATACAATGCAATATCTAATTAGCTGGAATTAATTGGAAAACCGCAAACACAAACGTAACACCCCTATTCAAGAAGGGAGCGAGACAGAAAGCAGGTAACTATAGACCAGTTAGCCTAACATCTGTCATTGGGAAAATGCTAGAATCCATTATTAAGGAAGTAGTAGCAGGACATTTGGAGACTCATAATACAATCAAGGAGAGTCAACATGGTTTTATGAAGGGGAAATAGTGTCTGACAAATTTATGAGAGTTCTTTGAGGAAGTAACAGGCAGGGTTGATAAAGGGGAACCAATGGATGCAGTATATTTGGATTTCCAAAAGGCATTCGATAAAGTGCCACATAAAAGATTACTGCACAAGAGCTCATGGTGTTGGGGGTAATATACTGGCATGGATAGAGGATTGGCTAACTGACAGAAAACAGGGATAAAAGGGTCATTTTCAAAATGGCAATCTGTAACTGATGGGGTGCCGCAGGGCTCAGTGCTGGGGCCTCAACTATTTACAATATATATCAATGACTTGGATGAAGGAACAGTGTCTTGTGGCCAAATTTGCTGATACAAAGATAGGTGGAAAAGCAAGTTGCGAGGACACAAAGTTTCTGCAAAGGGATATTGACAGGTTAAGCGAATGGGCATAAATTTGGCAGGTGGAATATAATGTGGGAAAATGTGAAGTCATCCACTTTGGGAGGAAAAATAAAAAAGCAAAATATTATTTGAATGGAGAAATACTACAAAATGCTGCGGTACAAAGGGATCTGGGTGTCCTCGTACATGAAACACAAAGTTAACATACAGGTGCAGCAGGTAATCTGGAAGGCAAACGGAATATTGGCCTTTATTTCTGGGGGGATGGAGTATAAAAGCAGGGAAGTCATGCTCGTGAGACCTGGACTACTGCATACAGTTCTGGTCCCCTTTTTTTAAGGAAGAATATACTTGCATTGGAGGCAGTTCAGAGAAGGTTCACTAGGTTGATTCCGCGTATGGAAGGGTTGTCTTATGAGGAAAGATTGAACAGGTTGGGTCTATACTCATTGGAGTTTAGAAGAATGAGAGGAGATCTTATTGAAACATACAAGATTCTGAGGGGACGCGATAGGGTAGATGCTGAGAGGATGTTACCCCTCATGGGGGAATCTAAAACTAGGGGGCATAGTCTCAGAATAAGGGGTCGCCCGTTTAAGATGGAAATGAGGAGGAATTTCTTCTCCCAGAGGGTCGTGACTCTTTGGAATTCTTTACACCAAAAAGCTGTGGAGGCTGAGTCATTGAATACATTCAAGGCCGAGTTAGACAAATTTTTGATCAGCAAGGGAGTCAAAGGATAAGGGGAAAGGGCGGGAAAGTGTAGTTGAGGTAAAAATCAGATCAGCTATGATCTCATTGAATGGCGGAGCAAGCTCGAGGGGCCAAATGGCTTACTCCTGCTCCTATCTCTTATGGTCTAACCAACTGTCAGCGCATAGGTGCAAAATTTCACGATCAACAAACCCACCAAATACTAAAGCACTCCACAAAGCCAGCCTCTCAAATTCAACACGTTCCCACCCTTGAAACAGCCCTAATCAAATTCACAAATGACATCCTCTGAGGTGAACTATTCCCTCCTCCACCTCTCTTACAGCCTTTCCACGGCCAGTACAATGCCAGCCTTGGCAGAGTGCTGGCATTCTCGCCCGAGTCAGAAGATCGTGGATTCAAGCCCTACGCCAGAGACTTGTGCACATAATCCCTGCTGCCCCCAACATGTGGGAAATGGCACGAGATTCTCTCCTATTCTTTCTGCCACCTTGAGGGATTCCTTGTCTTCTCTTATGTAAAGCACTTCAATTCTTATTCAGGGGATCCAATTTTTAAAATTCTTGTTACAATTCCCATTCTCTTCCATCTACTCAGCTTCCCTCCCATCAGTTTAGGAAACTGGGTAGCTGCTGAGGTCAAAAGTTAAGTTACAAATAAGCTTCACATCATATTCAGTTGGGGGAGGGGGGGGGCAAAAAAAAAGCTGGCGTGAAGGGGAGAGCATGCAAGCAAGGAGAGCGCACATGGGAAGCTTAGAGCGAGCAAGGGATGGGATAGAGGGAGAGAAAGCAAGCCTGAGGAACTGTGTGTGAGGGCACGGAGAGGGGTCAGGAACTGGCTCAGCTCCAATATTCCCTTTGGTCAAATAGACGCCTGACATCACTTTCAATACTCACACATGAACAGCAGCCATCTGGGTGCAGCAGCAAGGTCCTAGCAAGCAGTTTAAGGCAGCAAGAAAATGTCTTCAGAAATACAAACATAGAACAATCACTTTTCGGCAGACATATCAGTAGAGATGCTGAATTTGTTTTGTCAGACAGCAGCTCCCCATAACCATTCGGTCATGGGGCTTGTGACAATACTTTCCCAGCAAGAGGATCTCAAGAACCTGAAAATTACACCAGGCAGCTAGTCTTTCTCCTCCGGTTTCTGCCATAGTTCTGCACGTGCACAAATAAGTTTTATATGTATGTATCTACTCCTGACGCTGGAGTTTCAGCAGGAAACCAATTGCATCCTGACTCTCAATTCCTCATCAGAGACACGTCTGGTGAGGTATGACCATAAAAAGCGTTAAAGAAACCAGAATATTTGTTGGAGCAACCTTTATTTATACATTTTGCTTATTTCAGACCTTAACAACCGTCAACAACATTTTCTAGCACCATAGATCCAGAAATGTTATTTCATTGGTAAAGAAGTCTTATTTATACAAGCTTTCTTATTTGAGATCCTTGTGTTGCAATAGTAAACATTTTCTCTATTTACCACAAAAATTCAATTTCAAGACAATTTTTTTTTACACACTGTTTGAACATCAAATTGTCTTAATATAATGCAACATAGTAAAAGATCGCTCAAAGATTCATTCCGCCCAATTCTAGTAAAATAAAATTTGGCGAAAACAAAAGGAAATTTGACATCTGTAAAGTGGTACATCGAATAAAAAAAAAGGAAAGCACAAGAATTGAACATACAAAATAAAGGAAAGCATGTGGCTGGATTATCAATATCCTTGCACTCTTAAAAGAATGCACTTTGAGTTTCACAACAACTTGTTTCCAAACCTGCTCCCAAAGCTGCAGCAAATGGAATTGAAGTTGTACTTCCCAGTGATTAATTTGACTTGGCATCAGCTTTTAAAGTGGAAAACCTAATTCTAGTGAACAGAATGCACGCTGTTAAACCAGTTCAGCCACAAAATGAACAGAATTTCATTATACAGCATTTACTATTAGTATATATAGTTTATCATCGATACACTTGCACAATTCCGCCAGATCTATTTTGATCAGCCCCCTTGAAAGGCACACTATGATCTATGGAATAAATTTGTATTCTTTCAAGCAGAAAACCTAATGCCTGTTTCCCAGACCAGAACTTGCACAGACATACAACTTCAATGGACAAACACAACTATACTGAACTTGGACAAAGAGGAACTTAATTGACTATAGTTTTTAGACCTTTAAGTCCCATACATAAGGATATTTATAATCATTTCTGCAGGTTCCTACCGAATAACCACACAGCATGCCAACACAGCTGATCTCCACATCCAAATCAACTCCATGTTAACTACTGAAGTTTAAAAGAAAGTGTGTAACACTGTTAGCTATTGCAATGCTTCAATTTCTGCTGGCATCCAGTGGTAATTAAAATGCAAGTGTTTGCAATGGAGTATAATGTGCCACGTCAGAATTCGGTCTCAATACAGTACCAGAACGCAATTAGTTCTTCTTCCTGATGAAAACTTTGATTGCTCCAGTGAAATCTGCAGACAAGAGTACTTCGGTATTATCTGCTTTCAATGCACCTGATATGGAAGAGAGATTAGTGATAGATGTCACACAGTAATTAGTATATGCACATCTCAACAGAATACAATAGATGCTACTCATCCACTTTAAAACCACTGCAGAACTGAAAAAGTTCAGTTTTTAAAAATATAAATTAGATCTCCTCACAGCTTTCTTCCCACAATTTGCTCTTCAGGGCTCCCTGCTACTACCGACTTCCCCCTTTTCAACTTAAAATGAGTTCTTCGGATTGTTGGCTCCTTCAGAGTTGCCATTAAATCTGTGACTTAAGACTACCTACTGTGAAGCTACAGATTCACTGCCTCCTGCCCTGCACAGATGCACATACAAACCGCAAACATACACAAATCCTTCTTTGCCAAGAAACGGGACAAAACACACTCACTCTGCCCAAATACGAACAAAACTCATCTATTCAGGACAGCCTGAATTGAATAAAAAACAAGACTGGGACCTCTGGATAGAAGTCAAAGCCCGATAAACAACTGAATTTATCTTGCAGGTTTAATCATTACCCAAATATTTCTATTTTCAAGTGTGTCATGTGACAACGACATCACCACTAAACATCTACAAATGGGTAATGAGTGCAAAGAAGGTGAACTATCAAAGTTTACTAGTCTATAACAATTTACATTATACAATATCTGAAGCCAAGAAAGATTACATACCAGAAGGTATAAGATCTGTATCAATACCCACGCCATCACCCTCTTTCTCTGCCTGTGGGACATCAGACAGCATCAGACTTGGATTTGGTGCAAAAACTGCTGAAGTGACAACTGCATTATGTGCTACACAAGAGAAAAACACAGTAGAGATTATGATTAACTATAGAATTAATGTCAATATTTGCATGTATTCAAAGCATAGATTTGTCAGGACACATTGTCTGTACAACAACAACTTGCATTTATATAGTGCTTTTAACATAGTAAAACATCCCAAGGTGCTTCACAGGAGCATTATCAAACAAAATTTAACACTGAACCACTTAAGGAGATATTAGGACAGGTGACCAGAAGCTTGGTCAAAGAGGTAGGTTTTACAAAGCGTCTTAAAGGAGGAGAGAGAGGTGGAGAGGAGAGCAGCTTAGGGCCTGGGCAGCTGAAGGCATGGCCGCCAATGGTGGAGAGATTAAAATCAGGGATGTGCAAGAGACAAGAAATGGAGGAGCGCAGAGATTTCGGAGGGTTGTACGGCTGGAGGAGGTTACAGAGATAGGAAGGGGCCAGGCCAAGGAGGGATTTGAAAACAAGGATGACTTTTAAAATCGAGCATTCCCGGACCGGGAGCCAATGTAGGTCAGCGAGTAGAGGGGTAATGGGTGAACAGGACTTGATGCGAGTTAGGATAAACACAGCAGAGTTTTGGGATGAGCTCAAGTTTGAGGGTGGAAGATGGGAGGCCGGCCAGGAGAGCACTGGAAGAGTCAAGTCGAGAGGTAACAAAGACATGGACAAGGGTTTTAGCAGCAGGTACGGTGAGGCAGGGGCAGAGAAGGGCGATGTTACGGAGTTGGATATAGGTGGTCTTGGTGATGGAGTGGATATGTGGTTGGAAACTCACCTCAGGGTCAAATTGAATGCCAAGGTTGCGAATGCTCTGGTTCAGCCTCAGACAGTGGTCACGGAGAGGAATGGAATCGGTGGCTACGGAGCGGAGTTTTACATAAAACGTACAGCACAGAAACAGGCCATTTGGCCTAATAGGTCCATGCCGGTGTTTATTCTCCACACGAACCTCCTCCCTCCCTCTCATCCTATCAGCATATCTTTCTATTCCTTTCTCCCTCACATGTTTATCTAGCTTCCCCTTAAATGTATCTATGGTATTCGCCTCAACTACTCCTTGTGGTAGCGAGTTCCAAATTCTAACCACTCTCTGGGTAAAGAAGTTTCTCATGAATTCCGTATAGTATTAATTAGTGACTATCTTATATTTATGGCCCCTAGTTCTGGTCTCCCCCGCAAGTGGAAACATCTTCTCTACATTTACCCTATCAAACCCCTTCGTAATCTTAAAGACCTCGATCAGGTCACCCCCTCAGTCCTTTTTCTAGAGAAAAGAAAAGAGCCCCAGCCCATTCAACCTTTCCTGATGGGTATAACTTCAGCCTGGTATCATCCTAGTAAACCTTCTCCAGTTCATTTATATCTTTTATAATATGTAGACTAGAACTGTTCGCAGTACTCCAAATGTGGTCTAACCAAGGTTCTATACAAGTTTAACATAACTTCTCTGCTTTTCAATTCTATTCCTCGAGAAATGAACCCTAGTGCTTGGTTTGCTTTTTTTTTAAAATGGCCTTATTAACCGGCATTGCTACTTTGTGATTTGTGTATCTGCACCCCTAGATCCCTCTGCTCCTCTACCCCATTTAGACTCTTATTTTCCAAGCAGTATGCAGCCCCCTTATTCTTCCTACCAAAATGTAATACCTCTCATTTATCTATATTGAAATTCATTTGCCAATTATATGCCCATGCTGCAAGTTCATTAATGTCTTCCTGAATTTTGTAGCAGTTCTCCTCAGTATTAACTATACCCCCAATTTGGTGTCATCTGCAAATTTTGAAATTGTATTTCCGATTCTCGAGTCCAAATAGTTTACGTAAAAGGTGAACATTGGTGCCAGCTTCGATCCTTGTAGAACATCACTTCCCATCTTTTGCCAATCTGAGCAACTACCTTTAACCCCTGTCTGTTTTCTGTTTTGTAGCCAGCTTGCTATCCATTCCGCTACTTGTCCCCTGACTCCACATGCTCTAACCTTAGTCATGAGTCTACTATGCAGTACCTTATGGCAGGCCTTTTGAAAATTCAAATATATTACATCCACTGCATCACCCTTATCTACCCTTTCTGTTACTTCTTCAAAGAATTCAACCTTTCCTGATGGGTATAACTTCAGCTTGGTATCATCCTAGTAAACCTTCTCCAGTTCATTTATATCTTTTATAATATGTAGACTAGAACTGTTCACAGTACTCGAAATGTGGTCTAACCAAGGTTCATCTTCCCTTTTGAAATCTGTGATGACTAGTCTTATTTTAATCTCGTTTTCTATTACATCTATGAGTAAGGATTCCATTATCTTTCCTACCACCGACGTTAAGCTAATTGGTCTATAGTTCCCTGAACTGGTTCCTTCTTCCTTTTTACCGAAGACAATGGCTTTGGTCTTCCCAATATTTAGGTGGAGGAAATTTTTGCTCATCCAGTACTGGATGTTGGACCATTCAAACTTCCTGAAATGAGAATCAGTCTTTCTGAATCAAAGGCAACTATGCTGCATAACATTTGGGGAACAGTGATCATAATATTAGGTTTAGAATAGTTATGGAAAAGGACAAAGAACAATCAAATGTGAAACTGGAGGAGGGCAAATTTCAGTGAGTTAAAAAGGGGTCATGCCCAGGTGGATTGAAATCAAAAATCGGTAGGCAAAACAGTAATTGAACAATGGGAGGCCTTCAAGAAGGAGTTGGTTCGGGTACAGAGTAGACACATTCCTACCAAGGGGAAAGGAAGGGCATCTAAAACTAGAGCTCCCTGGATAACTAAAGATTTAGAGATTAAAATGAAATTGAAAAAGGATGCTTATGACCAATGTAAGGTTCATAATACAGTAGAGAACCAGACTAAATACAGAAAGTACAGAGGAGATCAAAGAGAATAAGAGAGGCAAAGAGAGAATATGTGAATAGATTAGCAGCTAACATAAAAGGAAAATCAGTCTTTTATAAACATATAAATAGAAAAAGCGTGGTCAAAGGAAGGGTGGGACCGATTAGGGACAAAAAAGGAGATCTTCTTGTGGCGGCAAAGGGCATGGCTGAGGCACTAAATGAATACTTCACATCCATCTTCACTTAAGAGGGTGCTGCCATTGTAGCAATAAAGGAGGTAGTAGCCATAATGGATAGGATAAAAAAAGATAGAGAGGGTACTTAAAAGAATGGCAGTACTCAAAGTAGAAAAGTCACCCAGTCCAGATTGGATGAATCAGAGGTTACTGAGGGAAGGGTAGAAATTGTGCAGGCTCTGGCCACAATCTTCCAATCCTCCTTAAATATGGGGATGGTGCCGGAGGATTAGAGAATTGCAAATGTTACACCCCTGTTCAAAAAAGGGGATAGGGATAAACCCAGCAATTACAGGCCAGTCAGCCTAATGTCAATAATGGGGAAACTTTGAGACAATAATCTGGGACAAAATTAATCGGAACTTGGAAAAGTATGGGCTAATATTAAAGTCAACATGCATTTATTAAAGGAAAATCATGTTTGACTAACTTGACTGAGTTCTTTGATGAAGTAACGGAGAGGGTTGATGTTGTGTGTATGGACTTTCAAAGGGCATTTGAGAAAGTACCACATAATAGGCTTGTTTTTTTTAGCAAAATTAAAGCCCACGGGATTAAAGCAACAATGGCAGCATGGATACAAAATTGGCTAGGGGACAGAAAGCAGAGAGTAGTGGTGAACAGTTATTTTACAGACTGGAGGGAAGAATACAGTGGTGTCCCCCAGGGGTCAGTATTAGGACCACTGCTCTTTTTGATATATGTTAATGATCTGGACTTGGATATAGAGGGTATAATTTCAAAGTTTGCAGATGGCACAAAACTTGGAAATGTAGTAAACAATGTGGAGGATTGTAATAGACTTCAAGAGGACATTTACAGACTGGTGAAATGGGCAGACACATGGCAGATGAAATTTAACACAGAGAAGTGTGAAGTGATGCATTATGGTAGGAAGAATGAGGAGAGGCAATATAAACCAAATGGTACAATTTTAAAGAGGGTGCAGAACAGAGAGACCTGGGGGGTGTATGTATACAAATCTTTGAAGGTGGCAGGACAAGTTAAAAAGGCTGTTAAAAAAGCATACGGGATCCTTGGCTTTATAAACAGAGGCATAGAGTACAAAAGCTAGAAAGTTCTGCTAAACCTTTATAAAACACTCGTTAGGTCTCAGCTGGAGTATTGTGTTCAATTCTGGACACCACACTTTAGGAAGGATGTCAAGGCCTTAGAGAAGGTGCAGAAGAGATTTACTAGAATGGTACCAGGGATGAGGGACTTCAGTTATGTGGAGAGAATGGAGAAGTTGGGGTTGTTCTCCTTAGGACAGAGAAGGTTAAAGAGAGATTTGATAGATGTTCAAAACCCTATGAACGGTTTTGACAGAGTAAATAAGGAGCAACTGTCCAGTAGCAGAAGGGTCGATGACCAGAGGACACAGATTTAAGGTGATCGGCAAAAAGGCCAGAGGCGACTTGAGGAAACATTTTTAAACGCAGTGAGTTGTAATGATCTGGAAAGGGTGGTGGAAGCAGATTCAATTGTAATTTTCAAAAGGGAATTAGATAAATACTTGAAGGGAAAAAAATGACAGGGCTGTGGGGAAAGAGCAGGGGAATGGGACTAATTGGATAGCTCTTTCGAAGAGTCGGCACAGGCACGATAAGCCGAATGCCCCTTCTTGTGCAGTACCTACTCTGGTACTATCATACATCAACATCATCCAAAATAGGCATTAAGTTGAAAAGAAAGCAGTGAAATCCTTGAGCTCAAATACCTGGAAAGAAAGTCAATAAACCTCACCCAGCAAGGAAGAATTTAGACCAATGGTTTTTCCATGTGCTTGACCTATGCAGACGCATTTGAAGGTCAAAACATTAACTCAGATAAGACAGAGTGTTGGTAGCGAGATCGATCCTTGCACATGAAAGTGTACGATCATGACACCTGGTTAACAAGCCAGTCATTCGACTCCTTTCATTGGATTCCCCATAGTTAGGCAGGAACAACTAATGAAACCCACAAAGGAGTGAAGGAAACATCCACGGGACGGCTCCACCGCCACCGAGCTCGGGTCCATTGTCTGTGGTTGTCTGGTACAGGCTGAGTGTGTGGTTTCCACGTCTGCCTAGCAAGGTAAATCGGGTAAATTCAGCAGCAAGGGAGCCTGGTTATATTACAAAATTAGTTCCAAAGGATGCAATGTTGTGGTCTAAATGGGGTATAAATCCAGAGGTCTCAAACCTACAAAACCTTTTCAGAAATGCTCATTGCTGAAGTTCCTGACAGAACCCACCCAGTACTTCAACCGAGCAAAACAAAGTTGTCTGATTCTAACTCATTTTCATCCCTTTCGCACCCCCCACCTCGACCCAGTGAATGATTAATATCTGCTCTTATTGGTTTCTTTCGTGACTGTATTTTTTGTTTGAAGTGCTAATATCAAAACACTGATTTGAGAGGGTTGCTGAGCCTCTGCTGGTATGAGGGAGCTGATTAACATATCCAGCTGAAGAAGCAGCCTTGAATTAATGACTTTCTTCACTAATGTTAATCCAGCTCTATTCACTGTCAGCCTTAGGAGCTCCTTCAAACCAGGATCCTCATCATTGCCAATTGTCATTTAAAATGAAAGATACTTAAAACCACAAGGAACAGATACAAAAAATGGTAACCATAATCCTTTGTAATCACTTGGCTTTGAAAGTTTAAACTGATTCATTGAAGCAGGTTTTAATTATCAACCCGAAGAGGAGTTTTTAAAATGGTTTTCCTTAAATTGCTTGATTTATCGAGAAGTGATTTTAAAAAATTGACTTCTTTAGAAAATAAGAGACTAGCACTTAAAAAGCTTATGGAGAAATTAAAACCAGTTTATTGTGATGCATCTTTAAGAGATTACAGTTTTAAGAGGTTGCAAGTTACCTTTAATCCCTTCCCAGAAGTCATTTCGATCTCTTCGCACTGAAGTAAACTTGCTGACATCATGGTAAGTGCTCCAAATATAAAAGTATCTATCTTCAGATCCACTTATTATGTAAGTGTAATCATGACTAAAAAATAAAAATCACAGCATGTAAAGAGACTCAAATTTACAAGGTTAGAGGAGAGGCTGGGGGAACAATTCAAAATCATGTCAACAAGGTAGCATTAAATGCAAGCGTGCATCATGAGGATATGGTTAGATGATTTCAGGCACCAAAGGTGAAGTCCACCTAACTTTCAGCTTAACCTCAGTTTAGCCAACACAGTACACACAAGAGCAAACTAATGCTGGCAGTTCAAGGAAGACCACTAGATCTGACGCAGAGCTTCACCTGCACCTGTACTGCTCACAACTCTACCATGCCCATCTGCTAGGTGGGTTGATCCTGATTTCCTGGGTCCATAGGCCCAGCTGTCACACAGGTGAGCAACTGAACTGGAAACAGAAGCACCAGCAAGTGAAAGCCCCAGAGGGAGGCGCATACCCACAAGAGAATCCTTCCCTCCCCCCGTAACATCGATACAATCATCAGTGCTGCAAAGTCTCTGTCAAAGGAAAGTCAGCACCACTTGGTGCAACCATTGAGTGTATGAGACCACTGTCAGCTGAAGAGGTGCCATAAAGATGCTTATATAAAAAGGACATCAATGGCTTCTCTTTTCAGGTCTACAACGGAGGTTAATTTGCCAGACTGGAGTCGAGTATGAAGATTGCAAAGTGGGGAGAGATCCCAGGACAGATCCCTGACAAGTTCTGTGGCAACGTTTGAAAACCGCATCAATGAATGCAATCTTCCAGGAAAGCTTGTATTGTGACATTGCCCTATTCACCAGGCATAATGGGAGCATGAAAGCCTGCACTGACCAAAGCATCAATTAGTAGATCAAGTCCAAAGTATGTGACTCAAGAAGATAATTGTTGAGGTATGTATGGGTGCAGCTATCATAGGCAGTATCAGTAAATTACCAAATATCTGAAGCAGATTTAACATGAAGAAAACTTATCTTTAGTTTCCACAAGATTATTTTGTCCTTCCCTAGCCCCTTCTCCCACTTCCCCACCATTCCCCAAATAATAGAGTGAAAGCTTGACTGAGCTGACATTACTTTCTTTGGAGTCAGAAGTCCAATTTAGGACTTGAACATATGAAATAATCAACAACCTGCACTTATATAGCGCCTTTAATGCAGAAAAACATCCCAAAGCACTTCACAGAAGCACAAGGAAAATGGATGCCAAGCTGAAGAGAAGGTTAGGAGGGGTGATCAAAAGCTTGGTCAAAGAGTTGGCTTATAAAGGAGGGTCTTCAAGGAGGGGAGGGCGGTGAGGAGGTTTAGGAAGAAAATTATGGAAAGTGGGACATAGGCAACTGAAAGCACAGCCTTCAGTGATGGGGTGAAAGGAGGGAGGAACACACAAGGAAGTCAGAAGAATGAAGTGTTCAAGTTGTTGGGGGGGGGGGGTAGGGCTGCAGGTAATTACGTAGATGTGGGGTGGGCAAAGGCCATGGAGGAATTTAAAAACAAGGACAAGAATTTAAAATCAGAGATGCTAAGAGACTAGGAGCCAATGCAGATCAGTAAAGACAGGTGTGATGGGCGAGGACTTGGTGCAGGTTAGTATATGGGTTTTGAACAAGCTGGAGTTTTTGGAGGGTGAAGATGGGAGGGTGGTAAGGAGAGCGCTACAGCAATTGAGACCAGGGGCAACAAAAGCATGCACGAAGGTTTCAGCAACAGATGGGCAGAGGTAGAGGTGGAAGTAGTAGGTGGAACTAGGTAGTCTAGTGCAGTACTGAGGGAGTGCTGCATTGCTGAAGTTGCTGTCCTTTAGCAGAGATGTTAAACAATGCCTGTTCCAGTTGTTCAGGTGAACATTTAAGATCTAATGGGAGCAAAGAGTTCTCCCGGTGTCCTCTCCAATGCTCCTAGTTAACACCTCGATAAACTGTTTAATTGATCTTGTTGCTGTTTGTGGCATTTTGCTTTGTGCAAAATGGCTGCCATGTTTGCCTACATAACAGTGAATGCATTCCACATGTGAAGTCATTTGAAACTTTTCTGAAGTCACGATGTAAATGCAAGCCTTTGTTTTTCTGACAGTTGGACTAGATCAGTGAGTGCTGAGCTGAACATGAGTGATAGTGATTGGCTCACCCCCCATTATTTCATAATTAACACTATATTTAATTTTACAATTGGACTTCAATTTTTCTGAATCCAATATTCATTTGTACAAAATACCTGAACTCCACTAGCTCTCTGAATTGGCCAAGATCCTCCTCTGACCTTAGTCTAGGCCCAACCCAGTTGAGTGTCCTGGGCACTAATTACATGTGCAGGCTCCACTCCTGAATACCACGTTTAAAAACTTGGCTGCCGCGACTCCTTATGGTATAGTATTTTGATTTGCTCACTTTCAATCCATGTGGGGGTGAGATGGAAGGGGAGAGAATATGCGGTTCGAGAGTGGAGTATACTTGATCAATGGAGGCAGCATTCACATTCCCATGTGCTAGCTCTGAAGATTGATTTAAATGAAGTTTTCCAAACCCAGCAAAAACATGGACCCCAAACCATAGTATCATATCATAGTAGGTACACCACAGGCGGCCATTCGGCACTTCGTGCCCACTCTTAGAAAGAGCTATCCATTTAGTCCCATTCGCCTGCTCTTTCCCATGGCCCTGAACACTATTTCCCTTCAAGTATTTATCCAATTCCCTTTTGAAAATTACTATTGTATCTGCTTTCACCACACTTTCAGGCAGTGCATTCCAGGTCATTACAACTCGCCACGTAAAAAAATGTTTCCTCATGTCGCCTCTGGCTCTTTTGCTGATCACCTTAAATCTGTGTCCTCTGGTTACTGACCCTTTTGCCACTGGAAAAAGTTTCTCCTTATTTACTCTCTCAAAACCATTCACGATTTTGAACACCTCTATCAAATCTCCTCATAACCTCTCTGTTCGAAGGAGAAGGACCCCAGCTTCCCCAGTCTCTCCACATAACTGAAGTCCCACATCCCTGGCACCATTCTAGTAAATCTCTTCTGCACCCTCTCTAAGGCCTTGACATCCTTCCTAAAGTGTGGTGCCCAGAATAAAAAATAATATTCCAGCTGAAGCGTAACCAGTATTTTATGAAGGTTTAGCATACCTTCCCTGTTTATGTTCTCTATGCCTCTGTTAACAAAGCCCAGGATCCCATATGCTTTATTTTAAAAAACAGCCTTCTCAACTTGTCCTGCCACCTTCAAAGATTTGTGTATGTGAACCCCAAGGTCTCTGTTCCTGCACCCCCTTTAAAATTGTACCATTTAGTTTATATTGCCTCTCCTCATTCTTCCTACCAAAATGCATCACTTCACACTTCTCTGCGTTAAATTTCATCTGCCATGTGTCTGCTCATTTCACCAGTCTGTCTATGTCCTCCTAAAATCTGTTACTATCCTCCACGTTGTTTACTACATTTCCGAGCTTCGTGTCATCTGCAAACTTTGAAATTATACCCTCTACACCCAGGTCTAGGTCATTAATATATACCAAAAAGAGCAGAGGTCCTAATGCTGACCCCTGGGGGACACCACTGTATACTTCCCTCCAGTCTGAAAAACAACCGTTCACCACTACTCTCTGCTTTCCGTCCCCTAGCGAATTTTGTCTCCATGCTGTCATTGTCCCTTTAATCCCGTGGGCTTTAATTTCACTAACAAGTCTATTATGTGGTACTTTATCAAATGCCTTTTGAAAGTCCATATATACATCAACCGCACTACCCTCATCAACTCTTTGCGTTACTTCATCAAAGAACTCAATCAAGTTAGTCAAACATGATTTTCCTTTAACAAAACCATGCTGACTTTCATTTATTAGTCCATACTTTTCCAAGTGCCAATTAATTCTTCATAATTAAATCTGCTCAAGTCCTACAGAATCCAGCTTTCATTTGGATTCTGAAGTGCAACATCAGCAGACTTTGTAAAAAAAAGTGAATTTGTTTTACTAAGAAATAACATTAGATTTACACTAACTTTGCAAAAGCTGTGATGGTTATACATGCCACAATCAAAGACGATAGCAGAAATAGTTCTGTGGGGCTTAAACCATGAAGAAATCCACATCCTTACCTGAAACTTGCTTTGATTTGGCTACTGCTGTTAACATAGCCTTTATATTTCATAGAAATGGACAAATCTCTAAGGTCATACAAGCGGATTCTTGAATCATTGGAGGTCACAAGGATCTAAATTCAAGAGTTCAAAATGTTAAAATGTACCGTGTTATTGAAATACGAAGTTATCATTGCACTCTGCTCCCTAACAAAAAGTACCCACCTTATTTTCGCCAGGTAATGGCTCAATGCCTGTAATTTTTCTCCCAACTCTGTTCCTCCCCCTGGTGGAGCGGACATGTATCTGTGTGTGGTACTTCAGATGCTGGAGAGGAAATGGGTCAAAAAAAGCCAGGATTACATTGTTTAATCTAAACTAATTTTATTGAAACAGAAATTGGTTGTGAATTCATATGGCAAGAGCAGCCTTTTCAAAACCATACTACCTACAAATATAGCAAAGTTAAGGTTCCCTCAAGAATCACATTCCAGCAATAAAGCAAAAACGTAGATAGAAATCACACACTTCTTTAGCATTAATGCATCAAGATTTTAGACAAGTACTGAAATCTAAATCTTCTTGACCACTGAACTAGAATTACCTCCGTGTCATAGAAGATGCATCTGCCATCATAGGTGCCAATCACTGCATATTTGCCATTTTGGCAGAAGTTTGCTGCTGTTATTAGTTTTGTTTGTCCATCAATTTCATTCCACAATGCTACCTTCTTGTCAGGAATGTTCCACAAGCGGAGTTTCCCATCAAGCGATCCACTTAAGAAGTACCTATCATCCTGAAGAACAAAAAATCATGAACTCCACTAAAAAGGAGTGGGATATAACAGTCTCATCACTACCTGCAAGGCTTGATTTTACTCTGGGGTCTGTGCCCACACAGCAACAGAAGCTTAAATGTGAAGGGAGTTGAGCAAGCAAATCACTTTACCACACTGGCCCCGCCCATAGCATAAATACAACAAATCAAAAGAGCAAACTCCAGAGTAATTATAGTTTGGATTTGCATAACAGTGAATCTGTAGGAAACCCTTTGGCTTGAAGAAGAATTGTTTTTCTGGATTAAGCATATTTGTACTTGAGTACATTTGTGTGATGAAGCTGCACTTCAGGACTTAAGTACATAATCTAGGCTGACACTCTAGTGCAGTACTGAGGGAGTGCTGACCTTCAGGTGGATGTTAAACTGAGAACCTGTCTGTTCCTATGCTACTATTTGAAGAGGTGCAGGGAGTACTCAGTGAACCTCCCAACATTCCTGCCTCAACCAGTACTACCAAAAATAAACTAACTGGTCATCCATCCAAGTGCTGTTAGTGGGATTTTGTGTGCAAACTGACTGTCAGATTGACATACATAGCAACAGAGACTGTATTTTGAAGAAAATGATCAAGTGAAGTACTTCTAGATGCATGAGATGACATAAGATGCAAGTTCTTTCTTTAAAAGTGAAGTGTCTAAATGCGTGTAAAAATTGTGGATGCCCTGACGAGGCAGTGAGCATGTCTTCTAAATGGTGTGGTACATACAGGAAAGGTTCTATGCTTGCTTTGTGCGCTGAATTAGCAGTTAGAGCAGAGGAACATCTGGCCTGGTTGGCCTCAGGTTTTGAAGCAAAAAGGGGAAACTTACAGTGCAGACGAGCTTTAGTGAAACATAACCAAAATACCTCGTAAAAAATAGTTTAAAAATAAAACAGCAGTGATGGAGACTCCACTTCAGTCTCAGTACAAGCAGCCACTCACCCTGTCAAATAACATTCTTTGGCACAGCCGTTAGCAGTAGTACATGTGAACCCTTGTCAACAGGTACAAGTGAGGTTAATTACCAACATCTTCAACTAGCTGTTACTAGGCATTCTGTTCCAAATGTTTTAAAAAGCCTTTTCATAATAAAACCAAATAGTTTACATTTATTACTTACCCTTGGGTGAAAAGCTATAGCAGTGACAAAATCTATATGCTGAAAGCAGCACAGGCATTCCCTCCTTGATATATGCCACAATCGGACTGTTTTGTCCATCGAAGACGACAACAGAAAGTAGTTCTGTGGGGTTTAAACCATGAAGGTATTAAGATCGTTCCCAGGTTTAAAGTAAAATGAGAGGGATTGAATAGTTGGTTACGTATTGTGAGGAGGGACCTCAGGTATATGAGAGATTCTGGAAAAGATCATCTACAGCAATAAATGCTGACTTACTTTATCGATACAGGATTCTGTATTTCAAAAGGGAGCAGAAAACATAGTTCAGTACCAAGGTAGATGGAGAGGAAAGCAATTGGAGTGCTTAAAAGGAGTCAGCTGGCCTTTTCTTAGCCAAATAAAAAATATTTTACAAAAGTTAGGTTTCCCTTTTGTTATGGTCTTCTCATCCTTCAAAATATCCCCATCCTCCACAGAAATTATGATTGTCTATCATTTAATTAGGGGTAGAATGACAAAGGGCTGCAAGGAAATCCTCATTAGAAGCAAGTTGCTGGTTCCTGATAGGAATAATTACCAACCTCTCCTTCTAGCTTGGTTCATTTAACAAATCAGCATGGCTAATTTCACAGGCGAGGTTTTTTTGTTTTTTTTTTTTTGAGTCCATGAGAAAGGCTACCAACCATCTCCTTAAATCCCTCTCCCCAGCTCACTCCATCTACACTTTCAACAACTGCGAGAGGCTCATGGATTTTATCACCAAGGTTGAGACCATCTGTTCAGCTGCCTCTGCTGCTTCACCAAGCCAAACCTCCCCCCTGTCCTTGCCCTAAACCCACATCTCTCTCTAGGTTTTCTTGTATCCCCTCATGCTCTCTGAGTTTATCTAATCCACAAGACCCACCTCCTGCTCCATAGAACCATAGAAAAGAAACAGCAAAGAGGTCCATTTGGCCCATCGTGTCCGCGCTGGCTCGAAGAACAACCAGGTGCCCATTCTAAGCCCACCTTCCAGCACCCAGTCCGTAGCCCTGCAGCTTACAGCATTTTAGGTGCAGGTCCAGGTCCAGGTACTTTTTAAAAAGAGTTGAGAGTCCCTGCCTCTACCACCAATTCAGCCAGCGAATTCCATACACCCACCAACCTCTGGGTAAAAAAATTTTTCCTCATGTCCCCTCTAATCCTTCTGCCAATCAGCTTAAATCTATGTCCTCTAGTTCTTGAACTCTCCACTAGGGGAAACAGGTACTTCCCGTCTACTCTATCTAGGCTCCGCATAATTTTGTACACCTCAATCAAGTCACCCCTCAGCCTCCTCTGCTCCAAGGAAAACAATCCCAGCCTATCCAATCTCTCCTTGTAGCTGCAATTTTCAAGCCCTGGCAACATTCTTGTAAATCTTCTCTGCACTCTCTCCAGAGCAATTATGTCCTTCCTGTAATGTGGTGACCAGAACTGTGCACAATACTCCAGCTCTGGCCTTACCAGCGTTTTATACAGTTCCGCCATTACATCCCTGCTTTTGTATTCTGTACCTCAGCTAACAATGGAGAGCATTCCATATGCCTTCTTCATAACCTTATCTACCTCTCTTGCCACCTTCAGGGACCTGTGCACATGCACTCCAAGGTCTCTCACTTCCTCTACCCCTCTCAATATATTCCCATTTACTGCGTATTCCCGTTTACTGTTTGCCCTCCCTAAGTGCATTACCTCACACTTCTCCGGCTGAACTCCATTTGTCACTTTTCCACCCATCCCACCAACCCATTGATATCTTCTTGGAGTCTACAGCTGTCCTCTTCACTATAAACTACATGGCCAATTTTTGTGTCGTCTGCTAATTTGCCAATTATGCCCCCTACATTCAAGTCCAAATCATGAATAAATACCACAAACAGAAAGGGACCCAACACTGAGCCCTGTGGCACACCACTGGAAACAGATTTCCATTCGCAAAGACATCCATCGACTTTTACCCTTTGTTTCCTGTTAGAGCCAATTTTGGATCCAATTCACCACATTTCCCTATATCCTGTGGGCTTTTACCTTTCTGACCAGTCTGCCATGTGGGACCTTGTCAAATGTCTTACTAAAATCCATGTAGACAACATCCACTGCACTACCCTCATCAATCCTCCTTGTCAAGAGAAGAATTCAATCAGATTTGTAAGGCATGACCTTCCCTGAACAAATCCATGCTGACTATCCCTGATTAAACCATGCCTTTCCAAGTGACAGTTTATCCTATCTCTCAGTATTGATTTTAATAGTTTGCCCACCACCAAGGTAAGACTGACCGGCCTATAATTGTTCGGCCTTTCCTTCATCCCCTTTTTAAACAACGATACTACGTTTGCAGTCTTCCAATCCTTGACCCCATTCCCATTCTACTGATCACCGAATCTCCCTTCTTCCCCCCCCCCATGTTAGCTGACATTGTAAATAGTTTCCTCTCCTCACGTACTGTCCCTCTCCTTTCAAAACTGGAGTCATCACCCCCTTTCCCAAAAATCTCACCCCCGACCCCTCTGTCCTTGCAAACTACCACCCCTCTCCTTTGAACATGTTGTCGCCTCCCAAATCCATGCTCATCTTTCCTGCAACTTCTCATTTGAATCTCTCCAATTAAGTTTCCACCCCGCCACAGCACAAAAACTGTCCTAAACATAGTTAGGAATTACATCTTCTATGACTGTGATCGATTATCTCTTTTCTGCATCCCTTGACATGCTTGACCAGATCATCCTTCTCCAACTGCTTTCCACCATTGTCCAGCTCAGTGGGACTGCTCTTGCTTGTTTGCAATCTTACCTAAACAATCATAGCCAGAGCACCTCCAGCTATGCCCCGCAAAGTTCCTGTGGAGTCCCTCAAGGATCTATCCTTGGCCTCATTTTCCTCATCTACATGCGACCATTTAGATTTAATCCACAGACATGGGGTCAGCTTCCACGTGTAAGCGGACGACACCCTGCTGTACTTATCCTGGTCGGCCCCCCATTCTACATCCTCTGTAAACTTCAGCTCATCCTAAACTCTGCTGCCCGTATCCTGCATCTTGTCCTCGCTGACCTACATTGATCCCCTGTCCCCCACTGCCTATTTAAAATTCTCATCCTCATATTTAATCCCTTCTCAGCCTCACTACTCCCCATCTTTGGAACCTCTCCCAGCCCTACAAGCCTCTCCACTCCTCTGACTCCAGCCTTTTGTGCATCCCCAACCCTCCCTTCGCCCCACCATTAGCAGCTATACCGTCAGCCACTTAAGCCCCATTCTTTGGAATTCCTTCCCTAAACCCTACCACCTCTCTTCTCTTTTAAGGCCCTCCTTAAAACCCATCTCTTCAACCAAGCTTTTGGTCACCCCTCCTAATATCTTTCTATGGCTTGGGTGTCTACTTTTTTCTTTCTGCCTCTCTGAAGTGTCGTGGGATGTTTTTCCTATGTTAAAGGCACTATATAAATACAAGTTGTTGTAGCAATATAAACTTTTTGGATGTGGTGCCCTTGATGATATCCTACACACTGTCGTACAGACGTCTGCCATATGCAAAACTTTATTATTATACATGAATAATGTATATGTGGACTATTCTTCTACCTTTGACCATGAGAGGTCCAGAAGATCAGCAGTATGTCCCTTGTATTTACAAAATGGGTGCTGCCTAAATGGTGCATTTTTGTCTTCGGGATCAGACTCTTCAGTTCCACTGCATGCCTGAGAAACCAGAGCAAAGAAAATAAAAGCTTAGAGCAAGCACTTTTAAAACATTAAGGCAACAAAATCTGATTTAGAAGGACAATAAGTAATGTTCATGTGTATAAAATTGTAATTTCACATACAAATTTACATTCCTTTCACAGTTGCATTACCTACATAATAATGAATCACCATTCGAAAAGTAAAACATCACAGCATAGTGGATAATTTTGTGCAGTTTTGTTTTGTTGAAATACTTACATTCATTAACAAATCAATTGTCTAATATCAAGTCAGATGGAGTAACAGATGCAACATTGAGCCGAGTCCAATGCTCATTGAAAAAAGCATTAGACTGCAGCTTGGCAGGATCATACAGCTGCAGCCTCCCTACTCTTTAAATTAGCCATGGTACAATAGGTAGGAGCATCACTGCACTCAGTTTATATTTAATCAGCAATTTTCTACTAGAGCTTGGTAATACATACAGCTCTAAGTTAGTTTACTTCCATGCATTGACTGGTATTACAGAATTATTGCTGGTTATGCGCCCTTTGCATCAACACAAAATGGGGGGAAATTGGTCTTTGGCAGTAGTGCAGATCAGGTGACAGTGAATCGACAGCTGGTTTTACACCCTGCTCAATTTTAGCAATTGAAGCCAATGGAAAAGAAAATCAGGCAGAATGTAAAACGGGCTGCCAATTCATTATTTCCAGTTATGCGCTACAACCAAAGACCAATTTCACCCCCTAAATTCATTTTGCCAGCCACATGTACTATTTCTATATATATATATATATATATATATATATACGTACCACATCAGTGTCAGATTTTGAAGAACTCAAACTTTCTTGTGAAGGGGATGGTGACACTCGACCTTAATGAAATTAAAATATTGTTACCAGGCAGTAGTAGAAGAACAAAATGTCAGTTTATCACTTCAACACCTTCAAGAGAGACTAGTAAAGCATATGAAGACATGATCTTTTCCCCCTAAATCCACAATTCTTTCGGTATAGTCCGGCTGTAACTCAGTGATTCCACATGAACTCCACAATGACCACGATCCACCTAAGCCAAATGAAAATCAACTTTGCGCGTGTGGTTACCGGCCACTAAAAAAGTTTTTCCTCGCCTACCCTCCCAGAAAGCTTGCACTCCAGTGCAAAGACTTCTCCCACTGCTTCCTTTGCATGGGGATAGGAGTTATTGAACTGAGTTTACTGTAAAATGCAGACTATTCAGGTTGTGTTCTGAATCTGTTGGCTTAAAAAACCCCAGCACAGACTAAAAGGTGTCTTCCTCGAATTCAGCAGCCACAAAGACATTTGATTGGACAGCAATTTCAATGTCCTTTTCCAAAACTAAATGCGTATTTAGAAGCATTAACAAAGCAACAGCTTCTCTCCCAGGACAGTCTTTCATAGCTTACAAGATGAGGACACAAACAGATTTTTCCAATTACAAATTATCTGGTCATTTATCTCTGCTGAGTTTGTAGGATCTTGCTGTACAAATTGGCTGACATTTCTCTACATTACAAAAGTGATTACACATCAAAAGATACTTCATTGGCTGTGAAGCACCTTGGGCCGTCCAGAGGTCATGAAAGGCTCTATATAAATGCAAGTTTGTTCTTTCTAAAATTCGAAGTGACTGGCAAGTTTCACCATTCAGTCCCAGTCCTGATTATCCATTTAACCCTTACTTCATTACTGCCAACATCAAGACATTTGACAAATTATGGAGTTTCAACGGAGACGGAACCCTGACAATTTATTCTCCCAGTTGGCTACCAACTTACCACCATCTAGGGAACAGGGTACAAATGTATGCGAAGGCTATCATTTCAGAAATGAACCCCCTAGTGCACTAACCGGTTTTGCCGCCAGCCCACTAACGTGATTGAATAGCAGAAAACGCTATTTCGGGAAAAAGATTACCTTCAGTGTTGTATTTCATTCGCATAATGTTGAAGTAGTCCCAAGCATTTTTTAAAACCCATATTCGCACAACATTATCTTGACCAGCTGTTGCAAGTAAACGACCACAGTGTGAAAATTTCATTGTCCACACAGCTCCCTAAAACAGAAATCGATCATTTCACCATATCTCCTTTAATGTATAATAATGAAAATCTTTTTCTTGCCTTTTAGGGCATGATAACGTAGTGAATAGTCTGATTTCTGCTTACGAATGTGATACTCCATCTTTAGTACAATTTCGCTAGCAATTCAATAACTAGCAGAAAACTACTGCTACAAATGGAGGCAATGTTTTTATAGTGACATTTTACTAACTGTGTTTTGGTAAGTTAGCCGCACCTACAAATAATGCTATCAGAGATCTTAGCAAATTACATTTCTCATAGCATATTTCTGACAGCTCTGAACAGCCAAGTTGTACTAATTTCTTTTTTAGTTACAAAAATTACACCACAAATTTAATTAGTTGGACCCTTAGAAAAGTTGTCCAGCAAAATATCATTCAAATTAGTATAAAAGTCACAGCCCTAGGTGTACTCCTAAAAGTCTCAATGAAATTGTGACTTACGTATGCAATTTATAGCAATATTTTGCATCTTGAAAACCAAAAAAGGAACAGAATTAGAATTACATTGAGGTTCTCATTTATATTATTGACTTCTTTTCCCCCTTCTGCTCTCCTCCCCTGGAATCTTTAATATGTTTTGGAATCTGCAGGTTTGACATGTTTATACTTCATAATGTGGGAATCAATTAGACCACCAGCATATATGGCTGCATATTGACTACATAACTGAGGTTTTCAAAAAAAAGCCATGGGACTGTTGTCAGGATGTGGAGAAACAAAGTACCTAGCATGTGCAATACCCCCTATAAAGCCAATTAATAAAAGATCATTAAACATATCTCCAATGAAAAGGAATGTTTGCAATTGAGCAGATCAGAAAGCAGCTCATGGAGCATGGTCATGTCAGTTTTCCTAAACAGAAGAGATCTATTCAGATTAATTCATCAGGTTCCTCTCTGGTTGCTTGCTGTGGAAGACAGATGGGATTTGCATCCTCTTGCTCCTGGATATCAATCCTAGCAACAAAATGCACAAAGACTTGGTACTATCTGACCTACATATAAAGTATACTTTTTACACTTTAGTGCTTCTCCACAAATTAATAACACAGACTGCCAAAAAAAAACCCTGCAGGTTAATTTGGCACATTACATAGTTTAACTCAATCCAACTTCAAGATCACGAACAACATAACTTTCTCAACCAGGTAGTTTAGGTTCTCGGAACACTTCAAAATGCATGGACCACGGGGAGCTGGCTTCATGATATATCAACTGCAGTTGAACTACATTTCCTTACCTACCCCATACTTGTTAGTGTCTAGTAAACACACTTTCCCCTCTAGAAGCACCTGAGAAATCTCATGTTGAAAGTCCAATCCCCATTATACCAAACTGTTAATCTTATGACTAGTTCAGCCTTGCATTGTATAATATTACTGTACTATTGGAAAGTACACAAAGTTCCACTCCCAGGCCAGTCAATTCAGCAATAGAATCATAGAATCTTATAGCACAGAAGGAAGCCATTCAGCCCATTGTGCCTGTGCTGGCTCTTTAAAAGAGCTATCAATTAGTCCCACTCCCCTGCTCTTTCCCCATAGCCCTGCATTTTTTCCCTTTCAAGTATATAGTCAATTACCTTTTGAAAATTGCTACTGAATCTGCTTCCACCACCCTTTCAGATAGTACATTCCAGATCATAACTCGCTGCGTAAAAGAAACCATCTCCCCTCTGGTTCGTTTGCCAATTATCTTAAAGGTCTTGTAAGCAGTACTCATGAGGGAAACTAAACCTCAGGTTCAGAAAGCAATGAGAAGGGAAAGGAGAAAAAAAAACTGCAAAGGGGAGTGAAAAAAGCATTTTAAAAAGCCACAATAACTACATCAAACTAGTAATTGAGTCAACTGAAGGTTTTGAATTAGGCACTCAATCTTTTTTAAAAATCTTAAAGTCATTCATTTTTGAGCAAGCAATATTGGAATAACTACGGCATTTATTCCCTGAGGACAAGGGCACAGGAAGAGTCAATACCACTTTACGTCTTCAAAAATTAAGGATATGGCTCTTTACACTTCAACACCATTATCTTTGCTCAATTAGACAAGTGACAACGTTACTTATTATAGAACAAATGGCACATCAAACAGATACAGCACCTTGAGGCACTTTTACCTTTCTACAATGACTTTGAAGCAAAAACATGATGTATTTGTCACCGTTGGGCACTTTAATGTAAAAGTTTTACATTATTCTGAGGTCATCACAGACTAAAATTTTCCAGAGATCAGCCGTGGGATTTGAAGGCCTGCGATCGTGATCCAGTAAATGTACCGAGACAGTGCAGTTCCCTGTACCTGCATACTCAGGTAATGGCTCTGCCTCATTCCCAAGGCTTTCCTTACTCTCCCTATAGTTTCCAGGTTCACTCTGCTGAGTCAACATAGAGTCATCCCTGCAGCAGCACGTCATGGTGACAGACACCGCTTGATTGGCACCCCATCCACCACCCTAAACATTCACTCCCTTCACCACCGGCGCACTGTGGCTGCAGTGTGCACCATTCACAGGATGCACTGCAGCAACTCGCCAAGGCTTCTTCGACAGCACCTCCCAAACCCGCGACCTCTACCACCTAGAAGGACAAGGGCAGCAGGCGCATGGGAACAACACCACCTGCACGTTCCCCTCCAAGTCACACACCATCCCGACTTGGAAATATATCGCCGTTCCTTCATTGTCGCTGGGTCAAAATCCTGGAACTCCCTTCCTAACAGCATTGTGGGAGAACCGTCACCACACGGACTGCAGCGGTTCAAGAAGGCGGCTCACCACCACCTTCTCGAGGGCAATTAGGGATGGGCAATAAATGCCGGCCTTGCCAGCGACGCCCACATCCCGTGAACGAATAAAAAAAAAACCACGGACCACATACAGTAACTGGATCTCTATTTCTTAGAATCAGCAATTCTACAGAGACCAGGATCTGTCAACAAATATAATGGAGAGCAAGGCATGGAGATCACTCTCCAGAAGCAGGTAAAACAGTAAAGCGAAAGTACCGTTGATGCTTACAAAACTGGAAATTAAGTTCTAGTAATTATATTGTATATAGGAATGCACAACTTGTCTAAATTTGAAACGTTTTTGTAAATCTACGAACCACATTTACAGTGAGGGGACTCCAATGTCCCAATTTATAATGCAAAAATGACCCACTAAGTGAAACTTTGCCATAGCTTGGTTTTGATCAGTGTCCCACATAATCAAATTTTGCAGCCTATTTCTAACACTTGGGATCAAACATCACAGTTGAATATTAATAAGGATGCTTCAACACAAGTTACATAATAATTGGCAGTCATTGAGAAATTTACATTGCTATTCAGTGCAAGTTATCCAATTTTATACAGTTAAAGCATACAGGTAACCTGACTATGGCCCTGCTTTATTGGAATACGATGCAGCACTAATGAGTGGCAGAATTTTTTCATGCTCACAAACTCCAAATTTGAACTAGACTGCCAGCAGCAAGTAGAGATAAACAAAAATTAAGTCTGGTTGCTCTCATGCAATTCCTGGTCTTTGATACAGAATAGCATTCACACAAGGCTGGGAGCTTCTTGACCATCTGCCTATTTGGTTGTGGAATGATGGACATAGCAACAACAAAAAAATTAGCATGCAAGAGCTACACAGTCATTAGTAAATAGCAACTCGCAAAGTAATGCATATTCCTAATGATGCATAGGTTGTTCTGTGCATCATGACATGCACAAAAGCTGTTAAAGAACTTACCATGTGTTCTCCGCTTAGATCCTGAACCACTTTAATCTGGTCAAAGTCATAAGGCCCTTTGAAACCATGCGCTGCTTTAAACTTAGCCGGTCTTGTGTAAGGCATCCCCTCATCATCACTGGAGGAAGCATCATCCTGATCCATATGGAACACTAAAGACAGCAACAACTGAATTTTACAGCAATAACACAAATTCAACACAGGTGATATGGAGAACAATTTAAGGTTCTATGCTCCAGTTGTGGGGTTAAGAACTGTGGTGGTAAAACACTCCACTTTAAACTTGGGAGGCTAATTGTGTAACATTCTTTAGATTCGCTTGTCTTTCCCAAGTCCTCTTACAGCCCAGTTTTATACATCATCCTACAACCAAGAGGGTGGGATAGTCCGAACAATTAATAAAATTGCTAAAGCAACCTACCCTGCTCAATGGGCACAATTACAGCAAGGTGATAAGACCACAATCCTGATCAGTAGCTCTTAAATTTAAAAAAAAATATCATTAATACTTTATGATGTGGAGATGCCGGTGATGGACTGGGGTTGACATCGTTCACCTGACGAAGGAGGAAGCCTCCGAAAGCTTGTGAATTTAAAATAAAATTGCTGGACTATAACTTGGTGTTGTAAAATTGTTTACAATTAATACTTTAAAGTTACCTTCATCTCGAACACTCTTAACTTTATTTACAGCTTTTTCACCATACTCTTCAGCAAGGTGCTTGGCTCTCTTCACCGATTTACCCAAAAATTTCTTTAGTTGATTACTGGAAAATAACGACATTTATCAGATGAAAATATGTCTTCCAGATCTCCCCCAATGTTCAGGGAATAACAGTCCAGAATGTAACTAGTACTTAAAGCAACAAGTGAGGTTTTAATATTGATATTGAACAGAAAGTTTGAATAAAGGTTAAGACTGTCTATAGATACAGTGCTTTGAGGCAGGCTCAATAGGTGCACTGAAACTTCCTTCAATTCCTTTAAAATCTGGTTAAGCACTTATAATTTAGGAGACAATCAGTTTGCAAAGAATGTCATAGGATAAAACTCTCCGTTTCTAATGTTTTTTTTCCTCTTGGTTCCCCCCCAAATAAAGAAAAACGGGAGAGAAGAGAAAAGAAATGCAGTTGGCTTGCATCTGCTGGCTTGGCAATTTAAAATCATTTTCTCTCCATCAAAAGCAAAATACTGCAGGTGCTGGAAGTCTGAAATAAAAACAAAAAATGCTGGAAAAGCTCAGCAAGTAAGGCGGCAGCATCTGTGAAGAAAGAAACAGAGTTAACGTTTCAACCTGAAACATTAACTGTTTCTTTCTCCACAGATGCTGCCTCACTTGCTGAGCTTTTCCAGCATTTTATGTTTTTATTTCACTTTCTCTCCAGATAAGTTCACACTGTTGCTTACACAAACAGCTGAGTAAACTTTTTCCAGAATCCTCAACTGATTTACATCTAATTTTACTTCAAAAACTGCGATATCTCTAACCAAAACAAAGCACTTTTAGTAAAAATAGACTACCACTGCACACATGCCACTGCTCTCTAATGGAAGATTAAGGGAATGTAGGAGCTGTGAACAACTGAATTCATTTGACTTAGTCCCCAGACTAAGGGATGGAAATACAAGTATCAAAAGCCTGGTTTCCACAGGTTGGGGTGCTCTGGAGTCGCCCTCGGGCCAGTTGGAAGTCATGCCCCGAGCTCTTTGCAATGGAGCCATTCCATAACACTCCCTGTCATGAACATCAACAGGAGCGGAACAGAAGGGAAGGGGGGGAAACCATATTCAATGGTCTCCATGGACTTAATTTCTTCTATAAAAGTAGGGGAGCATTTTGAATAAAATGTACATTGTTTTCACTTGAATGCCTAATTAGTCTTGATTATGTTACCGCCATATAAATACACTGCAATTCGAGGGTTCCCAATGCTTTTTAGGTTATCCACAGTGGAGAACAGGCAGTTAGTATTCAATTGTGGTGGAGGACAGGCTCTTGCATTGTCCTACCTAATTTGACCAGAGATGATATATATTTAGATTAATTTTACTCCATGTTGCAGGGGGAATATACATTTGGCACATTACATTTCACTATTTCAACACTATCCGCTTGCCAAGATATGATTTTTTTTCATGAAGCTATGGTTCTTAGAATTAAACACGCAGGAAAAATGTCCATTACAACTTAAAAACATGCCCATGCCTTTTCTCCAATTTATATAACAGAATACAAATTAAGGAATAAGCAATAACACTTCTTTTAAAACTCTTACCAAATATTTCATAAAGACTATTTGAAACACTACAAAAAATTTTGGTAATTATAGGACAAGTAAAAATAATTTAACTTACGTTTTCTGTTTGATTTTGTGACCATCTGCCTCAGTCTGAGTTGGATGAATCTTCTCTTCATCATCCGACTGTGCAGCATCATTACTACAATGACAAAACCACTGATTAAAGCATACCATCTACTTGTTAACAGATGGATATTTTACATGCAGCCTTTAGTATAAATTCCTACTGAAATAATACACTAACCCACAGTTTAAAATCAGATCATAAGTTAATTCTTATACTAGGCTCATAAGCACTTCTACTGACAACTGATATTAAGCATCAAATGAAGAAATGAGCCAGTTACTCTGCTCAAGTGTACGAACCAGTTACAGAGTCAATTTCATCTGGTTAGATATTAAACTGCTCCTGAGACATTTGCTCGTTTTGTTAATGTTAGCTAAACAGACTGTTCAAGTATGTCCTACGCCCAACCATCTTCAGCTGCTTCATCGATGACCTTCCCTCCATCATAAGGTCAGAAATGGGGATGTTTGCTGATGATTGCACAGTGTTCAGTTCTATTCGCAACCCCTCAGATAATGAAGCAGTCCGTGCCCGCATGCAGCAAGACCTGGACAACATCCAGGCTTGGGCTGATAAGTGGCAAGTAACATTTGCGCCAGACAAGTGCCAGGCAATGACCATCTCCAACGAGAGTGAGTCTAACCACTTCCCCATGACATTCAACGGCATTACCATCGCTGAATCCCCCACCATCAACATCCTGGGGGTCACCATTGACCAGAAACTGAACTGGACCAACCACATAAATACTGTGACTACAAGATCAGGTCAGAAGCTGGGTATTCTGCAGTGAGTGACTCACCTCCTGACTCCCCAAAGCCTTTCCACCATCTACAAGGCACAAGTCAGGAGTGTGATGGAATACTCTCCACTTGCCTGGATGAGTGCAGCTCCAACAATACTCAAGAAGCTCAACACCATCCAGAACAAAGCAGCCGCTTGATTGGCACCCCATCCACCACCTTAAACATTCACTCCCTTCACCACCGGCGCAGTGTGGCTGCAGTGTGTACCATCCACAGGATGCACTGTAGCAACTCGCCAAGGCTTCTTCGACAGCACCTCCCAAACCCGCGACCTCTACCACCTAGAAGGACAAGGGCAGCAGGCACAAGGGAACAACACCACCTGCACGTTCCCCTCCAAGTCACACACCATCCCGACTTGGAAATATATCGCCGTTCCTTCATCGTCATTGGGTCAAAATCCTGGAACTCCATTCCTAACAGCACTGTGGGAGAACCTTCACCACACGGACTGCAGCGGTTCAAGAAGGCGGCTCACCACCACCTTCTCAAGGGCAATTAGGGATGGGCAATAAATGCTGGCCTTGTCAGCGACGTCCACATCCCATGAACGAATAAAAAAAAAGTATAATGCAGTGAAACCCACTTTATGTTCATGGTGACTTTTCATTATTAGTGAATAGAGAAAAATGTACCGTTTAGAACAGGTGCAGAAAATAATCAAGAAGGCTAATGGAATGTTGGCCTTTATATCTGGAGGACTAGAGTACAAGGGGGCAGAAGTTATGCTGCAGCTATACAAAACCCTGGTTAGACTGCACCTGGAGTACTGTGAGCAGTTCTGGGCACCGCACCTACGGAAGGACATATTGGCCTTGGAGGGAGTGCAGCGTAGGTTTACTAGAATGATACCAGGACTTCAAGGGTTAAGTTAAGAGGAGAGATTACACAAATCGGGGTTGTATTCTCTAGAGTTTTGAAGGTTAAGGGGTGATCTGATCGAAGTTTATAAGATATTAAGGGGAACAGATAGGGTGGATAGAGAGAAACTATTTCCGCTGGTCGGGGATTCTAGGAGTAGGGGGCACAGTCTAAAAATTAGAGCTAGACCTTTCAGGAGCGAGATTAGAAAACATTTCTACACACAAAGGGTTGTAGAAGTTTGGAACTCTCTTCTGCAAACGGCAATTGATACTAGCTCAATTGCTAAATTTAAATCTGAGATAGATAGCTTTTTGGCAACCAAAGGTATTAAGGGATATGGGCCAAAGGCAGGTATATGGAGTTAGATCACAGATCAGCCATGATCTTATCAAATGGCGGAGCAGGCACGAGGGGCTGAATGGCCTACTCCTGTTCCTATGTCCTGGTCTGTAAATTTGCTAAAGAATGTATACTGTCATTTTAATTCGGATGAGGTTAACTTATGATTTGTAACAAGAATGATTCCTCACCGGCAGTATCATGTTATACGTGATGGTTCATATTTCTGCTAGTTATTTTGTTGTATAAAAACTTTTACGATTGGATACTGCAGCCAAAAAAATGGTGGCTAACATGATGAGCAGTGCCTAAAGTTAGCATGAGTTGGCTCACAAATTTAATATAGAGTCAATTTTAACTGGAAATAAACCCTATTAAAACACCAGTCAGCCTGGACTTGGTATAAAAGAAATGTCATGGACAAAAGGTACAAACATTAGAAATGGAGGGGGCGGGGGCGGGGATTAGCACTGGCCACATACCTCACATACTCCTTTGTTCGGCGCATGATGTGTAAAGTCAATGGGTTAAGGCCTTTAGGAAGTTTTTCCTCAGCCATATTCAGAGGGATCTCTTCCCCAGTGTCTAGATTCTTCACCATCACGCTTGCTAGAATTTCCTTTTATAAAGAAAGAAACTTCTTGTTTAACACATTTTTATGGCTTGCTTTAAAAGACTAAGAGGTTAATTGAAAGTAAGTTTTTGTGATGCACAAGAACAATTTTATTGAAGTTAATGCCCATGAAATAAAGGTGGCTGATGATATTATGGGGAAAAAAGGACAAAGTATGAGCATGATTACTTCATTCTGCACTACAGCAATTGCATCATTCCTCAAACCATTACTAACTTCATTAAATCAGTCTTTCTGAATAAAAGACAACAATGCTGCATAACGCATCAACATCATCCAAATATGCATTAAGTTGAAAAGGAAGGAGTTACCTCCTTGAGCACCAAGACCTGGAGAGAAAGCCAATAAACCTCAGCCACCAAGGCAGAATTTAAACCAAGGATTTTTCTATGTGCTTGACCTGTCCAGACAGGACACGTGAAGTTCAAAACATTAACTCAGATAAGACATATTCTTGGTAGTGAGATCTATCCTTACACATAAAAGTGTACGAAGTAAGAAAGATAAAAGGATTTGTTGCATGTTGTTGCTTCAATCCTATATTGCAATATCAGATTGACAGTTATTTGTTCTAGTAAAAAAATACTGGCACAGACCCTATGGGCTGACTGGCCTCCTTCTATTCTATAAACTTCTCTAGTTGTACTTCTTGGACCTTCTGGAAGTTTGCACCAGATTCAATCCATCAAGTGCTGATCAGCTATGGGCTGTCTCTGAATGGCAAGGCCCTTCTCCAATTAGTGTAATCATACCACCAACTGATTAGTGTTGCAACTAAAGATAAAGCCTCTTCATAAAACCTGTGCCAACAAGCTAAAGTACTACTGCTAGATTTTTTTTCCTCCCAAACATAGGGCCATCATATAATTACAGTTGCTGGCAACAGAAGAAAAATAAGAGACGACGATCTGTGGAGCATCATATAGGTAGGAGATGTGATGTGAACTGGTGGCGTTGTGCTCTTACAAGGGTGGAAACCATATACTTCCACTTGATTGATTGCCTTAGATTGGTCTGAGTGTCAGATACTTCATAAAACAAACAGGGAATCAATATATTTCAAGACTCAATTTTTCCAACTGTAGTGAAATTACATCTTCACCTATCAGTTGTGCAACATTAGTGATCATTGTGCACAAGTATACCAAAAAATTGTTAACATAATTAAATTCACTGAACTTGTAAACAACATTTCACAGTATTATCAAGTGAATGAGTACTGAGGGAAAAAATATCAGGACTATATAGGATACTTTTACTACCTATATAGCTGTTCAAAATTAGCTAGCTCAGCGCATTATAGAGCAAAAAATTTCTCTTTGTGGGAGATGGGGAAGAAAGTGCAACATGAAAATGCAATTTCTCCATACCAAGGGTGCTACAAATGGCTTCAGTACCACTGGACTAGGGAGCCAGGCTCCTGACTGCTGTCCAGCAAGTCCTGCTGGAGAATGCATGTGCAGATGTAAAATTAAGACAACACCAGGCTTTGCTATGATGCTGTGCAAGGTCAAACAACATGATGGCATTCATCATTTAGTCTCAAGCAAGATGAATGGCCATATGGCTCAGGAACTGGACATTGGCTAACTGAAATGACAGAAAAATCAGTGCATCAGGAGAAATGGAGAGAAAACGGAAAAAAACGTGCCATTTGCCTCTATTGGGTATTTTCTTAAAAATAAAATCAATATAATGAGCACAGATAATATCCGGTCATAGGAATTTGTTTAGACACTGTCCTCCAACGTACTGTTTCCCTCTTGGGTGATCATCAGTGTAATTAATGAGAACCTAACACTACAATTTGTAAATTGAAAATTATGGCTATTACAGTTTTCAGTTTGCAAAGAAGGCAACTAAACACAGAACATTTTTTCAATACATTCTGCATACATTTTTGGAGGTCACTGCATGTGCATGTTTTGAAGTCAGTTCTTAAAAACAAATGGGACGTCAAAGGATTAGGTTATACAACATCTGATCGGGAAATGGGGATTGCAAAAGTTTTGAAATCAACAAATATTGAAGATTAGAGTAATTATAGGGTTAATCTTTTTATTCACAATATAAATCTGGATAGCTACAAGTCACATCTTAAGCATGGAATATACGTAACTTATTTTTGTTAGACAAAACTGCTAGAACTCTTCACCTCATCTGTAAGTTCTCGTCCAGAGTTTGACCTTGGTCTTTGCGGTCCTATCACGTCAGATTCAGGAATACCAGATGCCAATTCTCCAGCTCCCTTTCCATTTTCCTGTAAATTAGATTTAAAAAGCTCTCACATCAAATGAAAAGTTAGCAACCAGGTAAATTGTGTCTTAACATAAACTTAAGCTCTTTTTTTGTCTGGACCATTATGTTCAGTTTTCAACTAATGGCCACTAAATAATTCAAAAGTTCTTGAAAGGTCATCGTGCTAATGCTCTGCAATACACAGGATCCAATTTCTCATTTATTTGAAAGCGAAATGGAACTGTGCCAAATAATTTATGTTTGGAAGGAGGTTTCTGCCCATTTCCCTGAATAGATTTCAGACACTACAAAGCACAAATCAAGGTGATTATATTAGCTGTTCCATCTCTGCTAAAATGAATAGAAACTGAACTTTTTAAAACTAGGATATTGATGGCGATGAACATGTTCAGGATTAGATATATTTTCTCTACAATAACTAAGCAGTATAGAACTCGAATATAGTCTTATTTTGATTTCTTTTGCACCATGTTTTCAGGTAAGGTGACATGTTCAGTGGACATCAGAAAAGGAAGCTATGAAACACCTTTAAATGCCCAAACCTGGAACATGTATAGTCATGGTACAATCTCCCTCAATTATAATGCCCAATTTTATTTCTTATCTGTGACATTTTCAGTTGAATCCACCTAGTTTTTAAATACAGAACAGATTACAAATTGTTATCCTACTGTAACAAATATTTTAACAAACTGCTCTATTTCGCCCATACAGCACTATCCAGTCCCACAGATCGAAATATGCCAACCGGAATCTGGAGTGTTGCAGCATTGGTAAATCAAACTCTCTCTTCACCCATTCAAAATGTGCTAGGTTAATCTCAATTTCCAATCTTAATCCGGATTGATATTTGCCTTAAGTAGAGAAGGCATCCAATGCAACAAGCTATCTTCATTCTGAGTTTTCTGTGTTAGATTCTAAAGCTTTCCATATATTTGACTGATTGATGTGTCAATTAAAAATTCACTAGTCACCCCCATTATATTGTTATTAATAAGCAAATTCATTTCACTGTTTCAACACTTTGAAATGGCACAGAGCTGATAAGCCAAGCCTCCCTGCAAAAGCTTAAAATTTGCTTTCTTTTCCACCCAAATTAATTAAGCCACTGTCGAATTGAAGTTAATAAAGTGAAAAAGTAATGCATTTAAAAAAATTAATTTCCAGGCCTACTGATGAACCTGGCTCTGATGGTTGGCTACCAACCACGTGAGCAAGTCACCAAAACTTGCATCTGCTAAACAAAATCTCGAAGCACTAGCCAACAACTGAAAAATTAGACCTGGAGCTAGATTATTTCTGACATGTAATCGCATGGCACAATAGCCAGGCTCATACTACAGAACATTACATATTTACGGATCTGGAAATAGAAAACTACAATTCCATTTCTGCAGGACTTGCAAGATAGTTTTAGCATTGCAAGTAAACTCAAACTGCTGGTTAAGATAGTTAAGCAGTCACAAATATCAGAATTCTCACCTCCCCGTGCTGATAAAAACTACCTACTAATATAAATCGATAGGAGTTTGTGTTGAGACCAAGGATGGGGACAGGTGCCGTATTGATCAAGGAAGATTCTGAAGAACATACACAGTATCGAGAACCTCTATTTACAGTGCCCCTCCAAGTTACTAAGGAAATTGAAACTAAAAATACAAATCAATAGAACAGATGATTTTTAAAAAATAAGGACTGTACTTCTAAATTGAAGCATTGGGTACACTAGCTTTAGTAATGTGTACTGTATTGACAAGTCTGTACCTGTGTATTAAAAGTAGTAAGTTTAAACTAAATATGGGTACTTTAAACACCTCTCATTTACCAAATTGCTTCAACAAGCTAATATCATTGCTTTCTACATACCTGTGCAGTAACAACTTTGTCTCCACTGGTTGCACTTGCAAGATCTAACGAATGCTGCAGTTCTTTGGTTAGATTCTCTACTGCAGTGTTGGGACTCACAAGTCCACTGGATGCAACAGGATCTGTGGGAACTGCATTAAAAACAAATTTACACCACCTATAAACTAAAATTTTTCATTCAATCTCATTATACCAAATGACTTTTAGAACACAGAATTTAGTAATTGTGCACCAAGTAAACAAAGTCAATGCCTCTGCTTTAATAGAATTAATATAAAAATATTACAGCTAATAGTAACTGGTTATAAACAAAAAAAAATCAGAGATTCTGTGGTACCATGTGTGAAGTCACTGCACCTCGAACATGAATGCAAATCTATGGAGGGTTGCAGGTTCAAAATGGAAGACAAAAGGATAGACCGCAAAAGCTGCTGCATTGAAAGAAAGCGGCATTTCAGATTTTAATGAATTATTTCGAAAGGGGTCCAAAACTTTGTGCAATATCTGACAAGGAATCTGGCCGAGGGCAGCAATTACAGTTGACAAATTAATAACTGCCTAACCATGTGGTTTGTAAATATGCTATACATTCCAAGCGTTCAGAACAGAATTATTATATTTTGAACACATCATTTATGGTATTCAAGATCAATGGTCATCTTTTACTGATGTTGCAACTTCCAATAACACTGACATACTCGCTAACTGAATCAATCTTAAAAAGGAAATAAACAAGGCTCAACCATTCCTGGCTCCAATCTTTTATCGGTTCCAATCTTTAGATAGAGGAATTACCATTTATTCCAAGCATGGATTGGCAATTCCATTGGTAACACTTACAAATATGTACCTACAAAGTCCTTGAGACAGAAGTACTTAAAGAATGCTTTGTTGGCTGCCATATTCTCCACCACCTGTTGATTCTACTTTCACCCTTTTGTCAAATAACAGACTGTTGGATCATCCCACTCTATTCACTTATGCACCAAATTGGTAACTTCAATTAATGTGAGAATTGGCCAGGAAGTAAAAAGATCATGGCAATCCAGTGTTCGGCTTCTGTTGCTAAGGGGCAGATCAACTTGTAGTTGGAGAGCCAATGTCTACTTTGATTTAGTATTATTGTCCAAAAATAATCGATGCACCCTGACCGTCACTTGAACTGTATTTAATTAGTCTTAAATTGGTATAATGAAAAGAAATACCAAATTTGACTGCATATTTGCTTCTCCTGCCTATGAAACTCTAGTCCCCCTGACCACATCACTGCCTATTGCTTTTAAAGCAGTTCAAAGCAGAGTTAAACATCACTTGGTAGAGTACCCATTAAGTAAGAAGAAATTCTACTTGCCAATGATACCCAAGTAGAAGTTATTTTTGGTCCCAGCACGGACAAAATTTGAGAGACATCTGCTTTGGTGATTTGTATCCTTTACACTCATTAGGTCACCGACCACTCTTCTCTTGTTTGCTGTTTTGGGTCTTAAGTGAGGAGTTTGGGTTTGGTCAGTCTCAAAAAGCACATCTTCTGTATTGCTGCTCAATAGATACCCTGTAATTCTCACATCCATTAGTGAAGTTGCAAACACCTGCCCCATTAACTGTAATTCCAACAACCAAGAATGTAGTACTCAGATTTGACATTATTTCAGTTTCTACACAGAAGAAACATCTTTTCCAGCAGATTTTGGAGCAGTTAATTATACTACTTATTGTTCTAAACAGATTGCTTTGAATACAGGAGCAAAGTGTTGCCTATTAGGCATCAGGTTTTATTACCATAAGCTACTTCCATTGTTTAAAATTCTAAAGCTTGTCAGAGGCCTTCACTTTGGAAAGTATTCAAAGCTTTTATGAAATTAGTTTGAGAAAGAGTGACAAGCACAATATTCAGCAAAGCTTTTAAAGTACTAATATACATCTTTAAAACAGAACAAGTAATATTTCATTCTTGCATAGAATGCTTAGAACTGTGATTGAAATTGAGATTGGTTTCAGCAAAATTATATTGATTGAGCTACTCTGAAAGGAACAATTATTTAGGATATTACGCATTCATTTTATACACAAGATCAATATGTCCCAAACCAGGCACATGGGGAGAAGGAAATTAGAAAGTCAAAATGAGTGGAAGCGGCATTACCAGAGCACTTGTAATGCTGACGACGGTGCATCACTGATAAATGGATAATTTTTGGAACTGGATAAATTGAGAAAGTTCATATGAAACATGATGTGGAGATGCCGGTGATGGACTGGGGTTGACAATTGTAAACAATTTTACAACACCAAGTTATAGTCCAGCAATTTTATTTTAAATTCACAAGCTTTCGGAGATTTTCTCCTTCCTCAGGCAAACATTTGCCTGAGGAAGGAGAAAATCTCCGAAAGCTTGTGAATTTAAAATAAAATTGCTGGACTATAACTTGGTGTTGTAAAATTGTTTACATATGAAACATGTTATAGTTAAATCTTTGCAGAAATTGGTCTGTTTAGTGTGTGTATTAATTTAGTGAAACCCTACTAGATATAGTATACTGTTTCAGTGCTGCATAATTCCATGTAATTCTGTGCAATATTAACAGATTAAAAGCTGCACACTTCAAAACAGACATTTACTGTAACACTAATGTAGAGAGGTATTATATGCAAAGACAGTAGAAAATGGAAGACTGCTCTGATGGCGCATAAGGTCAATTCTCACCACATATAGAACTGTGGCAACATCAGCATTATCCGCATGATCAGACACTGCTGTTACAGAAAAGGTATGGGAACTATAAATGCAAGTTCTTTCCTTCAATATACACGAAAGCTGTAGTTATTTGGACATTCTCTGCAAATCATTTCAAAACCCTTTCCAGACAGAGAACAAAGCAGCATCAAACGTCAAGACTAGTTGCAAAACAACTAAGCCTTCAATATAAAAGCTATCGAACAAAAAAAGTTCTGGTATAAAAACAGCCAAGATTACAAAGGTTAATTATAAGCATTTCACAGATTTGGACTTATTCAATGCATGTTAATTTATTTTCTGCTTAATTATTTTAGCACCTTTTGATAACATATTCCATCTCTTTCTGAAGAGATCTATAATTTTTGATATTTATAGGTTTATTTTGCGATTTTAAAAAATGGCACAGCAGCTCCACTTACCTTCTAGACCTAAAGGACTGTGCACATCTAAGGCAGTTTCACTTTTCTTCTTTCGGGGAGGGGGAGCAGGCCGTGCAGGTGGTGGTGGCCGTGGAGGAGGGGCACTTTGTCCTGGTGGTGGAGGTCGTACTGGTGTAGGTTTCTTGGTGCTAGCTACAATGTCGGGTTCCATGTTAATCTGTCTTGGCGGTTTTGGAGGCTGCGACTCTTCAGCTGAGAACTCTTCTTGGAGAGGGAAATAATCTCCAGAAACATGTTCCAAAATGTCTGCTTTCTTGACCTCTTTGACCTCCTCAGCTTTATCTGATGGCTGTTGTGAAGGTGTAAAAGAGTGTTCACTGGATTTACCCAGACACAATTCACTAACAACTTCTGTTGATGTTCCCTTTCCATCATTCTGTGGCACTACTGAGAAAGTTTCTAAAGATGGCAGAGTTGTCCGAGTATCTGACAGGAGGTCTGCCTGCTCAGTCTTTATATCTGAGCTGCTTAGCTCTGTGAAGTCCTTTGGCTTTGCACATAGTGGCTGATTAATGGGTAAAAGCCCAGAGATGTTGCTGAGTAGATCAGCTTCAGCTAATGCAGTAACTGCAACCTGATCTGTTTTCACACTATTCTCCTCTTCAACAGTCTCTGAGGATTCAGCTTTCAGCTGGCTATTCTGTTGGCACTCTTCCTCTGGTTTGTCAAGAACCTGAGAAGAGTAAAAACTAAGATATAATCTATTGTAAGATCAGAAGAACATTAACAACACAAATTGGTTTCTTGCACACCAGTTTTTTTAAAAGGTTGACCAATTTGTTTTCATAGAATCATAGAATGGTTATAGCACAGAAGGAGGCCATTTGGCCCAGTAAGCCCATGCTAGCTCTTTGTAAGGGCAATCCAGTTGGTCCCATTCCCCCATTCTTTCCCCATTGCCCTGCAATTTTTCCCTTCAACTATTTATCCAATTCCCTTTTGAAAGTCACGATTGAATCTGCTTCCACCACCCTTTCAGGCAGCGCATTCCAGATCATAACTACTTGCTAGTTAAAAAAGTTTTTCCTCATGTCAGCTTTGGTTCTTTTGCCAATCACCATATATCTGTCTCCTCTGGTTCTCGACCCTTCCACCAATGGGGACAGTTTCTCTTTATTTACTTTATCTAAACCCTTCATAATTTTGTACACTTCTATCAAATCTCCTCTCAAACTTCTCTGCTCTAAGGAGATCAATCCCAGCTTCTCCAGTCTATCCACGTAACTGAAGTCCCTCATCCCTGGAGCCATTCTAGGAAATCTTTTCTGCACCCTCTCGAAGGCCTTCACATCCTTCCTAAAGTGCAGTGCCCAGAATTGGACACAATACTCCAGTTGTGGCCAAACCACTGTTTTATAAAGCTTCAACATAACTTCCTTGCTTTTGTATTCCATGCCTCGATTTATAAAGCCCAGGATCCCATATGCTTGTTCAACTGCTTTCTCAAACTGTTCTGCCACCTTCAAAGATTTGTGCACATATACCCCCAGGTCTCTCTGTTCCTGCACCCCCTTTAGAATTGTACCATTTAGTTTATATTGCCTCTCCTCGTTCTTCCTGCCAAAATGTATCACTGCACTTCTCTGCGTTAAATTTCATCTGCCACATCTCCACCCATTCCACCAGCTTGTCTATGTTCTCTTGAAGTCGATTACTATCCTCTTCACTGTTTGCTACACTTCCACGTTTTGTGTCATCTGCAAATTTTGAAATTGTGCCCTGATTTTAATAATATAGGTACAGTACCAAAAATTGTACCATTTAACAAAAAAGACTCAGTTCTGAGTTCACATCTCGAATCTTTTCATAACTTTGTTGAAGTACCATGCCCAATTTTACAAAAGCAGATCGAGCCTGTACTATTTAAACAAGTTCAGTACAAGGTTTCAGTTTTCTTCATTCTCTTTCACCAGCTTTACAATGTAACCAATTGGAGGGTCCTATAATTGTTACTTTTAAGGACAGGAGGAATGTGGGTGGAGAAGGTCACCTGGAAGAGAGGGAACACAGAAGCAGATTCCCAAAACTCATTCCTTCAAGGGATTCCATCCCTGGGTATGTCCTGTCCCACCGGCAGGACAGACCAACCAGAGATGGTGGTACAGTGATATACAGTCAGGAGGGAGTGGCCCTGGGAGTCCTCAACATTGACTCTGGAATCCATGAAATCTCATGGCATCAGGTCAAACATGGGCAAGGAAACCTCCTGCTGATTACCACCTACCGCCCTTCCTCAGCTGATGAATCAGTCCTCCTCCATGTTGAACACCACTTGGAGGAAGCACTGAGGGTAGCAAGGGCACACAATGTACTCTGGGTGGGGGATTCAATGTCCATCACCAAGAGTGGCTCGGTAGCACCACTACTGACCAAGCTGACCGAGTCCTAAAGGACATAGCTGCCAGACTGGGCCTGCGGCAGGTGGTGAGCGAACCAACACAAGGGAAAAACTTACTTGACCTCGTCCTCGCCAATCTACCTGTCGCAAATGCATCTGTCCATGACAGTATTGGTAGGAGTGACCACCGCACAGTCCTCGTGGAGATGAAGTCCCGTCTTCGCACTGAGGACACCATCCAACGTGTTGTGGGGCACTAACACCATGCTAAATGGGATAGATTCAGAACAGATCTAGCAGCTCAAAACTGGGCAACCATGATGCGCTGTGGGCCATCAGCAGCAGCAGAATTGTATTCCAGCACAATCTGTAACCTCATGGCCCAGCATATTCCTCAGTCTACCATTACCAACAAGCCAGGGGATCAACCCTGGTGCAATGAGGAGTGTAGAAGGGCATGCCAGGAGCAGCACCAGGCATACCTAAAAATGAGGTGCCAACCTGGTGAAGCTACAACTCAGGTCTACATGCATGCTAAACAGCAGAAGCAACATGCTATAGACAGAGCTTAGCGATTCCACAACCAATGGATCAGATCAAAGCTCTGCAGTCCTGCCACATCCAGTCGTGAATGGTGGTGGACAATTAAACAACTAACGGGAGGAGGAGGCTCTGCAAACATCCCCGTCCTCAATGATGGCGGAGTCCAGCACGTGAGTGTAAAAGACAAGGCTGAAGCGTTTGCAACCATCTTCAGCCAGAAGTGCCGAGTGGATGATCCATCTCGGCCTCCTCCCGATATCCCCACCATCATGGAAGCCAGTCTTCAGCCAATTCGATTCACTCCATGTGATATCAAGAAACGGCTGAGTGCACTGGATACAGCACAGGCTTTGGGCCCCGACAACATCCCGGCTGTAGTGCTGAAGACTTATGCTCCAGAACTAGCTGCGCCTCTAGCCAAGCTGTTCGAGTACAGCTGCAACACTGGCATCTACCAGACAATGTGGAAAATTGCCCAGGTATGTCCTGTCCACAAAAAGCAGGACAAATCCAATCCGGCCAATTACCGCCCCATCAGTCTACTCTCGATCATCAGCAAAGTGCTGGAAGGTGTCGATGACAGTGCTATCAAACGGCACTTACTCACCAATAACCTGCTCACTGATGCTCAGTTTGGGTTCCGCCAGGACCATTTGGCTCCAGACTTCATTACAGCCTTGTCCAAACATGGACAAAAGAGCTGAATTCCAGAGGTGAGGTGAGAGTGACTACCCTTGACATCAAGGCAGCATTTGACCGAGTGTGGCACCAAGGAGCCCTCGTAAAATTGAAGTCAATGGGAATCAGGGGGAATACTCTCCAGTGGCTGGAGTCACACCTAGCACAAGGGAAGATGGTAGTGGTTGTTGGAGGCCAATCATCTCAGCCCCAGGGCATTGCTGCAGGAGTTCCTCAGGGCAGTGGCCTAGGTCCAACCATCTTCAGCTGCTTCATCAATGACCTTCCCTCCATCATAAGGTCAGAAATGGGGATGTTCGCTGGTGATTACAGTGTTCAGTTCCATTCGCAACCCCTCAGATAATGAAGCAGTCCGAGCCCGCATGCAGCAAGATGTGGACAACATCTAGGCTTGGGCTCATAAGTGGCAAGTAACATTCGCGCCAGACAAGTGCCAGGCAATGACCATCTCCAACAAGAGAGAGTCTAACCACCTCCCCTTGACATTCAACGGCATTACCATCGCCGAATCCTCCACCATCAACATCCTGGGGGTCACCATTGACCAGAAACTTAACTGGACCAGCCATATAAATACTGTGGCGACAAGATCAGGTCAGAGGCTGGGTATTCTGCGGCGAGTGACTCACCTCCTGACTCCCCAAAGCCTTTCCACCATCTACAAGGCACAAGTCAGGAGTGTGATGGAATACTCTCCACTTGCCTGGATGAGTGCAGCTCCAACAACACTCAAGAAGCTCGACACCATCCAGGACAAAGCAGCCCGCTTGATTGGCACCCCATCCACCACCCTAAACATTCACTCCCTTCACCACTGGCGCACAGTGGCTGCAGTGTGTACCATCCACAGGATGCACTGCAACAACTCGCCAAGGCTTCTTCGACAGCACCTCCCAAACCCGCGACCTCTACCACCTAGAAGGACAAGAGCAGCAGGCACATGGAAACAACACCACCTGCACGTTCGCCTCCAAGTCACACACCACCCTGACTTGGAAATATATCGCCGTTCCTTCATCGTTGCTGGATCAAAATCCTGGAACTCCCTTCCTAACAGCACTGTGGGAGGACCTTCAGCACACGGACTGCAGCGGTTCAAGAAGGCGGCTCACCACCACCTTCTCAAGGGCAATTAGGGATGGGCAATAAATGCCGGCCTCGCCAGCGATGCCCACATCCCATGAACGAATAAAAAGAAAACAGGCCTCATTGAAAGCAATGGCACCCGAGACCTTGACACCATGTGATTTATGTTGGAGGGGAGGGGCGGGGGGAAGGGGAATCAATGGATGAGAGCTGGAGTGTACATTGGTGGGCTAGTATTGGGGGCAAAGAATTCACAAGACATATGAAAATTAAAAAATGGGGAACAACTTACAAGTGTCGACATTTCAACATCGCAACACAAATACTCTAGTGGTAGAGGCCTAAAGACACTTCAGAATGTAAGAATTACAGCAAAGACACAATTATAAGAAAGCCAATCGATCTTATATAATTTTGCAAAGAATTACAAGGCAGTAAGAACTGCATTTAGATCGCATGTGTTAGTCATTTTTGTCATAGGAGTAATAGCAATGTATCTCAGGGTTGAAGGGTGCAAACACTGGGTTAAAAAAATAGTACTTTGGGATGAAAGACATCTAAGCTACATACAAAAATGTCAATGCCCAAACACTAATTTAATGAAATAGAAATTAAACTGATAACAGTACTAACATTAAACATGATATGAGATACATTTTCTGTTCCATTTATAACTCGTGCACTTCAAGGTGACAGTCTTGGCTCAGTCTTAGCACCTGAGTCAGAAGGTCATCGGTTCATGCCCCACTCTAGACAGATACTTCCAGTGCAGTACTGAGGGAATACTGCTTGTCAGAGGTACCGTCTTTCGGATGAAACGTTAAACCGAGGAACCGTCTCTCCTCTCAGGTGGATGTAAAAGTTCCCACATCACTATTCGAAAAGTGGGGAGTTCTCCCTGGTGTCCTGGCCAACAGTTATCCCTCAACCATCACTAAAAAAGACGATCTGGTCCTTTATCTCATTGCTGTTTTTGGGAACTTGCTGTGAAGTGCAAATTGGCTGACATGTTTCCCTACAATAGTGACTTCTGTTCAAAAGTACTTTGGAAAGTCCTGAAGTCATAAAAAATACTATATAAATCCAAGTGTTTTCTTTCCATATTTCCCTCTTCTAACCTGTAGGTAGTGATTCATGCTGGGGTAGGTTGATGGCTACTGGTAGCCGACCACTATCTGGCCCATATACCTCCAAGTTTAAGCCAAGACAGCAAAGCCTAGATTTTCTGTTAAGAGTATGGTTTAGACCCAAATGATTACAAGTTTTCCTGATTCCTTTTGAGATTTTCCAAAAGCTATCTCAACTCATTATCAGTCTTTGCCCAGGTTGATTGAGTTTTCCTTCACCACTCCCACCAAAGTACAGGCATGAGTCTGGTCAGTGGCATCTTAGCTGGCGTGGCCAATCATGATGTGCTGGCTTTCGAACATCCTGAGAAGCCTTTTCGTGCAGTGCCACAGAAAGCATGACATACTGTGATTGGGATACTTCTGAGGATGCCTCCAAAATTACTTTCAAATCAAGCATTCACTTATATTGGTTGTCAAATCGGATCTGCGGTCCCAGCTTCCTTTGGGAATAGAAACCTCGGCACGCACTAATCATTGGCCAATGTGAGATATGTTCCTCTCCGTGTAGAGGTGCAGGTGTGCACAGAGGACCTTTCGTGCCTGACTTGTCTAGCACCCTCTTATTTTTCCTCCTCCTTTTCCAAATACTTCAAATAGGGGGAATTCATACTTGGAAATCTGTTAGTGCCACTAACGGTGCTGGGGCAAAAAATTTTTTAGAATCAGTAGAAAGGTTTATCAGAATGCAAGTTCTAGCAAGAAAAAAGTTAAGAAATATACTTAAACATCATGGTGTCCGTTCCATGACCTTCTGTTTACTTATCTTTAGATAGCTACCCAAGACACCCATTTCATATGGTCCTGATTTAGAATTGGTATTCTGTGCATGGGGAAATGGCACACAGGACAACTCTGCCATCAAATTAATAATGACACATGCAAATAAGAAAATTCCAATTGGAAAATCTATGCTCAAGTGCCTGCAAGCTGTTTTATCATTCGGGGCACCATACTTGAGCCTAATTCTGTCTTCACCCAGTGATCGTGGGTCCGGTATTACCAGGGCGGCGGGTTAGCGGTGGGGGGTGCGATTGGGCACGTGGGTAACGCGCCCTGTGAAATCAGTCTGCCCCGAACGCAATCGCAGGCTGATTGGATCCACTTACCTCTTGTTCTGGGTTCCCCGCTGCTGAGCTGCGCAGCGGGCGGACTGCGCATGCGCAGTAAGGTCCATCAGCTGGAGGAGCTCTATTTAAAAGGGGCAGTCCTCCACTGACTGATGCTGCAAGAAATAGGAAAAATTACAGCATGGAGCAGCCCAGGGGGGAGGCTGCTCCCAGGTTTAATGATGCCTCACTCCAGCTCTTATTGGACGGGGTGAGGAGGAGGGGGAGGACAGAGATCTTCCCCCCCGGCGGGCGGGAGGAAGCGGCCTGTCTCTGCCACCAAGAAGGCCTGGCTCGAGGTGGCAGAGGAGGTCACCTGCACCATCAACATATCGCCCACCTGCATACAGTGCTGGAGGCGCTACAATGACCTAAGTAGGTCAGCCGAAGTGAGTACACTGACTCATTCTCCTACACTCCGTCTGCCACATCACCGCCCCCACCCCACATCTCCTTCGGCACTGCCAACACTACTCTGTCACATCACTCCTCACACCCACTCAAACCTCATCCTCATCTTACCTGCACTTACTCACCTCGTCAGTACTCATCCCGCCACTACCACTCAACCCAATCCTCATGGCTCTATCTCATTCTCACCCTCTCATGCATCTCTTTCAGTCAGCCTCACTCAACCTGCCACTACCTGTGCTGTAGCCACAGGGCATGCATCACATATGTGCAGTAGGCAGCGTAAGGCAAACGTGTCGTGAGCATGAAGGGGATGCACAAGGGTGTTTGAGGGTTCATCATGGTTTTTACTTATTTAATTTCTGAGCAACTCACATTACATATTATATTGTCACCACTACTGCCACGTCTTTGCGAATCTTGTCTGGTTTGGGCAATAATGCCCTTTCCTGAGGATCACAATGAAGACCCACAACTGATGCCACCATTGTATCACTGCAGAGTGGGTGTAGGTGTATTTGCAGGGCTCTTTTGTGCAGACGACTGAGAGACATCGGCGATGTCCCCGGTGGCACCCTGGAAGGATGCAGAGGAGAAGTTGTTGAGGGCAGTGGTGACTTGGACAGCGACATGTAAGACGACAGTGCTCGGGCCAGCCGGGAGCAGCTCGGCATGAAGGAGGCTGCAGATGTCCACGACTATGTCGAGTGATTCTGAGCGTCCGTGTGCACTGCTGCTCAGAGAGATCCAGGAAGCTGAGTCTCGGTCTGTGGACCCTGTGGCAAGGGTAGTGCCCTCTGCGATGCATCTCTCTCTGCGGTTGCCCTCCCTCCTGCTGTACAGGTGGATGTGTCACAGCACTCTGTTGTGGAGCTCCACGTGTCAGAGGTGGACGGCGAGGCTGGTGATGCTGTTTGCCCTCCGAGGAGGTCATGACTGCAGCTACGGCGGCCCCCACGGAAGATGTACATCTGAGGGGGTCCGCAAGGTAGGTACATGTCTCTGGACCCCGGGGTAAGTGTGCAAGTTGGTGAATTTTCTTGTCAGGAGGAGGGTGGTGGAGGCCAAACTTTATCCCAAGTGACAGAGTGGCCTCCTGCAATGAGTGAGGGTCTCCCCCCACCACCTGTCAAATGGACCTTTGCAGCTGCCACAGGCTGACAGCTGCAACACGTTCATTTCAACTGGGAGTGTTTTCCCCAGTATGGGAAACAGTCCTAGTTGTCTCTAAAATCCCACCCCTCCTCACATATTCCCTTAATCAGGTCTGTTAATGACCTGAAATAGCAATGTAAATAGTCTTAAGTGGCACCCCGCTGGCTTTAATTGCCTGCGGGAGTCCCACATGCGGGGGCTGCGCGCGCACGTCGGCGCGTCTGTGGGGAACCCGGAAGTGGGTGGGTTGGAGCTCGGCTCCGGACCCGCTCCGGGATTCTCCGATTTTCAGAGCCCCCCCCCCCCCGCAAGGAACGCACCCGATAGCGGGTGCTAAAATGGAGGCCCACGTGTCAGAGGTGGACGGCTTGGCCGGAGATGCTGTTCGCCCTCTGAGGAGGTCATGACTGCAGCTACGGCGGCCCCCATCCAGATGATGTGCATCTGAGGGGGTCCGCAAGGTAGGTACATGTGTCTGGACACCGGGGTAAGTGTGCAAGTTGGTGAATTTTGTTGTTAGGAGGAGGGTGGTGAAGGCCAAACTTTGTCCAAAGTGACAGAGTGGCCTCCTGCAATGAGTGAGGATCTACCCCCCCCCCCCCACCTGTCAAATGGACCTTTACAGCTGCCACAGGCTGATGGCTGCAACACGTCCATTTGAACTGGGAGTGTTTCCCCCAGTATGGGAAACAGTCCCAGTTGTTTGCAAACTCCCAACCCTCCTGAAATATCTCTTTAATCAGGTCTGTAAACGACCCGAAATACCTAAATAAATACTTTAAGTGGCACTCCGCCGGCTTTAATTGCCGGCGGGAGTCCCACATGCGGGGGCTGCGCACGCATGTCGGCGCGTCTGTGGGAAACCCGGAAGTGGTCGGGTTGGAGCCGGGCTGCTGACCCGCCCCGGGAATCGCCGATTTTCGGAGCCCCCCCCCCGCCAGGAACGCACCCAATTGCGGGTGCTAAAATCGACCCCCATGTGTCTGTACTTTCCAGCAGGGATTACTGGACAACAATCAATAGCAGGGACTCTGGCTAATCTTTTCCTTCTGTAGTCCAGGGACCACCAAGGCCAATTGTAGCACCTTCAGTGCTACTCTGGCCAAAAAGCTAACTGTGTGCAGACCAGTAATGAAACTTGGAAATCAATACCACAACAATTCAGCCCATTGTACATTGCCTATGTTAGCTCTTCAACTTGAGCTACCTACTCCAATCTCATTTCCCTGCTCTTTCTCTATATTCTTGCTTTTGAAATACTTATTCAATTCTATTTTCAATTATTTATCCTCTTTTCCTCAAAAAGCATTTTTAGTAAAGCATTCAATATTCTACAAAAAAAACCTAAAAATACTTAATTCCCCCTTCTGCTGGTAATTCTGAGCCTATGCCTCCTTGTTACGGATAAGTGAATGCATTTTATGACAGTTTACAGTGATAATTAGATGGCTTAGCTATTTTTGCTTTTAAATTTTTCTGAAGACAAACATGCCTCAAGTGAATGAAATATGGCGCAAGCAACATATATAGGCCATCTTCATCCGTAAAACATTTTCTAATCCACCCAAGGACCCCATTAAATCCTCCTTTTGTAAGTGGTCTCCTTATTCTGGACTCATTCAGCAAGATAGATAATGGTGCATTAAGATTATGATTTTGAAATTGGAAAACTTACTAAATCAAAAAAATATTTAGACCTGCACCTCAAATGCTTAACACATTGTGCCCAACAATGTGGTAAAATATTTAGTGACATCTCTTCATTAAAGCTTAAAGACCATATGGGTTGTTTTTGAAAAAAATCAGGAAAAATGTTAGTGAGTTACAGGCAAAACAACAAACCTCATCTTTATCTTCATGACTATGTTCCTCAAATGTAAAATCTTGATCACGTTTCTGTGCTCCATTGTCTATTTTATCCTGTTAAGGAATAAAGAACAAAAACAATTATGAATCTACCATGCTGTATTTCCATAGAGATTTATCTCTAAAATGAACTACATTAGATACCAATACTCCTGTTCACTCTTCACTATAATGACGCATTGTGTTTTGAAATTTCAAGTTCTCAGTTGCAGAATTGAATTATGAGTAGTTCAATGTTTCATTCAGAGAGTTTCTATTAATTCAACTTGAAATTAAAAAAATCACTCCTTAATGGGCAAGTCTGTTATTGCACTAAATTATATCTGGACATCTCAGAAACTTCACAACATGTAAGTTGTCACCAAAATATCATCTTGAAAAGTGTACATTACAAAATTAAAATGCAGGATACAATGCTCTTAGTAATGCAGTTTTTATATTACAAATTGAGGGGGGCAGGAGAGAAGGGGGGGAAGGGGCAAAATCATTTTGAAGAGTCCTCAGTACTGAGATATTTAGAGAATATAATGGAAAACTAGTACTTTCATCAAGGAGGGTTAATTGGCATAAAACCACGAGAACAAAACCTGAGGAATTTAGAAATATTCACCAGAATCGAGATGATAATCAAGAGTTGAAATTACTGTACTGCAACCACTGGGAGGTTTAAAACATATATACATAGCTTTTAGGTGAACTTTGTACTCTGCAAAGCGAGTGGCATCACTGTTGTGGAATAGAATGCTTAGTACATAGGAACAGGAGTAGGCCATTCAGCCCCTGTTCCACCATTCATTTAGAGCATCTGTACTTCAACTCCATTTACCCACCTTTAATCCATATCCCTTGATATCCTTACCGAGTACTAAGCACTGTCGTTCAATTACTCAAAAAAGCATTTCCAATTAAATGGTTTTCAGAAAATAAAGGGCAAGATAAATTTTCAAAGCAGGACTGAACAGAAATAATGGCCCAGATTTTTCTGTAGCAGGGCATCTAACAGCATCTGCCATTAGTTAGACATGCCCTTGAACATTGAGGTTTTTAAATTTTTAACTTGGCAAGTTGCTGAAAGTGCGAGCTGCTAACGGCGCAGTGAGGGAAACAGGGCATCTGGGACCAGAATGAACAGGGCAACCAACTGTGTATCTCCTTAACCATTCAAATGAAGGACTGAGATATAAACAGTGGAAGTACTGAGGCGTATGTGTTCAATGTCAAATCAGGTACAGAAAGAGGAATAAAGAGGAAAAGAATGGTTTGGATTGAGAAACAGAAAGAGAAAGGAAAAGTAAAAAAAAAATTCTAATTTTTAAAATCTCCAACAATTAATACTTAAAGGAAAGACTCCACAATTGTAATAGTTAATTTTTAGTGCCAGAGGTTGATTGGCAGTAATGAACATTTATCCCATTGTTAAAAGGATACTTAGACTTGAAATGACAAGACTTCACTTTCTGTGGCGAGTTCAGTTCGCCTCTACCGCACAAATACAGAAACTTCACGCCATTCAATGCATTTCAATGGTGAGGCAGACAGCGAGGTGCCGTTTTCGCGAATCTAAGGGCGGTGCGACACAACTCTCAGAACATCTTTTAGATATTCGCATTTAACCATGCATCTGCCCCTCACCTGAAGTTGCTGTACCATTACGCATAAATAACGGCGCATAAAATTTTGAAGCCCTTCATTTAGTTACTTTGGCATTAGTTAAATGCCAAAACTGATTTTACGTGACAATTTTAATTTGTTCAACCTAGCAAAGAATTATCGCCACTATATTATTCCATTTAATTGGCTTGCTGCTGAACTTAAATCTGGCAAAAACAAAGCAATAGTGAAAAATATCTAGTATGAGCAAAATAAAAAGTATACACAGAAAAATAACATTTTTAAAAAGTTAGAACATTTGAGCAATAAAGGAAAACCACAGCCATTACCTGAAGTGGAGATCTAAGAATCATACAGCAACAGGAGGCGGCAATTCGGTCCAACATGCCTTTGCAGACTCTTTGAAAGAGGTATCCAGTTATTTCTACTCCCACTGGTCTTCCCCCATTGCCCTGCAATTTTTTTCTTTTCAACTATATATCCAATTCCCTTTTAGGCCGTGCATTCCAGGTCCTAACTTACTGCATTAAAAAAATCTCCTCCTTTTCCTCCTGGTTCTTTTGCCAATTATCTTAAATCTATGTCCTCTGGTTATTGACCTTCCTGCCAGTGGAAAAGTTTTGCTCTATTCTATCAAAACCCTTCATAATTTTAAACACCTCTATTAAATCTCCCCTTAACCTTCTCTGCTCTAAAGTAGAACAAACCCAGCTCCTCCAGTCTCTCCACATAATTGAAGTCCCTCATCCCTGGTACCATTCTAGTAAATCTCCTCTGTACCCTCTTCAAGGACTTGACATCCTTCCTAAAGTGTAGTGCCCAGAATTAGACAAAACTCCAGCTGAAGCTTAACCAGTGATTTATAAAAGTTTAGCATAATTTTCTTGCTTTTGTACTGTAGCCTCTATTTAGAAAGCCCAGGATCCCGTATGTTTTTTTTTTAAAAACCCATATCAACTTGTCCTGCCACCTTCAAAGATTTATGTATGTGAATCCCCAGACCTCTCTGTTCCTGCACCTCCTTCAAAATTGTACCATTTAGTTTATATTGCCTCTCCTCATTCTTCCTTCCAAATTGCATCACTTCACACTTCTCTGCATTAAATTTTGTCTGCCACTATCCTCCTCACTGTTTACTGCATTTCCAAGTTTTGTGCCATCTGCATCCTTTGAAATTATGCCCCCTATACCCAAGTCTAGGTCATTATATAATTAATAGTTTAGAAATCCAGCATCAGCAAAACTTTTGCACATTACAATATTCATTTACTACTAATCATAGCTCAGGATCTACTAAATCTTCAGCTTTTCTTCCCCAATTTTGTCCCCTCCTCTCAAAAGGCAGGCTTCTGCCCAACTGGCCATTCTCCATGAAGGAGCCTAGATGGTGATTATTCAAATTGGGAGGCGGTGGGGAGCATCATCACATTCACACTTGATCCTATCCTCCAGACATCTGTAAATACATTCCTTCCAACAAGGATCCCTAAATCAAGGGTGCCCAGGCCAACTAATGCATGAGGATAATGAACAAGCACAGAACAGAACAGATATTGGTCCTGAGGCTTCCTTAGTCAGTAGGGCTCGCCTTCACAGCAACCAGTGCATGTTGACAAGAAATGTACTACAGACTGATCACAAAAGTGACTAAGTGGGCTCCCAACCCCCCAAAGCAGTTTGCACTGCTGACCGCCAAGTGACATCTGTGGTCATAATTTTTTGCACCAAGCAACAATAGTGAGCAACTTCCCCACTATTTCAACAGCAGTTTATCACAAGTTAAATAAGACATCGCTGCACTTCGGATATTTTGAAAATTTGTCTTCATTCCATTAACATATAGCATGTTTCAAAATGATGTAGCAGTGGATAAACAAGGATTCATTACGATTACATAAAGTGCATTCAGACTTAAGATGTTGAATAACAACGATTTTAACACACACACCAAGGATCCACCGGGTATAAGATTTATCCAACCATCAGGCTTAAGCACATGGGGGCAGAGTACATTAAGTCTGCTCTTATTGGAAACATCTTGAGATCTGAAAATATACATTTATGAAGTTCACCTTTTATTTGCAACAAGGTTTTAAATTGCATACGAGAGCAATCGTGTGATCGTACCACTGTTCCAGGTTTATGGGACTGATATCATGGCACCATGCAGAGAGGAAATATTCTTGGACTACAGGGAGTTACAGGCATTTAAAATTAGTCTCATTCTTATGATCAATAAAATTAAACTAGTGCCAGCAAAATCATACCTAACAGAGATAACCCAACAGGTTGAGACTCAAAATTTGATTCTTAGTCTAGCCTAGCTCCTAATATTTCTACAATTGCATCCGACAACAACCTGGTTTCTTCCTAGTATCTTGTAATTACCTTGGTTACAGCACCTGCAGTCTGCCTCACTAAAATGTCTATTTTTTTAAAGCTCCTTTCCTCGGTCATCACTAGGTTGAACTGTATTATCATCTGATGAGCATGGATAGAATGGATGAGATGAGACACAAAATGCTCACTTGAGAGGGATGAAGGGAGCAAAGAAGAAGACAGTCTATTCAAAACATGCAGCAATGGCACCTCTGATGATGAATTCCATCCTCCATGCCAGCAGCGTAGCTAACCGAGGATTCTTATGAATATTACGTGCTCTGGGCGAAGGATGAGAAGGGAGCAAGAATTCCTTTACAATTAAACATTCCTGCATTCAGAACATGAACTGCACTGGCCAGGTGTAAGATTACAATTACAAGAAAATCCATGTGATGCCAGTGGAATTGCATTTAGGGGAAAGGATGAAATTGCAATTTGTAGTCAATAAATGCATTTATTCAGCAAAATGTTTTTGTTACACCATATATTCAAATTCTGACAACTACTTAATTACATGCGAATGAAAGTGCTCAGACAATATTATTCAGTCATATGGAGATTTTTCATGGCCCAAAGACAAGCTATTTTGAAATGAGGTACATGGAAACACTGATACATTGTTGGTTTAAATACAGATTCAAGCAAATCCTAATTGTTCAACATTTAATACATTGCGAAAGAAAACTCAACGTTACTACCGCCTAAAGTGACAGAGAAAACAAGGTTTTCAAGGTTGCTATGCTTCAGGACCATGGCAGAATACAACACATTATGGTATACTTACAACACAACAGTACTGTAGGTGTGAAACAGCTTCACTTCACATCAATGCTAAAGTTCTGCAGTGTAAATTCTCATATTCACACTTCACTTTGCTTCCAAGTCAGGTCAGGTCCTAACTCCAGACTTACATCACTGGTGCAAAGGGAAATTAATTGGTGTCACAGCAATTTAAGACCAACTCTAGTCAGTAGTCTTATATCTCTTGGACTTTGTATCAAATACAACACTAACTGTGCATAACCACATATAAAGACCAGTATTTCTACTGCAATGGCACACTTATTATAATACTCCTAGTTTCAGGAACTCCCTGGTAATTGGGTAAAGCGCAATTGCATTGGTGGCAAGGCATAAATGAAATAAAAAAGACAAGTCCAGTGTACTATCTTCATAAATGGTGCATGACATTCTGGAGAGTTTAACTCATCTTGCCCCAACAGTGCAAGAGAATTTAAGAATTAAACACCAAGGGTCATCAACCTGGAGGGTTTAGTGATCACAGTATCTTCAGTCATCTTGCTTGTGATAAGAGGGTCAATATTACTTTCAAGCTAGTTTCCTTGATGAAGTTATCAGTACTAAACTTCAAAAAGGTTCTGGACTTAAATTAAAAAGGATATTGAAGTGAATTATCATTTTTTTAAACCATTTGTTTATATAGATTTTGATGGGGAGTTGCTATCCTATGCACAAGCATGTCTTTTCAGCAACGAGGCTCTTTTGACCCATACACAAACTCTACAATTTGGATTAGTACTCATCATGGTGCATACTGGGTAGTGACATGGAATAACACTTGTGGGTGGCATTAACAGAAACAGATTAGCTAGGCAGTAAAAGATAAATGCTTTCCTTTTGGGACAAAGACTAAATTTAAAATTTCTAAAAATACCAGTTTTCACAATCCATTCAGTTCAAAAGTCAAACATACTGTGAAAATTTATAGCCCTTGCGGCTGCAGATATTCATGCATTCTGAAAAGTTTAAACACTAGGGGCTCAATTTGACCATCCGCTATCGGGTGCGTTTCCCGCGGTGGGGGGGGGCTCCGAAAATCGGAGAATCCCGGCGCGGTAGCGGAGCCCGCCCCGAACCCGCGCACTTCCGGGTTCCCCGCTGACGCGCCGGCGTGCGCACGCAGCCCCCGCTGGTGGGAATCCCGCAGGCAATTAAAGCCAGCGGGATGCCACTTGACAATATTTAGTTAGGTATTTCAGGTCATTAACTGACCTGATTAAGGGACTATGTGGGATTTTAGAACAAAATGGGACTGTTTCCCGTACTGGGGGAAACACTCCCAGCTCGAATGGACGTGTTGCAGCCGTCAGCCTGTGGCAGCTGCAAAGGTCCATTTGACAGGTTTGGGGGGGGGTGGGGGGAGACCCTCACCCATTGCAGGAGGCCATGCAATGGGTGAGGGTCTCCCATTTGGCCCACCACCCTCCTCCTGACAGTCAAAGTCACCAACCTGCACACGTACCCCGGGGTCCGGAGACATGTACCTACCTTGCGGACCCCCTCAGATGTACATCGTCCGGATGGGGGCCGCCGTAGCTGCAGTCATGACCTCCGCGGAGGGCGAACAGCATCACCAGCCTCGCCATCCACCTCTGACACGTGGAGCTCCACAACAGAGTGCTGTGACACATCCACCTGTAGAAGGGAGGGCTACCGCAGAGAGAGATGCGTCGCAGAGGGCACTACCCTCACCACAGGATCCACAGACCGA